>NC_140952.1:10542500-10642500 GCF_014529385.1 Adiantum capillus-veneris | reverse complement strand
GATGCAATGCCAGCGGGCCCTTCTAGCTCTACGGAGCATGCATCAAAATATATATCCCTGGCAATAGGCATCTTTGACTGACAAGACATGTCAGCCACATGCATCTCCTGACTGTCCGCAAAAGACGCATCAACCTGTCGTGCAACCTCAGAGCAAACCAGCTGCTCTAGGTGTCTGTTGGAAGACATATCCTGCACAACTATATCCCCATGCTCGCTGTCGAGCATAGAAAGAAATGATTGCATAATCGTTGACGTCTCAGACTCCTCTAAAATCATCCACTGCAAACATGACCACTCAATCTGCTGTGACTCACTAGAGCTCTCATGCTTTAAATCCTTATGCATAGACTCTTGCACAACTTCCTCCTATCGTGACTCACTAGAGCAAGACCGCTCTACCTGTCTATCCTGCATAGAAGTATCTCGCACAACTGACTCTCTACTTTGCTCAATCACTAGCAAAGCATGCATGTATGACTCTGTCACCTCTCTGTGTGACTGCTCAAGTCATGCCCCACTGTGTGCACAACGAGCTCACTACTCTGCAATCCATGAAAAGCACCCTGCAACCCATGAGTAAAAGAGACTTTTCGGGTCTCTTGCTCTCTGCATGCCTGTAAAACAAGATTGAGACTCGACCATCTCGCACCAGTACTATGTGCAATGGGTACCATGTGCCAACTCTAGCACCTCTCGCAATCACTAGCGAATCCAAATGCAACGCAAAAGATCGCTCAAGCAGCGATACCCGACATCCACTATCCCTGAGCTGACCAATGGAGATCAAACTCATCGTCAAATCTGGCACATGACGCACATCTCTGAGCACGTATGATGCACCACTCGGTAATGACAGTTCACATCTCCTGAACCAGCAATCTCATGTAGTGACCCATCTGCCAATCGCACACTACCATGCACTCTGCTAGAATAGCTACTGAACCAGTCACGATACGGAGTGACATGAAAATTAGCATCCCTATCTAGCACCCACTGCAAAAGAAGTGCACTATCCTCAGACGTCAAAAAATCAGGAGTAATACAGGAAGCAAATGTGACCTCACTGTCACTAGGGTACTCAGACACTATATCTGATCCTGCAACTGTCAAGTCAACAGAGCCTATAGCATCTACTGCATCCTTGAGACTAGCCTGTCTCCTGTGCTGTCTCATACGACGAAAGCATCACCGTCTAATGTGTCCTGAACGACCACAACGCCAACACGTAACCCGTCGGTGCATATGTGAATGCCGTTGTCTCACAAGAGTCTCAGATGACTCAGATCTATCATACATCTCATGCAATCTCTGCCAACATGCTCTCGTAGTTTTCTCATACATAACAAGAGCAAATATAGAATTCGCAAGGTGCAAACATATCATAGATAATGCCATCTCATCTAGTTCCTGCCACTGATTGTCAGACAAGCATGAAGGTCTACCTGCATCACCACTCAATGGTCCATGCAACCCTCGCTGTGTCAATGCATCAAGCATACACTCTCTCCATGCTGCAAAGTCTGACCCATCAAACATGCGCATTTTGGAGAGATCATAATCTAAGCGATCACCTATATCTGCCATGAGCACAATGTAGAAAACTAGAAAGCAAAATCAATGTCTCAGCACCTTCCAATTGTCCAAGAATATGGCAAAGTCACGATGCAAAATTTGTGAGACAATCTGTGAGCATAAAACTCCCACAAATGGCAATGATGCAAATCCCAAATGCCAAGTGTACGAGGCTCCTGTAGAGTAAACCAAGCTCCTGTATGGCTGTAAAATATGGCTGCAAATCAGCCCCAAAATTTAGCTCTTAAAAAGTTGCATAAACAAGTCACAAGTGTGTCCCAGATCAGCCTACAACTGAGCCATACATGGACACCTGCAAAGAGGAAACAATGGCTGAAAATTCAGCTCCTAAATAAGCCCTCAAACCTGCTTGTAAACTTGTAAACCTGTAGCTGAAACCTATTAAAAAACCTCAAGCCATTAGTGCTTGAATCCGGCTACCTAGCTCATAGCCACACAAGCATACATCACAATACTCACTCTTGTGAGTGTGCCAAGATAAATGTACGCCTGTCAAACTGTGAGCTAATCACCAAGCCCACACTGTGTGGTATCAATGCATACACACGCACAAATCTCCCACCTACAGAGAACACCGCACATAATCACTGAGTGCAATCACAATCACAACCTGGATTGCATCAACTTATGCGCATAAAACTCCTGGGAAAATTTCACCAAAGTTTCGATGCACAATGGCTATCAACACAAAATAACCATTGTCCTGCAAGCTCAATACAATGAGCAATCAATGTGCATCAAACTACACTCAACATACATGCATAAGCTTTGCAAACCTGTGTCCAACAGATGCTCACAAAGAGTACCACAGGTGACCATACATGTCATCCACAACCAACCTATGCACTTGCTCACAAGATCTACTGCTCACCACATAAGCATACATAGAGCATTACCCGCTCAAAGACCATGTATGCAAGCCATAGTACTGTAGAAGAACCACTCAACTGCAAATGGAAACACCTGTGGGAGTACTAGACTCAACCTGTACCTGGGAGTCAAACCCAATCTTGTAACACCTCATATGTGCCTGCTACCTGCAGTGTGCACGGGTAAGCTGTCTGCAGCAAAGAAAACAACAGAGCCCAAAACTGTCCTGAAAAACAGTATTTGTGTTTTTTATTTCAGACCCACCTGCACTCCGAATCAAAAATGATTCCTTCTACACAGTCGTAGAGATTGAAGCCAGCTCCGTTTTGAACCAAAAAGATTTGGAATCGGAGCTTTGTAGCTCAAGTTATGAGCAAAACAGTAGACTACTGTCAAACTGCCAAAAACTGAACGACTTTCTTCTGTGCTTCTTTGAGCTCATAGAAAGGCTCAAACTCACTTCCCACCTCAATGCGTGAGCTGAATGTATCAATCTCACAATGCTTCCATGTCTATGGAAGCTCCAAGCTCCAATCTGTCGCCGATGTAGCCGTTGCAAAGCTTGCCAAAAAGAGGGAAAATGCTGTACACAGTGGGCTGATCTGTAGAGGAACTGTGGACCAATCTGTGAGCACTAGGAAGCTCCTAAGAGCTCTCCTGCAAGCCTCTGTATGGCTGCCCACAAGCCTCCTCTATTTCTTTGCTCAGATCTGTGACCTCTCCGCCATAGCCGACGAGTTCATCGCGAAGCCGTCCATCTACGCTCTCACACCTGTCGCTCTGATACCAATTGGAGGGGATCGGAGAGCACCACAGACAAAGAGTGAGAGAGAGAAGGAGACACACGACACACAGATATGGGTGGGGAGACTCAAAGAGTGAGCAGCCCCTATACACTTATGATATGTATAAGGTATACAAGTCAGTGGGCGCCCAGAATCTGGGCAGCCGGGCAAGGCACATGCGCCTATACCCCAACAGAGCCCATTCTCATGCCATCTAGACACATTTGCAAACCACTTGCACTCAAAGATGAAGGTATGAAAGGTTCTAGAATTAACCTTTAGTATCCTTTCAATAGTCCCACAATACCTCGCTTCACCACCATGTGTGTCAAAGCTGCTCATGATGCCACAATCCATGGTGGTTCAATGCTCGTCAATGTGGCATGTATGAAAGTGTCAACCCTTTGACCACATAGACTTAAAGGAACTACGCTATAAAATAGAAAAATATATACAATGATTTACAAAGATAAAAGAAAACTATACAATATGATTTAAGAATATGAGTACTCTACCTTTAGCACAAAACCTCTTACATTCTTCCATTCTTTGTCAATGAGGTCCTCTCCACGTGCCTTTTCTTTGGTCATTCTCTCATGGATCCACTCGGCACTAATGAGATCTAGAAAACATGCAAGCTATAAAGGAATTGGGGGTGCACTTCTATCTCCATGAGCTTGAGGCATACAGGAATCAATTTGTGCCAAAAATACTCTAAAATATAAACAAATACCTCTTGCACAATCCATCCTTTGGCCATGCATGCCTTCGGTTGGGCCCGTAGTCGCACAAAATATTTGTGAGTCTTTAAAAAACTCTCTAAAAAGAACATCCATTGTGTATGCATTTCTCCACATAGAGCGATCTCCTCAATCATGTGAACCAAGAGGTTGACTTGACTAACAAGAACCAAACGAGGAAATGCATCCTCAATGGCACACACTGTTTCCATGACAAGCGATTGAGCAACATGAATAACATCTATTCAATTTCTTTTGAGCTTACAAATCTACAAGATAACACACAAGAGTACACTAAGTGTATGTTGAGGATATAATGTATAATTTAATTTTAGTCATACACAAAATCCAATATCTAAAAGAAACAAAGGAGAGAATAAAAATTCAAGGAGAAATTACATGTAACATCTTGTGCCAATCATGGGATTTCAACCCATATAATCGAACGCTTCCACCATTTTGAGTTTGACTTTGTGAAAGCTCCCTTTAGTGACCTCATGTATCCTACTTGTTTACGAATAGATTCAATGGAACTCTTCAATTGATGAATCTCATCTTGGAGTAGAATCCATATGGCTTTGGGAAGCACAATCTTTCCATTGGAGGCTCGACATGGAGTGGCGGATGCAGGGAGATGTTTCAAGGCCCTCAAATCCTCCCTCACCCCCAAAGAGTTTATTTTCCCCGTAATGTGGTCCCATAGGATGTGAGATACATTCTTGAATATGTGCATAGGATCCAAGAGGTGTTTTATTTCAAAGTCCTTCCAATATGGAAGCCTTAAAAATATGGAGTACCTTGATTTACCTTTTGATGGAGTAGACGGGGGTGTATCATTGTTGTAGTGCTCTTCCCAAATGCTTGCCAAATCTGGCATTGTGCACTATAGAGGTGTCTTTTGATTTGTCAGAGCCTTGTATTTGCGATGACCTTGGGGAGGAGAAATGATGGTTGTTTGTATAATTTACCTTGTGCAAGGCATCTGGCCACTTCATCACCAATGATGGCCCACAAGTGGGATAGGCATTGTGACCTAATGTGGATAACCTTGCACTCTTATCTTTAGAGAAAATCTTGAAACTTCAAATGAGAAAGAGCAAGAAGAATGAACACAACATATCAAAAATCTCTCCAAGTCTAGGATATTTGTGCATAGTTCTAGGTAAAGGTGGTATGCCTCACCGTGCTTTGCTGTGTTTATCGGCCAATGTCTGGCTACCCACATTTATCTCCTTATTCTTTATACACACAAAGAATAAGGAGCTCTCACTCATTCTCACACTGTGCTCATACAGTGAGATTTGAGAGCTCCACCCCACATCCTGTGTACTCTCTCTCTCTCTCCCCTTCTCACTCTCCGCACATGCACTGCCTTTGTGCACTCACAATTGGTATCAAAGCTTTGGTGATGCGCGCGCGACAGCTTCTCGACGAGACAGAAGCGACGGAGCTCGACTATGGTGGCTTGTAAGTTCTCCATCTTCTTCGACATAGTTTTCTTAAGATTTTTCTCTATTACTAGTATTGAGTTGAGGTTAACCCATTGTAAGGGAGCTTAAACTCCTTAATCTATAGCTAATCTAAATTACGATGCCATTAATGGTGCCACTTTGGCAATCAAGTGTCATATCTTGTGCGTGTTAGAAAATATATTTATTTTAGTACTTTGTTTTATTTCAAAGAAGTTATTAATATATTGTATGTTGTGGTGCTTCATCTTCTTCTTTCTTTTCCCATAGCTAGTAGCCCAACGCTGATCCAACTTGCCTTCGAAACCTTAATTCCCCAACAACAAGAAGTTGGTTTCTTTTTTGCCATAGATAATTCACAAGAAGTAATAACTTCACGCACTCTTATTTGCATTCTTGGGCAATAAAATATTTGCCACAATATTGATAAACACGTGTAAAAAACTAAGTGTCCATATAAAGTGTGAAAATCAAAATGATTTACAATTTCCCTTTGTAATTATAGCAAAATTTGAAGACGTATTAACTGCCTATTGGTTCCATCTTTAAATATATGGCATTGTGTGACTTGATTATTTTTTGCTTGTCAAAGGGGGTATATAATATCTTGGATATCTGAATCAGTGACTTGTGCTTGTGCTAGCTAAGAATGGTCAATATCTAATGGTAACGTTTTGGTTGCTTGTATTTCCAACCTTGATAAGGAGTTTTCTACTGTATTCTTTTTTCCAGTCACATATTTAAGCAAAAATCCACTGATTTTTGCTTAAATATGTGACTGGAAAAAAGAATATAGTAGAAAACTTCTTATCAAGGTTGGAAATACAAGCAACCCAAACATTACCATTAAATACTAACCATTCTATTAGCTAGCACAAGCACAAGTCACTAATTCAGATATCCAAGATATTATATACCAATATATCAATTAATACGTCCTCAAATTCTGTTATAATTACAAAGGGAAATTGTAAATCATTTTGTTTTCCACACTTTATATGGACATTTATTTTTTTACACATGTTTATCAATATTGTGGCAAAGATTTTATTGCCCAAGAATGCAAATAAGAGTGCGTGAAGTTATTACTTCTTGTGAATTATCTATGGCAACAAAGAAACCAACTCAAAAATTGTTGTCGGGGGATTCAGGGTTCAAAGGCAAGCCGGATTAGCGTTGGGCTGCTAGCTATGGGAAAATAAAGAAGAAGATGAAGCACCACAACATACAATAGACTAATAACTTTTTTGAAATGAAACAAAGTACTAAAATAAATAGATTTTCTAGCACGAACAAGATATGACGCTTGATTGCCGAAAGCAGCACCATTAATAGCATCGTAATTTAGATTAGCTATAGATTAAGGAGTTTAAGCTCCCTTACAATGGGTTAACCTTGACTCAATACTGGTAATAGAGAAAAATCTTAAGAAAACTATGTAGAAGAAGATGGCGGTAAGGAAGTTCCTTTCTCTCCACTGTCGTAATTGCCCTCAAGAACTCCACTTCTCCTGCTTTTTTTGCTCAAAAAACTCTGCTCTTGTGATTACCGAAAAAAAAACTCTTTAACTCCTCAAAATTGCTCAAAAAATTGGTTTCATCGAGCCCATTGGCTATTTTTAGCAAGTCCCTTGAGCACCGGTGATTCCTTGCATGCAAACTGTCTCTTATAGACATGTCAACCACCTCTCTCTCTCTCGCTCTCTCTCTCTCTCTCTCTCTCTCTCTCTCTCTCTCTCTCTCTCTCTCATACTATGGAGGCGGTCCGGGGTAGGCAACAAGAGAGGCCAGCTCTAAACACCCCTCAAGGCTCCCGTGTTGCTCAATTGGGGCTGGGGCAATCACAAGTAAGAAAAAGCAACAATAAACCCACATCAAAACAATTGAAGGGGCATCACCTAGTTATGATATGTGAATTAGGACACAAGAGATATTTTTTCACAACCAAGAAGATGCGCAACAAAACACACACAAGCAATCTCACACCAAGACACACACCAAATGGAATATAAGAGAGCCAGAGAAAATGGAAGAGAGAGAGAGAGAGAGAGAGAGAGGAATGGAATTTTTGCAACTACCTAATTGAAAAATTGCAACATAAGGTGGTTTACTATCACACTATCACGGAGCTTGATTAAACTAAACCAGCAATTAGTGAATGGAAAACATTTCTAGCACACAAGCACTGTCTTAGGGTGTAGGAAATCTCTCACCTTAAAGCCCTTTTACAATGAACAAGAAACTTGGCAATGAAAACACACTAAAAACTTTCTCAAAAAAGCTCAAATGATGGAACTTAAAAAGATACGAGTCAGCTTGCATTCACCAAACCACGTGGCACAGATGAAAGGACGATGATTCTAGAACCAAGACACGCCTTTGAAGCACCAAAAGCTCAAATTGTTGAAATTGAAAGAGCATATACAATAGTGGTTTTGAGATTTTAGAACTCACACTCTCTCAATTGCTATGTGTACCACCAAAGATTCTCTCACACCAGGTGTGAGGCTCACAAATTGGTTGCTACACCTAAGTTTCTCCTTACGCCTATAGTGTTGGGATGCTATGTGAGAGCTTGCGGATGATTTACAAGAGGAAGAGGGGCCTATTAATAGATTGGACGCCCCTCATTAAGATTATTGGAAATCCTAATTTACAAGATAATCAAATCGATATTTTTTTTTTAAAGTATCAAAATATAGTGGGCCTTCTTTGTCTGCTTGAGTCATGGATGTGACTCAAGTAAAAGTCATTATTGATGGTAGATAGGGTGAAATTATAGAGTTAAGGAAGGAAGGAGAGAGAGAGAGAGAGAGAGAGAGAGAGAGAGAGAGAGAGAGAGAGAGAGACAAAGTTTCTACTATGTACATATCTTGATGTGAGGTGCCTTTTATTGTTAGGTCAATGGATATTTTGTGTTAGTAGGTTGTGATTAGTGTTAGTAATTACTAAAAAGTTAATGATATATTTAGAATGGATAGAATGAGGTGGATTGTTGAAGGAATATGGGTGACTGAAGTGAGGGAATCCTTGTGATGGTGAAGCTTTGAAGAAGTTTTGAACCTACTTGTGTAGGCTCTCAAAAATGATTTTCGATTCTCTTTTTCTTCTTCTATTCTTACGTTGTCGTTGCCAAGGTTGAATCACTACGATGAAAATGTCAATGTTGGTTGATGATAATCCCCAATTAGTAGAGGTTAATCATGGTTTTACATTCTGAATTTTATGTATATAGAGAAGAGGCAAGAAGGAATTGTAATTTAGAGGTAATCAAGAGAGGCATAGAGATGGTGTATGTACATACATAGTTGTATGAGAGCTATGGAGGTGAGAGGGAAAGTTAATGGTGAAGAGGGTGAGAGAAACCATGTAAGGTGTAGGTTTCAGGGAGGTATAGATAGAAATAAGTGTGTGTGTGTGTGTGTGTGTGTGCGTGTGTGTGGAACTATGAAGAAAGGTGAGAGAAGACTAGGGTGACATGAGAAAAAGTGGGCAGATTGGGATCCACCAAAGAAATCATATTTCATAGGTGGCAGCTCCAAAAATTATGAAAAATTTTGAGGTGATTATTCAGCTTGTGAGATAAATTTATCAATTTGATCACTTCCTCAAATTAAGAGTGGAGTTGAATGCCAAAAATCCCACCAAATTGCCTACTTTTCCTCCTAAGAAAGTCTTCAATGGCCCCCCTTTTGTTGAATTTTCATGATCCTCCAAGAGTAAGCCCCGCCTTGCATGAGAGAATGACCTAACAAATTCTTAAGGGTTTGAAAATATGTATGGATTAGGATTATTCACAATTAAGATATATGGATATGATGAAAACGGTAGTATATAAACAATTCACGGAATCTAAAATAGTGTCAGCCATATATAAATATATAAAATGGAAAAGAGAAATATATGAAAATATAGGGAATCAAATGAGGGGCCCCTCATTTTTTCTATTAATTTAGGAATATTTACAAGAAGAAAGAATGCATGTAGGAAAATGGTATTTTAGTAAAAGGGAATGACTAGGTGAAATATATTTTTGTGATTCTTTTTTGAAGTGGGTTCACACCAAGATTTATAGAGGCTTCCATGAAAATATTCATTTATATAATAAAGAGTGTGTACAATGGTAAGATAATTACGATAACGATGAGTCAATGTACATAAGATACTTAGATAAATAACGCCCACCTAGGTGAACATATCTAAATAAATACCAAAATAACTATAATAAAAATCCCTATATTTAGGTCCTAGATACAATGAAATATTTATACACAAATAGTCCATAATATATTATTATTTTTGTTTTTATTTATTTTTTGGCTCAACTAGCCCAATGATTATCTAGTTGAGGGTTTTAAGGAGATATGGGCAAAGTCCCCTAACTCACATATGCTTATGTATAGTGAAAGTGTGAGGATAACCACAGTGTTTGAGTGATTTTGATAGGGTGAGGTAGCTCACTATAGAAATTTTGGATAGCCAAAAACCGGCTATCACTATCTTGTGAGCCACCACAGAAAGGCCCACCCCTTTGAACTAGCACTAGCGCTAGTGAGGGATCCCCTTGAGTTGTCAGGCACAGGATAAGGCCCTAATGGGAACCACGTCATCAATCTGTCACGCGGACGGACACCATCGTCAACAACCTTCACTGCCATTGTCAGTAGTGGCAATGTCAATCATTGCCAATTCAATGTCCGTGCCACCCTCATGCCGGACACATTGCCCACTGGGCAGACGCCATGGCCACGGAGCTTTGAGATCTCTCTCTCTCTCTCTCTCTCTCTCTCTCTCTCTCTCTCTCTCTCTCTCTCTCTCTCTCTCTCTCTCTCTCTCTCTCTCTCTCTCTCCACGCTTGATGAACATATGGGCCATGCTCTAGGCTTTATAGCCTTACATATTTCCCTTCTTCTTTGCATACGGAAATCCCCCCCCCCCCCCCCTCTTCCTCTGCCACATGGCAGCACATCCTCGTTCCAACCCTTCAAGCTTCTCCAGAAATTCCACAAACCCTTTGAAAAAAGAAACTCTTGTGATGTCACTTAGATCCTGCTCAGTGGTTCAATCCACAAGCCGCAAAAACCCAACAAAAGTTCCAATTCCCAACTTTGACCGAGAAAATCTCCACCATATCTCAATTCCGCCGAGGCCTCAAACAATGCGGCTCAAAATGCCAAAAAATCACATGATACCCTCCTGTTGGCAACTGTCATCAATTTCAAACTTCAATTCCTTGCCAATCTGAGCTCTAATTGACAAGCCATAAATTCCTGTGGCCTTCACACACCGCATATTTGACATACAAACCCTGGCAAGGCTGCAAAACATTCAAATGACACATTGACCGAGGTGATCAACCTGACACAGAACTAGCCCCTCTGTGAAACTTCAATAGCAATATATTGGCAACCAAAATTCCGATTACCACATCTGAAAAGATTGTTTCTCTCCACAAGATGAGCACTGCAGGCCCATGCACTTACTTCATCCCTGATCCTTCATTTATAATTTCCCAATCTGGTACAGATCTGAGACTGCTTCAAAATGTCATAACTTCCTCACCGTAGCTCCAATTGATAAGCCGTAAAGATAAGACTGTGGAGCACTTTGAGTACTGCAATTATAGTCCATAAAGTCCCTTGTATGATCACTTCAAACATACTCTCTTTTAGCAACATTAAGACAACTTTTGGCCCTTTAAAGCCGCATCTAGCATACATTTAGTATAAAGCTAGCTTGTTATCAAGACCTAGTCACTGGTCAATAAGAACATAGCCTTCAAATAAGCTTAACTTTCATCCCTCTGCTCATTTTGCCTTCATGGAAGCAGAGTTGCGCAACACCGCAAAAGGATTAATTGAGCCTATCAAGGTAGGAAATGCATTTGAAATTATCTCTTGGGACGTAGTTGGACCTTTTCCAAGTTTGGCTTCGGGCAACAAAGACATTATTGTGGACACTGAATATCTCACAAAGTGGTGTGAAGAAAAAGCTTTGCTAGAAGCTTCAGTAGGAGTAGTCACTAAAGTTCTTATAGAATCTATCATCATACAACACATTTGTCCAACAAATATATTATCAGATCACGGAATGAATTTCATTTTTGGAGTGCAAATTCTTAGGTGTTGAACAAAAATTTGCACCACCGTATCATCCACAAAAATATGGGCTCTGTGAGCGTTTAAACAAGACTGTTAAAAAAATGCTAAAAGCCTTTGTGGACCCTATTTGTAGCAATTGGGATGAAATGCTTCCCTATGTATTACATGCCTACACATGCACAATACAAAGTTCTACTAGAATTAGCCCTTTCCATGCACTATATGGACGTGATCCAATGTTCTCTCCACAATTAACTTTCTTATAGATCAGAAAGAAACATCATGATGCTAATCACTAGCATGCATATTTACAAGCCAAACAACCACTATTATGACAATAAATTTGGTGTAACATTGGGAAAGCACAAGATAGTTGCAAGTGTTGCTACAATGAAGGATGAATTTTCATAGAGTATACAAAAGGAAAAAAAGTATATGTGTATTTCCCATGGCAACAAGAAAAAATTTGAGAAACATTGATGCATAAATGGTTCGGTTTGTATATAGTCTAGAGGAAAATTAGAAGTAATATATGAGTAATATATCAAGTGAAACATGATCTAAATCAATCTCAAACCATAGCCCACGTCTCTCACTTGTGACCAATGGAATAATAATGGGAGAGTGCAAAAAACCAATTGCAATTATTCATTCAATAAGTTGATGAACATAGGAACAAGCTCTACATTTGCATCAATTTAGAAGGCATTCTTAGAGCAGACAATTAGAAAACAAGAAGAGGGTGCTTCATGGGAAGGAGC
Organism: Adiantum capillus-veneris; assembly: GCF_014529385.1. Taxonomy (NCBI): domain Eukaryota; kingdom Viridiplantae; phylum Streptophyta; class Polypodiopsida; order Polypodiales; family Pteridaceae; genus Adiantum; species Adiantum capillus-veneris. The sequence continues at coordinate 10,630,180 of NC_140952.1, read as the reverse complement.
CCCTGATTGCTGGAGAACAACCTAAATCTCCTAGATACAAGAATGTAGAGATGAGGGAGGTTTTTGGATGTTGAGAAATTTGTCCCTCTCTCCCAATGATGGAAGTTCTAGCTATCCAATCATGGAAAGGGGAAGGGTTGAAGACCAGGAAGAAGCACAATATTTTTTGGGAATAAGTTAAAAAGGATAAGGAAGTTAATTGCCGGGACATCCAAGAACATCATCTGGATGCTCACAGAAAAAGAAAACAGACTTGGGGGAAGAAGCTAGTGTTCAATGGAGAGGAATCCGACAGATTCAGCGGAATCCTCTTTGTTGTGGATAGAGACCTGGAGCCCAAAGTGATCCTTAACCACCCCTCTGGGAGAGTCCTTGGAGTGAGAGTCACTTGGGCAGATCAACCTATCACCATAGTAAATGTATATGGCCCCTGCAATGCCAGAGATAGAGCCAAATTGTGGATGCACCTTAGAGATTTCCCTATTGAAGGAGAGTGGCTACTGAGAGGTGACTTTAATATGGTGGAGAAGAACAAGCTCAGCCAGTCTTTTGGCAGGCTCTAAAAAAATAAATGGATGGGTCTCTACAAGAAATGGGCTATGCTGGACCTGGGGGGGGGGGGGGGGGGGGGGGGGGGGGGGGGGAAGTCCCTAGAACAACACACCGAGCTTCACATACACAAGCCTTTAGTATTCCCCCACATCTTCTTGGATTGACATGTGCTACTCCCCTTACCATGCTGGCTGGATTTTTTTGTAATCTGACATGCAAGTGCTGATATCAAAGAGCCTATCAAACCATCTACCTTTGCACCCAGAACTCATGAAATCCAAAGGTGAGGGGTAGGTCCCTCAAGGGATTAAGAAGATACTTGTCACTGGGGCACACTTGTTCAAAGACCCTTTGTTCAAAAGGCTTACAAAGAAATCTTTGGTTAAACTCAACAAAGATACTAATGAAGATAAGCCTAGAGCTTGGGACCTCTTTTCTTGGAGTATACAAAAAGAGATCAAAATCTCACGCCCTTGGATGAAAAAGGCAAGAGAAAACCATTGGAAGTAGCTTGAAGAAGAGGTGGGCCTTATAAATTCCAAAAAGCTACTGGAAAGGCCTCTAAAGAAGAACACAAAATGTGACTGGAAGCTAAATCCAACCTGGCTGAGTAGCAGCTCGAGGAGATAAAGAAGGCAAGATTGTTATCTAAGATTGTAGACCTTTCTTCATCCAAAGGCCGCTAATCAAGCACACTTCTTTAGGGACTTGAAAATCAAGAAAATCCAAGCTCCATTCACTCTCTCACATATGAGAAAGGGAATGCTATGCAAGACTCAGATAAAATGTCTATGTTGATTCTTGATCATCTCAGCCAAATCATTGGCCAACCTGAGACCCGCTCTCAAGAGGTTGATGAAGCCAGAGCAACCTAGCTCGAGAGTGTATACAGGGAAGTATCCCAACTTGAAGCAAATCATCTTGAGATGACCTTTTCGGAAGATGAGTGTTTGCTTGTGTTGCAAGCTCTAGGCAAGGAGAAGTCCCGTGGCTGGGATGGTCTGACCACTGAATTCTTTAGGGAGTTCTGGGATGACCTCAAGGTCTTGGTCATGCATATGGCTAACCAAGATTTTGTCAATGGGGTCATTGGATTCTTGTGTTAAAACAGGACTGATCAAGCCTATCTCAAAGCAGGTTTGTTGTTCGCATCTTAAGCACTAGCATCCCATAACTATGATGTCTATGGCATACAAAATCATTGCCAAGGCGGTCACGCTTAGAATTTCCCCCCTTCTGGTTAGGGTCATCTCCTTGGATTAGCACATGTTTATCAAAGGGAGATCCATATATGACAATATATTGGCAGCAATGGTTGGCATTGAGTACATAGCCTTCACAAAGTAGGACTGCATTTTGCTTCAATTAGGCCTTGAGAAGGCGTGTAATAGAATCATGTGGTCCTTCATTGAAGATTTCCTAAAAGCACTGAGCTTTGGACCTTGCCTCTGTCCACTTATACACACTCTGGTGCAGGTAGTCAATCTGAGCTCTATTCAATGATAGAATTGTGGGATGCTTTGAAGTTAGGAGATCTATCAAGCAAGGTCTCCCCTTGGACCCTCTTCTCTTTGCCGATGGTTTGCATCCTCTAATTACGATGCTCAAAGTTGTTTCTACGGAGGGGGAAAATTCAAGGTTTAGCTTTGCCCAGCAATGACCAGCTCTTGGTCAAGATGTTTGCAGATGACTCCCTCCTCTTTTTCAAAACCTGTCCCTAGATTCTCAGGAAGGCTCTAGGGATTGTGAAAACATTTGTTGTGGCTTCAAGGTTGAAGTGTAGTGTTGAGAAGTCTAGACTGATATCCTTGACAAAAAACGACTCATTTGACCCATTAGTCTGGTCAAGGGTTATTGTGTCTAAAGGAAGGATATTCCGACATTTGGGTGCTCCCTTGGGGGTGGACATTACACATAAGCGAAGGTTCTAGTGGGTCCTAGAGAATATCCAAAAAAAATGAGAAGGTGGGAGTTTATGTTGGTTCCCTTCCACAGCTGGGTCAAAGTGATCAATGCATTTATGCTTCCTTTTATTACCTCCACAAGCCCGCTCCTCAGAATAGCCAAATGCAACTGGAAGGAGTTTTTGAAACCTATTAAAAGATTCTTATGGAGGAACATCACCAAAGCCTTGTCACCATGGCAATGGGAAAAGTGGGAAGTGATCACTCGATTGGTAATCCAAGATGCCCTCAAAATTCTCAACCTAACTATTCATGTTGAGGCCCTTTGTGCCAAAATTGTGGTCTCAATTACAAAGCAAGACTTGTCCTGGGCTATCACAACCAAGGATATAATAGACAAGGAAAAATTGTGGTCTAAAGGTGGTCAGTGGACAGGGATTGAGATGCACAAAAACTGCTAGCCCTGAGGTGGGCTAGTTTGAGGCTTGGTGGCATCACAAGAGAGCTGGTGCAAAAGTGCAACAAAGCAAAATAGGCACTAGAATGGGGAGAAATAACTAGATACTTCCAGAAATACATCTTGCAGTTGTCCCCTTGGCTATCTAAAGCTGTTGGTGTAACTCTGAACCCCTTCTAGAGAGAAATTGCAAGAAGAATAAACAATAAAGGACTCTAGTGGTTGATCCACTCTGGGATGGAAATAACAAGTGCTAGAAATCCTCAAACCAATTGGTTTCCAAATTTCAACTCAATGAATCTGAGAAGTTTCTCATCAATAGAGCTATTGATGTCCTGGAAAATACTCTGATGCCAATCTAAGAATCTACATTTGGGTAGAAAGCTTGGCAATGGCATCTACTTAGCATCAATCCATGAAGATGATTTGTTTGCCCACCTGAACAAGGAAACAATGGTCAAAAGCATGGTGGGTTGAGGTCATGAAGAACATTTGGAATCCATAGTTGCCGTTTATGAAGGTATTTTTGTGGAAGGTCCTATGGGGTTTTTTTTGTGACAGGCATAAAGATTCAAGCATGGGGCATGTGGTCTGACAGATGCTCCAGGTGTAGAGTGGCTAGCAAAGACCTCTCCCACCTCTTCATGGAATGCCCAACAATTAGAGGACTGGCAAGGAAGGTGTGCAAATGGATACAAAGAACGTGGAAGATAGGGTTCTTCAAGAAGGATTTGTGTCTTGGAGGAAAACAATTTCTAAGTCTTGCACTTCTAATATGTACTCAAATTGTCAGTTACTTTTTCTTTCGTAACATTTGGAAGGTCAGGAATGGACGTGTATACCTCTCTAGGGCTAGCTTCTTTGTGAATGTACAAGAAAGTTAGGTGATGATACATGTGTCAGGTAAGAGGAAAAACTTGAGGATTGGATTAGAGCGACCCTCGCCACATCTGCTTGAGCTCTGCTGTGTAAAGGTCTTTTGGTAGTAATTGCTAGGTACATCTAGCGAGACCCTATTGTAGCAAACTGCCCCTCAAGGCTTGGCATGCACTTGAGGCAAATTTGTATATCTTTTGGTGAAATTATAATACAATCACTCATAAATTGTGAGTTTTGTCCCCGCCCCCCGCCCAAAAATAAAAAGAAAAGATTTCCATGTTATCAGGAAATGCATGACACCAATCTCTAGCAATGGTGATGCACAAGAACAAGGAGATCTTCTCCTATTAGTTAGGAATGCAATGCTGATTATATGCCAATTTCATCGCGAGCATGGGAGGAATTTTGCACCACAAAAGAAGTTTTGCAGGAGTTTGAGAATCAAGTGTTGAAGGAGAGAGATCGGTACCATTGTCATGCATTTTTTGGATGAGCATAAAGTCACAAAGTCATGCCAAAAATCTTGCCCACTAGCCTCATGTATATATGTGTACATATCCCTACAAGTTTTGGAAGTGGCCCTGTAAAAAATCATGTACAAAGGTGTGATTTTTCCAAGCTTAGGTGCTGATGTTTTGGGTTGTTCCAGTCCCCAAAACATGGTTTTTAATAATTGTTTTCAGCCGTGCTTTATAGCTCGTGAATCGAGCTTATAGATCATGAGTTATGGGCATCCGAAGTGGGTGGTCTCAACTTACAAGGTGATGGCAGGTGCATGCAACAAAAGAAACTGGGTCAACTTGGGGGTCTAAGATTACAAATGCTGAGTTTTAATATTTTGCAGATAGTCGAGGGGATGGGCTTCAAGCTGTGTGTTACGGTGCGTCATCCGGTGACCTAAGCAAGAAATTGTTCGACAAGTCCTCTTATGCTTTGGGAGAAAGCTGGAATGTTTTGGGCTTGGGAGGAATGAGGAGCAGGTTGCCATGTGATGGGGAGATTATACCACATGAGAAGAGAAAAAGGGAAAGTGGGGGTTATATAGGGTACATTGGGTGCCCAATATGTTGGGGTATAAAGCAGTTAGGTGTAGGGTAGTACATCACTTCTCTACATCTCTTGTATATTAGCTTGTATAGTAGCTTCTCTCACACTTAAAGTATCACATTGGACTTTAAGTGGGAGGTTGTTGGGGTATAAATCCTAATGTGGTCGCCCAGGTAAGTGGGTGGGCCGCCAGGTATGTACACATATTCTTTTGTAAAAACCTAATAAGAACTCACTATGCTCTACACATTACAGTAGAGCGAGTCACCATATCGTCGTGCTCTTCTTCTCGCACTCTCTCTCGCGTCGCACTTCCGCTCGTACTTCTTCAACTGGTATCAGAGCTCAAATGGAGGCTCGGTGCAGCACTGCAGGAGGCTAGAGTCACCAGCTCAGATTGGAGTGAAATTCGACAGGCAAAGACACGGCCCCAAATCTTGTGGGTGAGTCCGTAGGGCTTGTTGTGCTTAGAATTTCATTCTAAGGTCATCTCGGTCACCGTTCGGCTTCGACAAAGGTCTGCGCAGGCCATTTTCGACTACGTGGTCTCGGCGAGTGCAGATCCGACTCTGCAAATTTGGGGTTTTCGGCCTACAACTGCAGGTGCTGAGGATATCGACACTCCCAGAGTGTTGATTTGTGGATGTCTACACATCGAAGGACGGCTCACAGTTCTTGGAGGCGTGTCACATACGACCCGGGAGCATCTACACACAGACTGTAAGCGACATCCACTAGTTCATCAGGTTGATATTGGTTCAAAGGTCAGTTTACAGGGGAAACTCTGTCGAATTTTTCCCAGGAAAGTAAACTACTGTGAAGCGTAGCTATGGCTGGATCACAGGACACTACTCTTTACAATATCAAGAAGCTGGATGGAACCAATTTCCCATTGTGGAAGAAGCAGATTTGGCATGTGTTGGTACAAAAGAAGCAGATAAAACCTATAAAGCTCAAAGGGATAAAACCAAAAGATATGGACGAAGATGAATGGAGAGAAATGGATGAATTGGCACTTTCTACCATTATGCTGACTTTGGCAGAAAGCGTTTACTTCAATGTAGCAGACGAGATGTCAGCTTATCAAGCATGGTTAAAGCTGAGTGATCTTTATGCGAAGCAGAGTGCAGCTTCACAGGTATACTGGCTTAAGAAGCTTGTTGACTTGAAGATGAAAGGAGGGACACCTATGTCCAATCATCTGAATGAATTCAACACAATCTATAGTCAGTTGTCAGCTCAAGGTGTCAAGTTTGATGAACCTGTTAGAGCTATGTTCCTGTTGATCACATTGCCGGAAAGTTGGGACACTTTTCGCACAGCTTTGAGTAATTCTGCACCTCCAGATGGTTTGAACATAGCAGGTGTAGAAGGAAGTCTGCTTACTGAAGAAACCAATAGAAAGACAATGGACAAAGGCAAAGGAAAAGCCTTAGTTGTCAGGGGAAGGACCAAAGAAAAGTACAAAGGTGGAAAGAGGAATCAGTCTCGTAGCAAGTCCCGCAGTGCTAAAGGCAAGAGTGACATAGAATGCTACCATTGTGGCAAGAAGGGTCACATGAAAAGAGACTGCAGAGAATGGAAAGCAGAAAAAGGCAAAGAGAAAGCTGAAGACCATGGTGAGAAGAACAAGTCCTCAGTGAAGATTCAAGAAATAAATGTGACAAACACTGTTGCAGAGGATGACAGTCTAGTGTCACGAGACATCTACTTCTTGAAGAATGCAATGGACTCAGCTCTTCTTACAACATCTGATGGAAATGCACTGAGTGACTGGATTATAGACTCAGGGGCATCACTTCATGTGTCTCCAAACAAGGAGTGGTTTACCTCTTATGTGACCACTAAAGATCATGTTCGGCTAGGCAATGGGCAGACATGTGAGATCTTAGGTGTTGGAGATGTACAATTGAAGTTTCAGAATGGCTCTTCTTTCACGCTGAAGAATGTGAGACACGTTCCCGCAATTACAAAGAGCTTGATCAGCACATGTTTACTTGATGATGCTGGCTACGTCACCACTGTTGGACAGAACATGTGGAAGATATCCAAGGGTTCTATGACAGTAGCACATGGAGTAAAGTTTGGAGGACTTTACATGATTTATGTATCAAATGTCTCTAAAAATGTAATCAATGTAACCGAGCAGCCGAACGTTTCTTTGTGGCATAGCCGGTTAGGACATATGTCCAAGAAGGGAATGGAAATATTGTCTCGTTCTGGTTATTTGCCTGGCTTTTTATTTAATGATTTTGAATTTTGTGAACATTGTCTGTATGGTAAGCAAACACAGCAGCCACATAAGCATAGAAGCAGTAGAAGAGATACACAGTTGGCACTTGTTTATAGTGATTTGTGTGGACCTATGCCTAACCTATCTCTAGGGGGAGCTTCTTACTTTATGACATTTATAGATGATTACTTGAGGAAAGTATGGGTTTACTTTCTCAAGCACAAGGATGAAGCGTTTAGTGTTTTCAAAACGTTTGTGACACTTGTGGAGAATCAGAGTGGCAAGAAGCTTAAATGCTTACGCACTGACAATGGTGGAGAGTATGTTTCAAAGGCCTTTCAGGACTTTTGTGAGTCAAAAGGTATAAAACGTGAACTTACTGCTCCTTACAATCCTCCTCAAAATGGTGTTGCTGAGAGGATGAATAGAACCATACAAGAGAAGGTCAGAAGTATGTTGTCTAATGCACAACTGCCAAATGGGTTTTGGGCTGAAGCTGTATCAACAGCTGTTCATCTTGTAAACAGATCTCCTAGCAAGGTTTTGCAGAAGGATTCAGTGCCAGAGATGGTATGGTCAGGCAAAATTCCCTCATACAAGCATCTCAAAGTCTTTGGCTGTGAGGCATATACTCACGTTCCAAAGGAATTTAGGAACAAACTTGAGTTAAAGAGTAGAAAGTGCATCTTTCTAGGCTATGGTAATTTTGGTGAGATGGGGTACAGACTTTGGGATCCCTAATCCAGAAAGGTTGTCCGCAGCAATGATGTTCACTTTTATGAATCCAAATATCATTCTAAACCAGAGAGGGTTGAGGAGATTAGAAGAGTTGTCTTCCAAGAAGATGGACCTGCACGTGAAAAACAAAATGTCAGGGCTCAAGAGGAGCAAGGACAGGATAGAGTGGAACCATAGGTTGTGGCTGATCCTGAGCCACCTATTGTGCGTAGATCTGGACGTGTCACACGACCTCCTGATAGGTTTGTTCCATCTATGAATGTCATGTTGACTGATTGCAATGAGCCTTCATGTTACAAGGAAGCAATGCAAATGAAGGACTCCGGGAATTGGCAATTGGCCATGCACTCAGAGATGATAGCTTTGCATAAAAACAAGACATGGAAGCTAGTTAAATTACCACAGGGCAAAAAGGCTCTACCTTGTAAATGGGTTTACAGGTATAAGATCACCGCTCATGATAGCCAGCCAAACTACAAAGCAAGGCTTGTTGCCAAGGGCTTTAAGCAAGAACAAGGCATTGACTTTGATGAAGTCTTCTCTCCGGTGGTCAAGATGACTACATTGAGATGCTTTCTTGCATTGGTTGCCATATTAGATTTGGTGTTGCACCAAATGGATGTCAAGACAGCGTTCTTGCATGATGATTTAGATGTGGAAATTTACATGCAGCAGCCAGAAGGGTTTGTTGAGAAAGGCAAGGAAGATTGGGTATGCGAGTTGTTAAAGAGTCTTTATGGCTTAAAACAATCACCGAGGGCATGGTACCATAAATTCCACAAGTTTATGCTTTCTCAAGGCTACAAACGTAGTGAGTTCGATCACTGTCTATATACAAAGAAGGCTAAGGATGGTAGTTCGCTGATACTTATTTTGTATGTGGATGACATGTTGATTGCTGGCAAGCACTTGGAAGAAATTTCAGCTTTGAAGTCAAAGATGGCAAAATCGTTTGACATGAAAGACATGGGTGAGGCAATTCATATCCTTGGTATGCGCATTGAGAGAGACAGATCAAAGAAGTTGATTTGGTTATCTCAAACAGAGTATATTGATAAGGTTTTGCAACGTTTCAATATGGAGAAGGGAAAGGCATTGAGTGTTCCATTGCCACCATATGTGAAACTTAGCAAACAAGATTGTCCTGTGTCTGAGGAAGAACAGGCTGAAATGGATAAGATTCTATATACGTCTGCAGTGGGTAGTTTGATGTATGCAATGATTGCTACTCGCCGAGACATTGCATTTGCAGTGGGAGTAGTAAGTCGATACATGTCAAACCCAGGCAAGAAATATTGGGAGGCAGTGAAAGGAATATTGAGATACCTGAAAGCTACAAAGAGTATGCGTATATGCTATGGGAGTCAGGAGCTAAGTGTAAAGGGTTTTACAGACTCAGATTATGCAGGTGACTTAGACAACCGAAGGTCTACGTCAAGGTATGTTTTTACATTGGTTGGTGGAGCAGTATCATGGCGTTCTAGATTACAAGATTGTGTTACTCAGTCTACTACAGAGGCTGAATATGTTGCAGCATCAGAGGCATGCAAAGAATCAATTTGGCTTAATCGACTAGTAACAGATTTGGGAATCAAAGAAGATATGCCTGTGTTATATTGTGATAGTCAAAGTGCTATACAATTGGCTCGCAATCCAGTTTATCACTCAAAGACAAAGCATGTGGATGTGAAGTATCATTTCATCAGGGAAATGCTCGAGGATAAGCAACTTCAGCTTGTCAAAGTTCACACCACAGAAAATCCTGCTGATCTACTTACAAAAGGACTTCCCTCAAAGAGCTTTGCGCATTTTCATAAGCAGTTAGGTGTAGGGTAGTACATCACTTCTCTACATCTCTTGTATATTAGCTTGTATAGTAGCTTCTCTCACACTTAAAGTACCACATTGGACTTTAAGTGGGAGGTTGTTGGGGTATAAAGCCCAATGTGGTCGCCCAGGTAAGTGGGCGGGCCGCCAGGTATGTACACATATTCTTTTGTAAAAACCTAATAAGAACTCACTATGCTCTACACATTACAGTAGAGCGAGTTCACCATATCGTCGTGCTCTTCTTCTCACACTCTCTCTTGCGTCGCACTTCTGCTCGTACTCCTTCAACTGGTATCAGAGCTTAGATCGAGGCTTGGGGCAGCACTGCAGGAGGCTAGAGTCACCAGCTCAGATTGGAGTGAAATTCGACAGGCAACGACACGGCCCCAAATCACTATGCTCTACACATTACAGTAGAGCGAGTTCACCATATCGACTCACTATGCTCTACACATTACAGTAGAGCAAGTTCACCATATCGTCTTGCTCTTCTTCTCACACTCTCTCTCGCGTCGCACTTCCGCTCGTACTCCTTCACAATATAGGTGTATCAAAGGGAAAGGATCTCTCTCAAGGCTTGGCTATGGGGGCTCGTGGGCTCATGGGAGATGGTGCATTTTGGGAGTTCACACTGCTTGGACAGGTGCTTGGCCACTTATTTTGGTCCCCAGCCACTTGTCCCCGCCCCATTCCTTGGTTAAAGGGTCACCGACATCTTTTTTTTGCCCAAAAAAGGCCTAAAAGGAGCGAATTAAAAGATGCCTGAGGAGAGAACCTTGTTGGCTAAGAAGAGAGAGAAAAATCTTGGGGATAAAAGATAAGAAATCCCCCATTTTAGTAGCTGCAACATCTACACAACTTCAAGAGAGCTCATTTTTTAGCAAGAAAGAGTGCACCCCCGACTTTGAGCGGCCATAACTCTTTCATCCTTCATCTGTTTTTTGTCTATGGATACTCTACTGAGTGTGTTCCATGCTTGAAGGGTTTTTCATAAATCTCTACAAGTGTTTACCACAAGTGTTTTCAGCCGTGCAGTAGTTCTTCCTTTCGACGGTGTGGCTCATGCAAGGCTATAGAGGCATTCATTTTCCTGCTCATTTGCATGCTAGCATTGTTTTGGTGCCCCCACTGAGGAGCAAGTTCTCTTGTGTTCCAATTCCTATTAAATATGTCTATTCTGCAAGCACAGAATGTAAGAGGGATGTGGATCCTTATGGACAACCGCCTATGTATGTGCAAATTGTGGACAATACTTGAGGAGGTCGTACAATTGGATTGCAGCCTTTGAAGGGTTGTGAGGTTTTGTGAAGACAAGCAATGGGGGCCGGGTTACCAAGTGTGACGTGGATTTGGTACTGGAGCGATCCATCGACATCCCTTCAGCTTTCGACATCACATGAGTATTTTTGTGGAAATCAAACATGGCGGACGAGTTCCCACATTTCATGGATTGCCTAATGAGAATGCACAGAGTTTTATTGAGAAGCTGGACGCAATTGCTTACTGCAGAATAAACTAGACCAAGCTATATTGTCGTGGTTGATACAATACAATTTACAGGATGAGGCAAAAGTTTGGTTACACAATCATGAAGAGTTGGTGCAGGCACAAGCTCCACAAGTAGTTCTGGATTACAATCGTGTGAAGCAAGATTTCTTGGCACAGTATAGATCCATTGAAGTATGTGATGAAGTTTGGCATGAAATTTTGGGGTATACTCAAAAGGGTAATCAAAGTGTTGATGATTTTGTCATGTAGTTTCCCATTTATGGGATAAATGGGCCCGAGCTTTGGGAAATGAAATCCCTCTATCCATGTTAAAGAAGGACCGTTTTGTGGAGAACTTAAAAGAAAGTCTGAAGTTCAAAGTTGAGCTGAAAAGGCCCGCCACCTTCAAGGAGGAAATCGTTGTGCCAGAGAGAAAGAATGGAATTCTCAAAAACTTAATGAGTATGTGAAAGCGGTCCCTATGCAAAGTAATGGTGGCCAAAAGGAGGAAAATTAGGGAGAATTTGGAGGCCAACATGTTCAAAGGGCTGCTAATACTGGACAATTACCACAAAATATGCAAGACATGGTGACCATGATGCAGGAATTGCGACTTAGTGTTCTTGGAGGTGGAGGCGGTCGTGGTCGTGGATGTGGTAGAGGGATGGTGCAGGCATGTGAAGCTCAAACTAATGCTAATGCAGTTCATGGACAAGGCATCTTTGAGCCACAGAGGAGGTTCATGTCTACCTGTTATAATTGTGGTGTACTTGGTCACATCAACACTTATTGTTCAAAGCCAACAAGGATGGGAGGTGATATGTTCCCACTCCCCCAACAGATTCCTAAGAGGGCTAATGATTATGCATTGGATATATGGGGAGATCAAGGTACTGAGCAAGAAAATCAGGCTTCAACCTCTAGTGGTCATGTGGGTATTGTGCGAGTAGAAAAGAAAGAAGCAAATGTGCTGCCCGTGGGCAAAAGAGAAAGGGAAGGCTATGCTGCACCAGGTCCTAGCAAAAAGAAATGGAAAGCAAAAGAGGGTGAAGATGAAAAAGCTAAGAGAAAGAGAAGATCTCGTAGATGGTTTGAAGTAACAGAACCTTTGGGAGAAGGCCAAACATCTTACAGTTTGAAGGAAGACCTCATTGGGAGGAAAGTAGATTGTACTTCTAGATAGTGATGAATATGGTGCCCAAGCTCAAGAGGTAATGGAAGCCATTAGTGAATCCACAAAAAGAGCCGAAGCATGGACAAGTCAAAATGTTGACTATGGGAGAGTTACCCGACATTTGTCCTGAGGTGAACGCTTGGCACAAAGGTGTGGGCATGGGAAAGGCCTACATTAATGGAGGTGCTCAAGTTTTTTTGATCACATAGTCATGTGTCGAGAGACTGTGTCTCATTACATGCGGAATCTTGGGGCTTTGGATTTGACTTGAAAACCATGCCAAAGTGGTGTTTGGGGATGATTAAGAATTTGGAAGTTGAATATTTAACGTGAAGGTTATAGTAAAATTTCATGTTATGCCAGCTGACCTGGGAGCTTTTCCTCTCATTTTGGGACGACCATGGTTGAGAGTTGTTGGTGTTGTGCAAGATTGGGGCAAGGGCACAATCTGTGTGTGGCAGGAAGGGTGAATAAAGGGCGTTTGATATGACTAACAAGCAACCTTTGGCACTAGAAGATGTGAGTGAGAATGATGACTCTGAAGTTACCGGTGAAGACAACTCTGAAGACTCGGAATGTAGCACTACTTCTAGTTCTAGTGATGAGGGTGAAGTGTCATTCTTGTTGTTGGACGAGGAGAAAAAAGGAATTGGTGAAATGTTGCAAGTATCAGGGAGTATAAATGCTTCAAGCCGTTTAGAGCAACTTGAAGAGTTGATGCAGCCTAAACAAGAATTTCTAGTGAAGAAAGAGTTGATTCAAAATATGTTGAGTACTGATTTGACACAAGGAGAAAGAAGGGAGTACTTAACAATGTTGGACAAATTTCCAAATATTTTCATAACTTTATATCAAGAAATAAGGGGTTTTGCTGGAGATCCTGTGAAGATTGAGCTAGTTGAAGGGGCAAAACCAATACGACAGAAGTTAAGAAGGATGGGTAAGGAGCAATATATGCTTTAAAGGAAGAGGTGGAAAAACTTTTGAATGTAGGGTTCATTGAGCGAATGGATAATGCTGAATGGGTGAGCCCTGCAGTGGTCACTCCAAAGAAAGATGGGCATTGGAGAGTTTGGGTTGATTACAATCCATTAAATGTCATGACCAAGAAAGATCCTTACCCTTTGTCTTTCATTGATCAACTTTTAGATGTAGTGGCTGGTTTTGAAAGATACAATGTCTGTGATGGTTATTCATGATATTTTCAGCTTATTCTTGCTCTTGAAGACGGCAAAAAGACTACTTTTATTACGCCATGGGGTTGTTTCTACTTTTGCTACCTTCCTTTTGGGTTGACAAATGGGCCTGGAGCTTTTGAAAGAATAGTGGATTGATTCCTTACCTCGTTCCTTGGGAATTTTGTCAAAGGCTTCATAGATGATTTCTGTGTATACAATTCAAGGAAAGAGCACGTTCAAAAGCACAATTCAAGGAAAGAGCACGTTCAAGGAAAGAGCACGTTCAAGAGCTTCATAGATGATTTCTGTGTATACATTGCAAGGTATGATGAATGCGAGGGTTAGTTGAACCCTAAAAAATGTAATTTGGCGCAACCAAAGGTGAAGCTTCCTGGACATGTGATTTCAAAAAATGGGATTGAAGAAGATCTAGAGAAAGTGGTGGCTTTGTTATTACTGTCATCTCCAAAAGATACCAGACAGTCGGCAACTTTCATACTAAAGGTTAAATATATGTCTCGTTTCATACCTTTGGCATCACAACTATTGTATCCATTGTAGCAAGCAGTTAAGAATGATCCCTTGGAGTGGTCTCGTGACTTGGATGATGTTTTTGACAGAGTCAAAGAGGTTTTGAGTACCCTGCCCATTATGCAATCTCCTGACTAGGAAAAGGAGTTTTATGGTAACCCATCAGTAGGAGATGATGCCATTCGGACCATGTTATTGCAAAAGGGGAAGGAACCTCGGTATATGAAGCCTGTTCATTATGCTAGCAGAGTGAAGACTCCTCATGAAAGAGATTTCTCTGAAATTGAATTGGTGATGACCAGTATGGTTTATGCTTGCAGATGATTTACACACTACTTGCTGTCATTCACGTTTCTCACCAATTATTCATTACTTCCCCAGCTCTTCAATAATTCAAATATATCAAAAACAATGATGAGATGGGTTGTTGAACTTCATGAGTTTCAGTTTACCTTTTTGGTGGAAGAGAGTAATCGGGCTACCCTGACAGATTTACTCGCTTATAAAGACACTCTGGTTTTGGTTAAAGAAGAGGTGGTGCAAAAGAAGAAAGTTAAGACTCTTGTCATTTTTGATGATTCACTGTTATACTTTGATGCTTCTTATCAAAGAAGTCATGATGTTGCTTCAAGAGGCATTGTTATTTATGATGCACAAGGGAAGCTTATAAGAAAGCAAGGGTTGAAACTTGATGCAAAAAGTAACAATGAAGCAGAGTACATGGCTCTTGAAGGTGGTTTGCACATTTGCTTAAGTTGGAAATTAGACGCTTGCAAATCAAAGGATATGCCTTGTTGGTCATGAAGCAAGTATTGGGAGTATGGAAGAATAAGAATCATGAACTGAAGAATTTATGCTTCAAGGTGAAATCATTGCTCAAAAAGTTTGAAGCATGGAGTTTGCAGCATATTGAGAGGTCTCAAAATGAAGAAGCTCATGATGCTGCCCAAGAAATGATCACTTGTGTGTTTGTGTTGAAGGCAAATGCCCCTTTATATCATGGGAGGGAATTTTTATCAAAGGAGATGGATTTTTTGTTGACATGTGTCCTACTTGAAGGTTTACCATCTTCCAAAAAGTATGCGTTTATAAGAAAATCCAGGAAATACAAATGCTTGATGATGTGCTTTACATGAGAAAGAAAGTGATTTAGTTTTGCGTCGTATGTCTTGGAAAGAGGAAATCTACAAGATTTTGGAAGAAAATCATGAGGGATCTTGTGGAGGTCATTTTGCCATGAAGATCATGTTGTGGCTATGTATGGCCAAGCATTCAGCGGGATGTTAATCATTGGTGCAAGTCGTGTTTGCCTTGCCAAAAGATGGGAAAGAGAATTTTGAAGACCAATTGCAACAAACAATTCTAGCTTTTGATATGTTTGAAAAATGGGGTCTTGATGCTATTGGATCCTTACCTATGACTAGCAAAAGAAATACTTACATTTTGACAGCAGTGGATTACTTGTCTTGATGGACAGAAGACAAGGCTGTCAAATAGATTACCAGTAAGGAGATGGGAAAATTTTTTTTGTGAGCATATATGTTGCAAATTTGGTGTGCCCCTAGAGCTACTTTCTGATAGAGGACCAGGATTTAGAGGAGAGCTGTTTGATTTCCTATGCGAGAAGCTCAATATACAACATAGGTACAGTTCTCCTTATTATCCACAATGCAATGGTCTCAATGAGAGGTTCAATGGAGAGTTGGTAAAGATCTTGACAAAGATGACCCAGACGCATGGGAAGACTTGGGATTCAGAGTTGCCTTGTGCATTATGGGCCTATAAAACTGCTATCAAAATGAGCACAGGATTTTCTCCTTATCACTTACTTGGTTTATGGCAAGGAAGCTTTATTGCCAATTGAAGTGGAGATTCCTGCACCAAGCTATTGTCATTGGGAGATGAAAAGCAAACAAATGCCTGGCAAAAAAGATTATTGGATTTACAATGTTTGCAATTGGACAGAGTTTTAGCTTTGAGCTACTATGAAGAAGTGTCAAAGAAGGCTCAACTAAAAGCCAATGAGTCCATGGAGGATAAGAAAATTGAAAAGGGTGATTTGGTGTTGCGATACAATAGTAAGTTGGACAATATTTTTCAGAAAAAGTTTCAAATCAAGTGGGAAGGTCCTTTTACTGTTGTGAACAAATTTGATAATGGCACATATCAGTTGGCTGATTTGAGTGGTGCACAACATAAATATCTTGTTAATGGTCACAGGCTGAATAAATACTCAGCACGTTTGATGACAATTATGACAGATGAGATGCTATCAATAGAGGAATATAGTGTGGAGACATCTAAGGATGTAAATGAGGTTTTTGGGGATGAGATGCAACAATTGTTCACCCTAGGAACCTCTAAATGATCAAGCAGGCAAGGGGGTTTGGAAATCTATGTCATGCATTTTTTGGATGAGCATAAAGTCATTAAGTCATGCCAAAAAGCTTGCCCACTAGCCTCATATATATATGTGTACATAGTCCTGCAAGTTTTGGAAGTGGCCCTGTAAAAATTCATGTACAAAGATGTGATTTTACCAAGCTTGGTTGTTGATGTTTTGGGTTGTTCAAGTCCCCAAATCATGGTTTTTAATTAGTATTTTCAGCCGTGCTTTATAGCCTGTGAATCGGACTTGTACATCATGAGTTATGGGCATCCGACGTGGGCAGTCTCTACTTAGAAGGCGATGGCACGTGCATGCGACAAACGAAATTGGGCCAACTTGGGGGTCTTAGATTAGAATTGCTGAAGTTTTACATTTTTGGAGATAGCCGAGGTGATGGGCTTTGAGCCCTGTGTTATGGTGCATCATTCGGTGACCGGAGCAACAAGTTATTCCTTGAGGAAAATTGTCCGAGAAGTCATCTTATGCTTTGGGAGAAAGCTAGAATGTTTTGGTCTTGGGAGGAATGAGGAGGAGGTTGCCATGTGGTGGGAGATTATCCCACATGAGAAGAGGAAAAGGGAAAGTGGGGGTTATATAGGGCACATTGGGTGCCCACTATAGGTATATCAAAGGGAAAGGAGCTCTCTCAAGCCTTGGCTATGGGGGCTCGTGGGCTCATGGGGAGAGAGATGGCACATTTTGGGAGTTCACACTACTTGGACAGGTGCCTGGCCACTTTTTTCGGTCCCTGGCAACTTACCCCCACCCCATTCCTTGGTCAAAGTGTCACCAAGAGCTCATTTTTTGCCCAAAAAAGGCCTAAATGAAGCCAATTAAAAGATGCCTGAGGAGAAAACCTTGTCGGCTAAGAAGAGAGAGAAAAATTTTGGTGCTGAAAGATAAGAAATCCTCCATTTTAATAGTTGAAACACCTACAAAGATCTCATTTTTTATCAAGAAAGAGTGCACCCCCGACTTCGAGCGGCCTTAACTCTTTCATCCTTCATCTGTTTTTTGTCTATGGATATTCTACGAACACCTCCACGACACGAGCTTTGTCATGATGTCCTTTATTTCTACTAAGGACCTATACAAAGTACATATGTGAGTGTAACGGATCTTACACATTTAGAAAATTACCTTAAAGAGACAATTATGTCGAGAAAATTATCTTAAAAAAGCAATTTTAAAAATGAGAAAAGAATGGAGCAATGAGCATGAAAAGAATCAATTTTCTCATGTTCAGACTTTGGATCAAAGGTAAACAAGTATAGGTGTATTTAATTGTTCCTCAAGTATAGGTGCATTTATTGCTCCTTTAATTCAAGTACAAATTACAATAAAAGTCATCTTTTTTGGCCACATTTTACTATGAAATGCAAAGCGAGTAGCACAAATGCTGCCATGAATTGCCCCCAACCCAAAACACCCGGTGCAAAATCACATAGGATGTTTGGCCGAAATTTGCAGGTCTTCGTTTCCAAAATCTAAAGTGCCTAATGTGTAATTCTACTCAATGTGAATGCGTGGATATGCTGCAATGCAAAATCGGACAACGTATGCTCATCCAATCACCAGATGAAGCTCGTAGAAGGAGCTCGCAAAACCGGACCGTACGCACGCAATGTAGGTATCGGTGCGTAGCTCTCATCGGGGGCAACACGTTGCACTTCTCCGCACTCGATTCCGACCACCAGTGCACACGTAGCATCAATATGAAGCTCACACTCTCTCGTACACAGTACGCTCACTCACAGACTTCAAAAACTTGTTTTTAAAATGACAAAAGGTTTTTTCATTAAGGTCAAAAAGTGGTATATATACCTTACAATTCTCAAACCCTAAAGTTCCAAAATCAACCAACTACTCCATCTATCTATCAAAACTGGGATACAATCTGGAAACTTCTGTAAGTCCCAATATTTACAAGGTGAAAAATCAGGTTTCCTCAATAAATGAATAATTACAAAAAATGATAATCCTCTGAGTAGTTAGTCTCCGTGGGGTGTGTCCAGCTTCTAACACTCCTCCCCTCCTTGCTCATGTCGTCCCCGACATGGCCGCTGATCCGCTTCTTCATCGTATGGTTTCACGCATCTTGATCAATGATTCATCTCTTGCATGCAGGTTCATCATTGTTGGGCCAAAAATATCAGTGTTTATGGTGAAGAAGCCTCTGTAGAACGCTTCTTCAAAGGCCTGGAGATGATAGGATGGTAGAAACATTATCCTTTGATATAGTGCATGTATCACCTCCTTGGAAGGTTGACCAGACAGATCATAGGCGCATCTGTAAGTATCCTAGAAGAAAAAAATATTGTCTGTCACTTGGCCTGGCTTGAATGTCTCAAATATTGCTAAAAGTGTTTTGTAGATTTTCTTCATCATGATGCACGTAAGGTCAGGTGAGCCAGTGAACAATTTGATGGCGCCCGCTAGGGTTTTCACCATGTATTGGACACTTATTCTCTCACCTGCCTTCAAGCCCGGCAACCTAGGGTAATTCAGCCAAGTGGGTTGGCTCCTTTGCAAGATCTCCTGGGATTTTCACGTCATGATCCTTGGTAGAAGACAAAAGCTGAGGTTGTCTCTGATGTTTTTCGGTGCCTCTACCAAGTGGATTAGGTATTGTAGGTACTTTGTCAGCCAGGCCTTCCTCCATTTTGGTTGAGAGTCAACAATTAGCCTGACCCCTTTTGGTTGAGAGGTATCCGCGTTGTAGAGTGGTACGGTCGACTCTACTCTTATCCACTTATTAATGGTGGTTGCTTCATATTTCAGCAATGGATATAGGAGAGAGGGTTGAAGCCATTCGTGCCTGAGGTTGCTGGCGTCAATCTTCTGGATGGTCATGGACTTGAAAAACCTCTGCTCCCACTCCAAGGATTCCTTTGTTGTCTCTCTGATCTCCACCTCTATTGCTTTACGCAACTTTTCTTCCTCTTCTTGTGTTAGATCATGTGGCTCTTGAGAGGATCCTTCTATGATTTCCTCTTACATAGGCGTGTCCACCGGATCTGCCACATTTTCTAAATCGATGCCCTCATTGGCTGCTGGCCCTGTGCCCTCTTGCTCTCCTGCTTGCTGTCCTCTTAACTCTTCAATCTGCTTTAGGAGTTTTTGTTTTTTTGATTCAGCTTCTTCGCCCATATTCACGAGGAGGTCATTTAATTCGGCGTTTATCCTCTACGCCTCCTCGAGATTTCTTTTTATACTTTCTACTTCCTCTTGTAGGGCATTTTGGTCTTCTTCCATTCTTGTTTGCATGACAATAGACCCTTCTGCCATCATCAATCTTTGTTTTTTCTCTAGAGTCAGCTCCTTCTGAAGTTCTTGCATCTGTTCTTCATAGAGTTGACTTTCCGTAGTGATGTGAGTCGAGCTAGTAGCTCTGACTCTGGCAAGGGATGCCCGCAGCCTCTGGATGGTATGATCTTTCACTTTGAGCTGGTCCTTGAGCTCAAGGACCTCATCCTGGCTGGATTCTTGATCTATCTTCGCCTTTTCTTTGGCGTTTCTCATGGCTTCAACTTCTTTAGATTCCTCAGTAAACTGTAGGGTTAGGTTATCCCTTTCCCTCTCGGCATCTATCAGTGATTTGCTGAGATGCTGACATTCCTCTTCAACTCCTTGAATTCTTTGTGCTGCTGCCTGATTTTCTTCCTCCATTGCCTGGCATCTTTGCAATGCCCTTGCTAGGCTAGCCTGTAGCTCATCTTCTCTCTCTTTCTGCCTTTGGCTTTGTCCTTGTAGAGAATCTACTTCCAGCTTTATCTTTATTTCCGTGGCCTTGAGAGCTGCCATCTCATTTTCTGAAGCTATGGACTGCGCTCTCAACCCGGTTAGCTTCGTCATCACCACATCCCAGTCGTTGGAGGGCGGGTGCAGGTCCACTGTATCGGTGGCCATTTCTTTTAGTTCTATTAACCGGATGCCTTGCATTTGTTCTTTAGGCCATGTGCTTGCCAAGTCAAATGCGACTGTGGCAGCCTCTTTTTTTGTGTACCCTGCAGCTAGCAGGTCCAGAAATGTGTGATACAAATCATCCGAGTCTTGTTGCTCACTTCGAGGCTTAGCCTCCTCCTTTGGCTTCGGCTCCTGGCTCTGCTCTTGCTTAGCCTCTTCCCGTTCTTCTTGTTTGTCTTCAGCCTCTTTATCTTCTTGTGGAGGGCTGTGAGGAGGTGGTGAGGGCGGTGGGCTGGGTTTAGGGCTGGCCGGTAGAGATGTAGGCTTTCCCTTTAAATCTCTGTCTACTTTAGTTTTTCTTTCTCTCTCTTGGCTCTCTTGCTCATCTATCAGTTTCTGCCGTATTTTCTCCACTTCCTCCTCTGTGAAAGGTACATGCGGTATATTCTCTGACGCGGCATCAAGAATCTCAAAATTCTTGATATAATCCTCGAATCTGTCCCTTTGCACTCTTCGGGATGATCTCGACATAGCTTCTAGAGAAGGCTTCAAGAGTTCACTTAAATCACCTTTAAGGGCTCTCTCTGCTCTGAAGCTCTCCATCAACCTCTCTAATCTTGCCGCTTTTTGTGACTTTGTTTCTTTCACCGGCACTTGGGAAAACTCTTTCTTCCCCTTCTTTTGCTCTGGCTGCTCCTCTTGAATAGGCTCTAGCCGTCTTTTCAGTCTTGTAGCAACCCTTGGTGCTCTTTGTGGCTCATCTTCTTTGTCTTCTTTTAGCCTTAGCCAATCATTCTGAGACGGGGGGTCAGGCCATCTTCCTTTTGCATGCAGTGCCTCATAAATCACCTTAGTGATTAGTTCTCCTGGCACAATATATGTTGGCTTCTTGTTACCCATCTTTACTAGGTTGTCATGTATATACGCTGCATAATTGATTATCTTTGGGGTGCCTTTCATCATTGCCCAAGTGAATGTCGTGGCAATTGCACCTGGCGGAATTCTGTACTTTTGTGGCCTCTTCGTACACATGTGGAAGTATTGGTTGTACAACTGGCTCATGATTGCCACTCTTGGATTGGCAATATCTTCAAAGGTGTAGCTTCCTTTCTTCTCATTGTACATCTTGACCTCATCCCTTCTTTTAGTTACACTATCCCCCTTGTTGGAGAGGTCTAGTGCATCTGCTACAACCTGCTCAGTGATGATTATTTTATTTCTGGCCTGCCTTGTTTATCTATTACTCTGGCCACTCCGTCTTCTTTGATGGTTGCACAAACTCCCAGACTCTCTTTATGTCCACCCCTGCCGATACTGCTTCAAAGTAGTTGTGGAGATCAATCTTCTCCAAGTACCCGGCCATCTTGCTTCCTACGAACTCATTGAGTTCTCGCGGAAGCATTGGTAGCTCGATCACATTGCCTTCAGTGTCTTTGAATACTCCTTGGTAGATCTTTAGGTCGTTGGACTCTAACAGATCCTCTTGGATCCATGTGCTGGTGGGCTTTAGTGTTCCCTCTGGTATGACGAAGGGTTCCACTTCTTCTAGGTAATCCTTGATGGTCATTCTTTTCTTCTTTGCCGGTGACTTCACGGCTGCCATAGATCTTGTTGCACTCAGTAGTCCGAAGTTAGCGTTTTTCCAATATTAGCTGAGAAACTGAGTCTTAACTATCCAAATGACTTGAAGATTGAAAATAAAGCTTAAAAGGAACTTGTGAAGCTGTGCATGTGCTCACAGTGCAATTCTGGCCAAAATTTTCCATTTAGACATCCTACGCGTAGAATGTCTTTTTCATCAGAATTAGTTGATACTTGACATGCTGGTAGTGCATGGCTTATGGAGCATGTCTATATGCTTGGATATGGATTTGGATATCAAAAAGTGGATTTTTTGGCTGATTCAGGCTTTAGGTCACAATTTGGGTAGAAAGTCCATAACAGGTAGCAATTGATGTCCAAATGGGTTGAAAATTGGTATATGGGCTCATTGCACCATGGTATTGGCTCCCATGATGTCACTATTTGCACAGAAGGCCTAAATTATGCTGGAGACATCCTACGCGTAGGATGTCTATTTCATCAAAATGACATGATATTTGTTCTGTGGGTAGTCCTTGGCCTATGGAACATGGCTATGCTCTTGGATTTGGATTTGGACAAGGATTGATGCTTGTAAGAGCCTGTGTAGTGTTTTTGGGCTTCAAAAGTGTATCTTGAAGGTGTTGGGGGTCAAAAATGATTAGAATGGCTTCAGAATTGATATATGAGCTCTTGATGATGAGGTGATTGGATCTAGAATGAACAAACATCCTCTGCAGGCCAAAAAAGTCAAATAGACATCCTACGCGTAGGATGTCTACTTCACCAATTTTTGCTTCTGACCACACAGATTGGTTGGTGATGTGTTGGTGAATGTGTTGTGCAAGTTTCATGTGATTTGGACAAGATTTGGTAGGTCTATGGCCCACTATTGCCTCTATGCCCTAACTTTGCATTTTCTTAATGCATATGAGGTCAATTTTGGTCCAATTGTGATGAGACTTGGTGGATAGCATGTAAAGGTCATTCAGAAAATGTGTATGATAAAAAATGTTGGGATCTGTGCCCAAAAATGCCCTTGAGACATCCTACGCATAGAATGTCTCCTGATGATTTTTTCATGGATTGTGCTCCTAGTGCCTGCCCTTGGTCCCCCTGAGTCCCTTTTAAGCCTAATTTCAACAAAAAAGTCAAATGGATAGAGAATAACTCCCTGTGTGGACTTCAGAGCCTCTGAGCCGTTTTCTGACTTTTGGAGTGCTTTTTGGCGATGAAATTTCTTGATGTTGGTATCCATAGCTTCCCGATCCCCGGGGGATCCTTGCCGTATGGTTTTTGTCGACTTTGGCTTCACCGGAGCTTCATTTGGCAATTTGTCGCTCTAGAAGCACCCGTGGTTGCGTTTACATACCTTCGATGATTTGTGGTGGTCTACCACCATAGGACTTGGTTGTTGATGGTATAGGAAAGCCGCTCGTGAAGTTTGGTGACAAACGGGCATGCGGTTTGGCCGCAAGAGCAATTTGACGCTTTGTGTGTCTGATGCCGTTTCTGAAGTTTAGTGCCGCTTCGGGTCACTTTTTGGTTATGTGGGTCACATAGACTTGTCGAGCATGTCGAGATGCTTCTACCCGTGAATTTTGGTAGCATTTGGTCGCCTTTTCGCCGATTTCCCATTTGGTGACCTCTTGTGGGTTTCTAGGAATTAGGGTTTTTCCCGATGGTTTTCTACTGCCTTTGGACATCTAGGACTGGTCTCCTATGCTAGGGTAAGCTGCCGATGAAGTCTTGTTGCTTTTGGGTTAGCCGTTAGATCGTCGTCTCTACTTGTAGGTCTCTACCGCCCGCTTTGTGTGTGATCCCTACGCTAGTTTTCACGACATAATGACAAACATGCGCGAAAAGCTCAAGGTGGTGAGCCTACCTCTCATGTCTGAAGCTCATTGGGTAGTCGTGCGCGTCGTAGAACCTGTTGGAAGGTCCGTCCGCTCTAGAAGCTCTCTCCACAAAGTCAATAGTGAAAATGAGCTAAAAATGAGGTGAAAATTTCTTATAATGGAGGTCCCCGAACCACTTTTCACGAAATTTGACATGTGCTCCTATCTTCTTGAGAGATGCGGTTTAGGCTCAAAAATTTCTTGATTTGGACTCCATTTGCTTTGTTTACCAGAAATTTGGCATTTCGGTCAAAACCTGGCCAAAACACACTTTCCGCTCCAGTCTCATAATTGCACCCCCACTGTACCATAGGTTGTCCTATTGTCACTGATCATCCCCATATTTTTTGTTTTTTATTACGACCGTTTTTTACCGGCTTTTTGTATTTTTGAAGTTTTTCTGCCGAAAATTAGCAAAATTAAAAGAAAAATAGCAAATCAAACCCAAAAAATTCCCAAAAATCATAATAATTCACAAACATCACCGTAAAAAATTATATACACTCACATGCAATTTTTATGACCGGATTTCTCCGTTTTACCAATATTTTGCCCGAAAAATGGCTATTTTTACTTATATACACACTCTTAGGGGCTTGATTTGGCTTTTGGCCCCATATACCTATAGATACATGCTGTATAAGGGCATATGTACTTGGGTTAATCCAAAAAATTTCACAATCAAACAACAACCCTTAAAATAGTCGAAAATCATGCCCTTTTTTTGCTCTTTCTGCTATTGGTTCCTCATTTGAGAATGCCTCCCCCCCTCCTAGCCGGAGTCCTCCCGGACGACCAGGTATCGCCTCAGAGTATGTGTCGTGCATAGGTTGAAAAATTTATGCTAATGCTTGGCCGATTAATGTGGCCCTATTTTATGCATACTCGGTCAATGCATGGAAAAAATTAATGTTGTGCAAGAGAAGGGAATAAGCAAGCTGCTTATTGGCATTCGCCGTCAAGGTTTCCTATTTTCTTTGCAAGTAAAAACTGTAACTCTACTGCTCTTTGCTTAATTGTCTTTTTTGCCACAGGCAATTGCTTTGCCGCTACTGTTGATATAGCCGTAGTTGTTTCTATGGAGAGGATTGGCTTGGCCGGAATGGCCGTGACCATATTTCCTTTGCTTTCCATTGATAGCTTGTTTTTGTAGATGTTTTGCTACTTCCTTTGTTGCCACTGTTTTGTTGCTGATTGGCATCCACATAAGTCGGCCTTCCGTTGTTGCTTGTACTGAAGGGAGTTCCTTTTGCTTTTGTTTGGGTATCCAAATGTGAGTGACATTTGGGTTATTGCTGAGCATTTTCTTTGGGATCCATATCTGTTTTATGCCCTTGGTTTTTGGTTGAACTATCTGGTTCGGTTCAATTCTTTCATTGCATTGTTTTTTGTCTGCCATGTCATTTCTATCCTTTTGCATCCATACTTGTTTCTGTTGTTTTGGTAATCGAGGTCTTTGCATTGCGGTCTTTGACTTCGTATGTTTGTAATTAGCATGGTTGGCTTTTACTTGTCTGTTGGTCTTCGGTATCATGTTGTTCTTTGGTGGCATTCTTGCTTTTGGCTCTTTTTCCAGTGATTGCATGGCTTGCAACTGATTATTCCGGTATTGCTGAGCAAAGGCTATCACCTGTTGTTCATGTGCATGCTAAATTTTGACTGCCTTTGCATTCCAATCTATCTACACATTGTACTCTTTTTGCCAAGGTTGTCTCAACATCATTGGGTGTTGTGTGCTTTCATCCTCCACCACATAGAATTTATGTGGGTAAATATATTGATGTACTTGTACATGCAATATAGTCCATCCCAACGGGTGTGATGTATTACTTTCTAGCACTTGAGTAGGATGAAGTTGGCCTGCAGATTTGAGCTGTTTGTATAATCCGTAAGAGATCAAATTTGCTTGAGCTCTAGAATCAAGCAATGCCATCGATTCAACTTGATTGCTGCCCACTTTGACTGCAATTATTGGCTCCACTGTGTCTTCATCCAACTTCTTCAGTCGAATGGCATTGATTCGCAATGGTGCTCCACTTTGCTGTTGTTGTCGTAGAAGTCTTCGTTTTGCAATGCGTTCCTTTGCTTCTGCTTGAGCTTCCTCTCGTACTCTCTGTTTTTCCTTCATTCATTGTTTTCCTTGATGAATTTGTTGGAGCATCTCCTGTGTGAGTGGTAGATGATATTTCTTCAGTCAACATCCACTAATCCAGTTCGGCATTTCTTCACCTGCTAATGTAGCAAGCTTGACAGCGCCACTTTGTGATAGATCATTAATCACAAAGGGTCCCATCCCTCGCTTTTTAATTTTCTTGGCATGTTGCTTCAAAGTATAAACAAATACATAATCACCTGTTTTGAACTCTTTAGTGCGCACATGCTTGCCAAAAAACTCTTTTTGTCTTCTCTTTTTAGCATAGATTGAAGCTACAACTCTTAAGCGGAGTTCATCTAGATTTTCAAGATCATCTATTCTTGAAGAGAGCTCATACCCTGTCCATTCTAAGCGTTTCGCTACTTGTAGAGTTGGAATTAAAAACTCTATGGGTAGTATAGCATTTAGGCCAAACACCATGTTGTACGGTGTTGTTCCTATCGATGTTTTGTAAGCTACCCTGTATGCCCATAGTTTTGAGTGTAGCTCACTACAACAAAAAAAGGTGTTATCGACGCGGAGTGTCGCTATGTACGTCGCTATCCGCGTCGCTGTGAAACCAGTCGCTATTTGCGACGCAGGTATAGACGTGTATAGAGACGTAGATAGCGACGCGCATAGCGACGGACATAGCGACGCACATAGCGATGACCATAGCGACGCACATAGCGACGACCATAGCAGAAAAAAATTTTCTTGGGCAGAGGGCAGGTAGCCTGGCCTGTGCCTAGTTAAAAGATGGACACAGCCACAGCTAGACTTCCTACCCTCTGCCCAAGAAAGCGAGCAGCACCAAAATATCAACCATGCTCCCGCGCGCAAAAATTTCGGCAGAGTTTCCTTTGTTTTTACATAAACTTTTTTAAAAAAACCATATCATGTATACGCGTCCTACATGCTATCCATGTAGGATCTCACATGAGATTTAAGGCCAATGAAAGACAACCGTACCAACTGAAAAGCATAGCCATAACTTAAAAGCATAACCATAACGAACCATAACCATAACTTAAAAGCATAACCATAACGAACCATAACCATAACTTAAAAGCATATCCATAACTTAAAACCATAACCGGCTATAACCACTTTGATCAAAACCATAATGCAGATAACCATAACCATAAACAAAATTAACAATAACCATAAACATAACCAGAAAGAGAAACAATAACTGTCTATACAATGACAATGACAATAATCATAACCATAAGGGAAACAATAACTGTCTGAACACTAACTGTTTGTACAAAAAAGAGACACAAAAGCGTGTCTGTGTCTCACAAAGCATATAGATGAAATCTGGTCCACTAATAACTAGGCGTCGCAACCTGCACATAGGACAACTCACAAAATTAGTATTGATATTACTTCACATATACTGACTTAATTAATTTCATTGCCAGCCGGGAGAAGTTGCTCCCGCAATAACCTGTTTAAGCCACATTAAATTAAAAAGCTCTCCGAGCACATCACCATTGCAATCGGAAAATCTCTTTTGTAAATTACGTACCTAAACAAAGCAGCGACACTTGTGTTACCATATACATGTGGTAGTGATGTGTGTGAACACACTAGGACCGCCGGGGCATTTTTTCCCTCTCTAGGAGGTTTTTTCCCCCGTGCATTGTATATATGCCCATCTCTCTAGGGCTATCTATCTTTCCATTGCACACTAAGTAACACACTCTCTATTGTGTGCCTTGAGCTTCCTTCGTCTTCTCCAAGCTGTGTGTGTTTCTCTGCAACCCTAATTCCAACAATTGGTATCAGAGCAGGTCACGTCCTCCCGGGGTTAGTCGCCAGCTGCTCCAACACACACCTGCTCACTTTCTCCGATTTCAGTGAGCTTTGGCAAGCGTTCGCAGGTCGACAAATATTTTGGGCAAGCTCAAAGAGCTTGGTCTGCTCATAATTTTGATTTGGGCTCATTTCGGCCTTCGTTTCCACTACAGGCAGTACTGCACAGGCTATTTCGTCATTTTGTGTAGAATTTCTGTCAGTGCCGTTTTCTGCATAACAGGTGCCTTACAGTCTTCTACGGTTTGTGCTATATAGCACAGGTTGTTCCCGCTTCGTTTCTCCTATTTTCGGGCAGTTTTCACATCAGGTGCAACATTTACCATGGCTGACAACAACAACACATATGTGTTCAAGATGTTTGCTGCTGAGGACAGGTTGGATGGGGACAACTACCCTATGTGGGCTTATATGATGCAACATGTTCTTGTGTCAAAGGGTGTCTGGAACATTGTGCAGGGCATTGATGTACGTCCTGATTCTGAGGATGTAGGCGATATTGAGGATGTTGCAGGTCTTGCTGCAAGGATTGCAGCTGTTAGAGTTGTTTTGCCTACGGTAGAACAAGCTCGTTGGGATGTTAAGGATGCGCAGGCTCATGCATTGAATGCGTTGTCTGTGAAGTGCACCATTGTTCCTCACATCCGTTCAGTAAAATCTGCAAAACACGCTTGGGATATTCTAGCAAGTCTTTATGCAAGCCGCAATGAGGCTAAAATTGCTTTGCTGCGTAAAGAGCTGGAGTCGAAGATTATGCATGAGGAAGATGATATGGACACTTTCCTTGCTAGTGTCAAGGATATCAATGAGCAGCTTATTTCTGCAGGTGAAGTCATTTCAGACAGTTCCCTAGTGCAGACTGTTCTTGATGCCTTACCAGATTCCTACCAGACTTTTGCTAGTACTTGGAGACTGATGACCCAAGGAAATCCTGAAGTTGTCAAGTTTGATGCATTATGCACATTGCTGTTGCAAGAGTCACTTTCTAGAAAAAACAGGACTAGGCAGCGTGCAGTTGAACAGGCTTTTATTGCTTCTCAAAGAAAGGGTGGTAACAGTAATGTAGCCACTTCTTATGGTTCTGCTGCGAGTGGCAAAAATTATGTTCCTAATGCTTCTGCTGGCAGCAGTTCGTCTGGCAATTCTGGTGATAAATGCAAAAAGAAGATGCGTTGCCATTATTGTAAAGCCAATGATCACTTGATCAATTCGTGTCCTAAGTTGAAGGCCAAAGAGGCTAAGAAGAAAGAGGGTGGTTCCACTGCAAACGCTGGTTCCACTATAAATGCAGCCATTGTTGAGTCTTTTGTGAAAGGAGACTGTGTTGCTGATGTTGCTGCAGAATGGGCGTTTAGCGCAGAGTGCACTTACAATCCTGCTGTCCATGATGCATGCTTGTCAATTGCTGCAGATTCACATGTGTGGTATTTCGACAGTGGTGCTACAAAGCACATTACCTCACATCGTGAATTGTTTACCTCTCTCGAGTCTGTCCCTCATGGGAATTCAGTCACTTGTGCCAACAACGCCTCTTATCCAGTTCAGGGAGTTGGAAAGATTGTGCTCACTGCTGCTAATGGCAGTTCCTTCACACTTGTTGATGCACTGTATGTACCTGGGATCAAGAAGAATCTCTTGTCTGTATCCGCACTTGCTAGACTTGGACTTGTAGTCAAATTTGTGGATGACAGATGTACAGTTCATGATCTCAGTTTTGGTGATGAAATTGTTGCATCTGGCCTTTTGTGCCATGGGCTGTATAAGCTTACTTTGTATGACAAGTGTGGACAAAATTTTGCAAATGCTGTTGCAGATTCAAGGGCTATTTCGGATGCAAAACTTTGGCATACACGTTTTGGTCATCTCAATTTTGCCAGTTTGCTGCGTTTGCAGAAATCTGATATGGTTGCTTCTTTGCCGCCTCTCGAAGCACTTGTCAAACACGTTTGTGAAGGCTGTATTTTGGGTAAGATGCAGCGTTCTAAGTTTCCAAAGGATGGTTCAGTTCGGGCCACATGTAGGTTGCAGCTTGTGCATAGTGATGTTTGTGGGCCCATGTAATCTCCGTCCTTGGGCAATTACCTGTACTTCGTGACTTTCATTGATGATTACTCCAGGCATGCATGGGTATTTCCGCTTAAAGCGAAGTCCGAAGTTTTTATGTGCTTCAAACAATTTCTGGCTATGGCTGAAAATGTCTCGAAATGTACTATGGGCACCCTCCGTTCCGATCGAGGGGGGGAGTATATGTCTCATGAATTCAATGCATTTCTGGCTAGTCGTGGGATAAAACACCAATGTACAGTGCCTTATACGCCTCAGCAAAATGGTGTTGCTCAGAGGAAAAACAGGTCACTGACGGAAATGGCACGATGTATGGTCAAAAGTCAAGCTTTACCGCATTCTTTTTGGCTTGAGGCCATCATGTGTGCCAGTTATGTACTTAACAGGTGTCCTACAAAAGCTTTGCAGTCTATTACTCCATATGAAGCATGGCATGATAGAAAGCTTTCTATTGAGCACATGCGTGTTTTTGGCTGTTTGGCATATGCTTTGGTGCCACAAGGGTAGCGCAGAAAATTGGATGATAAGGCTGTCAAATGTATTTTTGTTGGTTATAGTGCTGAAAGCAAAGGTTACAGGTTGTATCATCCAAAAACAAAACGTATTCTGGTTTCTCTGGATATAGTGTTTGTGGAAGATTCTGTTCAGCCCTTGCTGTCATGTACTAGAGACAGTAATGTAAGCTCATAGGACATTTATGACACTTTGTTGCCTCTTTTCAGTGGTGGAAATACGAATGTAAGTTCCAATGAGGCAAATGTACAGCCTATGGGGGTTTCTGAAAATGTTTTAGATCAGCCTATTACTGATGTAGATGTACATGATGTACTTGATGAGGAAAGGGCTGAAAATGAGCAGGCCAGAGGTATGCCAAAATGGCTGGTGGACACTTTGCATGACAGTAAATTGGATGCACCTTTGTCTAGTCGTACTTGTTCAGGCTCTCGCCATGCATCCTATGCATCAGATTGTTATGCTTTGGCTGTGTCTAGTTTACATGATGTTGAGGAGCCTCTATCTTTTGATGAAGCACAGAATTCAGAAAATTGAATGGCTGCCATGCAATCAGAAATGATGCACTTATAGAAAATGACACATGGACTTTATGTGATTTGCCTCCTGGCAAAAAGGCCATTGGTACGAAGTGGGTTTACAAGTTGAAACGCAAGCCGGATGGTGAGATTGATTGCCATAAGGCTCGACTTGTTGCAAAGGTTATGCATAGCAAAAAGGCATAGATTATGAAAAGACTTTTGCTCCCACTTCTCGTATGACTACTGTGCGTTTTCTATGTGCATTGGCAGCTCATTTTGGTTGGGATGTACATCAATCAGACATTGTTACTGCTTTCTTGAATGGTGACATATTTGAGGAAGTTTATGTAACGCAGACTCGCGGTTTTGTCATAAAAGGACAAGAGGACAAAGTGTGCAAATGTAACAAGGCTTTGTATGGGTTGAAGCAATCTCCTCGTGCTTGGTATGAGAAAGCTGACACTCATTTGGTCAAACAAGGCTTTCGTAACAGTCCAACAAAAAGCACATTGTATGTAAAGGGTGAGGGTGATGTATTTCTCATCGTGGTTCTTTATGTTGATGATTTGCTGATCACTGGACCAAATGAGAGAGATATTGCTGAATTTAAGGCTGATTTGAATGCTACTTTCAAGATGAAAGATTTGGGGCTGTTGCATCATTACTTGGGTATACAGTTTAAGCAGTGTGATGGTGGTATTGCCTTGTGTCAGAAAAGTTACATAGAGGCATTGCTATGTAAGTTTGGACTTGAGGATTGCAAACCTATTGCCACTCCCATGGAAACAGGTTTGAAGTTGAGTCTACATGATGCTGGCGATCCTGCTGACGTCACTCTTTACCAAACTGCTGTTGGCTGCCTCATTTGTGTATGCAACACGAGGCCGTATATTCAGTTTGCAGTCTCATAGGTCAGCAGATTTATGCATAGCCCAGGGTCTAAGCATTGGCAGGCTGTCAAGAGGATTTTACGCTACCTTAGTGGCACTTTACATCTTGGCTTGTTTTATCCCAAGGGGGGATCATTGCCGCCGGACTTACATGCTTTTTCGGACTCAGATTGGGCTGATTGTTTTGACACGCGAGTGTCCACAAGTGGTTTTTGTTTCATGCTTGGCAGTTCATGTATATCATGGTTGAGCAAGAAGCAACCTACTGTGGACACTTCGAGTTGTGAGGCTGAGTACAGGGCAGTCTTCACAGCTATGATTGAGTGTGTATGGCTCAGACGCCTTATGGATGATTTGGGTGTTGGATAGGACACTGCCAACACCATCTACATTGACAGTCAGAGCACATTGGCAGTTGCGAGGAATCCAGTTTTTCATACCCGAACAAAGCACATTGAGGTGCATTACCACTATGTCAGGGAGAGGCTCTCAGCAGGAGAGATCAGCTTGGCTTATGTGCCAACACAGGACAACCTTGCAGATCCTTTCACAAAGGCATTGTCTCGTGAGAAGCTTGAAGCTTTCCGCAAAGCTTTGCGCTTACTCCCCTTTGTGGACTGATCCTGTCCTCAGGGCATGGCACTTCCCTTTACTCATGTGCCAGCTCTCGTTCACCGCATCACTCCAGGGGGGATTTGTTACCATATACATGTGGTAGTGATGTGTGTGAACACACTAGGACCGCCGGGGCATTTTTTCCCTCTTTAGGAGGTTTTTCCCCCCGTGCATTGTATATACGCCCATCACTCTAGGGCTATCTATCTTTCCATTGCACACTAAGTAACACACTCTCTATTGTGTGCCTTGAGCCTCCTTCGTCTTCTCCAAGCTGTGTGTGTTTCTCTGCAACCCTAATTCCAACAGCTTGCATCTGACCACCCGTACACTGACTGAAGATTCAAAAACGCCAGACAAGTACGAAGCACAGATATTTTGGCGCCTTCATAGATTGGTTGATGTGCCAACTTCCTCAACATGTCTTCAGGAGATAGGCACACGACATCTGGTGCTGCTTCATTCGCGTTCTCCTCGCTTGTCTGGAAGAAGATTCCAGCATCTCCTCCATGCCGTCATCTTCTGTCTGTAAGCCCTTTTTTGCTTCCATCCGTGGCTCTATATTGGTCGGACCTTCACGCATAATCTTTTTTCTCTCTCTCTTAGATGTAGGTGTTATGTCACGGAAATCAATGCCCGTTCTGTAGGAGTCCTATCGCAGATTTTGTACGGTTTCTCTAGCAAACTCTCCGTACTTGTGCACATGCTTATTACATATCCTAGGCTTGCGCAGGATTTGATACTTGCAGAGCGTGCACGAGCATGCAATCTTTTCCTCCATGTTAGTTGATGACGTTGCCATCTACAATGATTATGAATGTTGTTTTAATATATATATATATATATACTCCTCACAATGTAAACTACCTCGCATTCTCTAGTCTTGCCCAATCTCCGTACACCTCGGTCCAAAGGTGTACGGAGATCAGGACCACCGGGTCAAAATCTCGTCTTTATTGGTCAAATCCTATATGGGTAGAAACATACGTGCACTCCCAGGTGTACATGGCAATGCATGTAACAGGCAAAACCCCTTTGCCTCTTTTAGTTCCATAGTTTCTTCTTTGTCTACGTATCCTATCTCTCGTTCTTTCTCTCTCGATCTCGCTCTCGCTGTCTCTCTTTCTCTCTCGATCTCGCTCTCGCTATCTCTCTGTGCGCTCCTTGCCGCACTGTCGAAGCAAGGGACTTGCCAATACACCGTGTGCGAGCCACAAACGTCTCCAAGCACACAACAAGCCTAAACTAGCAAGCTCAAGAGAGCAAAGGGTGTGTCACTCACCGCTCTACGCTCGCCTTCGTGGTGGATTCCTCGCCGCGATGAAGAAGAAGCTGCAGACATGCCGCGCTCAACCGCTTCGTCGCCGTCGTGCCTTCGTAATGCTCGATCGCACACACACTCTCCCTCTCTCTCTCTCTCTCACACACACACACACACGAGGAGGTGAAGAAGAAGAAGAAGATGGAGATGGAGCAAGAGCACTCTTCTATTGCACAAATGAGAGAATGAGTAAAAATTAGGTTTAGTTGGCTTTTATAGGAGCTCACCCCATTCACACTTGGGCGCCCATGCTTAGCCAACTAATCCCTTGAATGTCCCAGTTAGAGTGCGCCTCTCATCGGCGATCACTCTTCCTTTCCCTATTGGACCGACAAGCCCGATACCTGACTCTAAATAATACATAATACGCGTCCATCGTAGGCGATAGGGTGTCCATGTGCCGTGAGGGTTAACATGCCCCCCTTCCTGATGTAGATTCCGTCCTCGAAAGCTATTGAGTTGAAGCTGGTTCGTCGAGGTGGAAGAGCATTTGAGATGAATGTCCTTAGCCTTCTTCAGTCACTGCAAAATCAAACAACATTGGCACAGTAATTGCATTCTCTTAAAAAGCATATGCAGTTTTAGGTAGACAAATTGATTGGTAAAAGAATTTCAAACAATTTGGTAGCAATGAACATTAAATTGCAATGTAATCAAATGCATAAACAGATGTAAAGGTAAAAAATTAAACAAGTCTGGGGTCGCTAATTTAACGGTCAAAAGGCACTAGAGATCGAATATTAATACCATGGGTAAGCTTCTTAATTTTCAGTGGTCAATTAAGTTGTTTAATCGCGAGAGCCAAGTATTCATGTTCGAGGGCTGACTAGAGGCTATATCTAGAAAACCTTGTAGTTAAGCTACCATAAAAGGAATTTCTCATGAAATCATCGCCTGACTGATTACTTTTTCTTTGACCCCCGAAAGTCTTTTCACATTGATTCAATTATGATGTGTGTGCTTATTTTGTATGCCTTGGGTTTTTTGCTTCTCAAGGAAAAGCGCCCACACTGGGAACCTCTAGGGCTCAAGTACCATAGGCAATACATGTGAGTGAAGTACCAATTCAAGCTGAGATTTCTCTTCCAGCGTAAGATTTTACATTGTGGCACTTTGATTTTTTGTTTGTTCATTTTCAGCATTTTAATTTTGTAACTTTGGGGGGTCATATAACATTGTTACCCTCCCCAGGCTCATCACATTAGTAAACTCCCTTTATAATACTTAAGCTAAAGGTCAATAGGGTTAAGCCCACTAGAAAGCCCTAGTACATGTCATACAATGCTGCCTAAATCGGATTAAGAACCTAAGTAACCATTGCTTATTAGGAAGGCATTCCCCATGGTATTAAGAGAAGATTTCTAATACCTAGCTTGGTCAAACTAGCTTAGTCGGACTGATTGATTTTTAAACCTAGACAAGTGATTATGACAAAACATTACATTGAATTAAATGTTTGATACTAAGAAAATGCGATGAATATTATGCTACCAATCACAATCAAGGCAGACAAACATGGATGCAAAAAGATAAGGGCAATGCTAATGGACAAGAAACACCTGTTTGTGTTGATGGTCGCGCTTGATTTGAAGTGTGAACGAGAGAAAGGTTCCATGAAGGTCCAAATCCTATCAATAGCAACACGCTCCTGTACACACTATGAAACACAAACAATACCTCTAGGAGGCACATCAGTGGGAAAAGAGAACTTCGCTAATCACTCAACTCTAAAACAGAAACACTCCTATCGTACTAATCTTACCTTACCCTCCATCACTCAAGTGATGAGGATCGAAGGTGTTTCATGGCATAGGTTTCTGTTTCACTGTACCAGATGTGACATGTGTAGGTCTGAGTCAATGTTTTGACTTTAATGTGCATACTCGTTTGCTAATTGCTCTTGCTCTTTTTTTTTTTTTTTTTGTGAGTATAAAGCTTTATATGTACATTCCCTAAGATTGGTGATTGAGAGGTCAGGGAAAAAGGTCGAGAGGGAAACAAGTGAATGATGGATGTCCACAAACACTCCCCCCTTCCTTGGGTAGATCATACCGTTTGAAATGAGCTTGTCACCCTTTGAAACCAATTGTTCCAGTTGGTAATAGGTGAGGATTTTTGCCAGTAGTTTTCTATTACCCTAGGTGCCTCGTCAAGTTGCAAGGGTGGTAAGGTACTCTCCCAGGATCGAACTTGAAGTGGTTCATTAGGTGATTCTTGAACACTGGGAGGTGTGGATTCTTTTGTAGCTTCATGGAGGTCCACTACTATAGATGGAGGCTGTGTAGAAGCTTTTACCTCTATGGATGTATTACATGAGGAGCTAGAATCTTCATGGGACTCCCCCCTTCCTGAGCTAGGTAGAACAAATCGTTCTTTCTTTGGTACCCAAACTAGCTCGGGAGCGGGTGTGTAGCATTCTGTGATTTTTTTCTTTCCACGATCCTTGATTCGTTTTGGAGCTACGGGATTGGGCTCACTTGGGTCAGGTGATAGGTAAGAGCACAATCTACGTTTTGGAACCCACTGATCATTTCCTTGATAGTAGCCTTGGGCTTCCAATAGTCGTTTAGGGATCCATCGCAACATTTTCTTACTTTTCTTGGAGCGAGTGGTACGTTTCTTACAAGGCTTCTGTTTTTTTAGCACTAGCTATGGTCACTAAAGAAGCTTTAGGGACCCACTTGTATGTTTTCTTTGTTACATTAGGATGAGTCTTGTCGGAAGCGATATGCATTGCTTGTAGCATATTTAAGGGTATAGGCATTTCATCCCCCTCAGGTGTTACCCAGGTCGTCCCCCTATTTCCCCAAGTGTCTATGGTTGATGCTAGGTGGACCCAATCCACATTGTCCGACTCAGTCATCCCAGGTAGGATATCCATATAAGGAGAATCTTGGCCAATGTCTGTATCCTTCTTACAAGTGTAACAATATTGTAGTGGGGCCGAGTGAACTGTGGTGTCAGAGCGATGATCAATAATGGTTTTAATCCCTAAGGGGTGTACCTTACCAGTCACCAAATCCACTCTAAGGATAGAGTCTTGGAATTGCAAATAGACATGATTTTTAGACCAATCATGAACCATTTGTGCTTCCCTCATGAATGGTCATCCTAAAATCATTTCATATGACATAAGGTGTTTAGAGAAATCCATTACAATGAACGTATGTCGTACCTTGTGTCCTAGAACTTTGATCTTAAGATCCTTGAGCATCCCCATAGGTTTGGCTATGGTACCATTTGCCATCTTTACCACAATGTTAGTAACACTGAGGCGGGGTTTTCCCATGGATTCCCAACAATCTTTTGTAATGATGCTAACTCCCGCACCACCATCAAGAATTCCCTTTATAGTTAATCCCTTGGTAGTGATGGGTAGGGTCGCATTAGACTCGTCGCCTTCAAAATACTGCCCTAATTCGTTAATGGGTACCTCGATCACAGACTCGTGTCCATCTAAGTCAAGTGATTGCACATGATTTTCCTCATCAATCATAATTGAGTCAGGCCTATTTGGTTGCGCAAACTGTGGTAATCCCGTTCGTAGCTCTCCGTTAAGGAATGCTCGAAGTGCAAGGAATAACTCAGGATCTCTATACAGCTTTGCTATGATCGTGGTTCGGACCTCAGAAGACATGAAGTCCACTAGTTTGGCAACATTCATTGGCGTTTTGCAGGGT
This sequence comes from Adiantum capillus-veneris, assembly GCF_014529385.1. Lineage (NCBI taxonomy): Eukaryota > Viridiplantae > Streptophyta > Polypodiopsida > Polypodiales > Pteridaceae > Adiantum > Adiantum capillus-veneris. The sequence goes on along the minus strand of NC_140952.1, from coordinate 10,592,836 downwards.
GTAGGTCCTTGACTAGGAACTGGTGAGGATGGAATCTCATATTCCTCAATGGAATCAGGTATTCCTTTGTTAAACATCCTTTCCAACAAGAAGGGTGTATGCTCACTTTCTGATGTCCCGTCCTCACTCCCTTCTTGGATGATACTAGATATGGCTAACGGTCTATGGTTCATGTGGGGTGGATGAACTTGTGTGGGAAACACTGTGTCATGAATTTTGACATGCATGGGTTTCTGGTTCTAGTTTCCTTGCGTCTCCTCCACTAAACCTCTTAGATGTTTCACCTGCTCAATCTCGTCTACTGGGTTTGGGTACGTCCCAATCTTCTTTTCGATTCTTCCCTTTTTGCCCCTGCGGTTTATATATCTTGGGTGTCCATGGATTGGAATTGGAAAACACTTGTGGTGTTTCAGAGGCTCCTTTATGATTTTCCTCTAATCGGTTCATTTGGTTCCATGTTACGTTTTCTTTGTCGGTCTTTCCCTTTGTGGTATTGGTTCAGTCTCCATTGTCTCGGAATCTGAATCATCCTCGAGGTCATTCATATACACGGGGTCATCTCCTGTTCCTATGTTTGTTTTGGAACTTGGCTTTGAATTTTCCGTATTCTGCGACTTCTTCCTTCGTGTCTTCTTTTTCTTTGCTTGGATAACTGACGCGGTATCTCTCTCTTCGAGGATATGGCCTGGCCCTTGAAGCATGGACCGTGTAATCGCATAAGCGGGTGCGACGGGTGGTATTGGCGATGTCACACTAGCAATTTCGACCAAATTCAGGGGTGTGATTTTAGGCGCATTTGGGTTATAGGGGCATTGGGCAATCAAGTGATCTATGCCACAACGATTACATGTGAGTATTGGCATTGCAGACGTGCTCCCTTGATTCATTTGCATCTGTGCAGCATTCTTTTGCAGCCTAATAGGGCACTCCGCTGCTCGATGTGGTCCACCACACTCGTAGCATTGAAGAGGTGGCCTCCTAGCCTGGGTGTTGATATTTTGACCTCTGGATGCGAGAGCAGCAGCTTGATAAACCGGCTTGACTTGTCCCCAACAATCTTCCATGTAGTATATAGGACACTCTTCCAATGTATCAAGTCCGTAGGCAATACTAGTGTCTATTTCCTCCTCACAGCCATCTGCATAAGCATTTGATGGCTCGCAACCCACTTGGTTCATAGGGGCGACTCTTGGATGCGGGGGCTGCGGTCCTAGCACAGGAGGTGGTAGCGGTGTAGCTTGTACAACATTTTGAGATCTAGGGACCATGTGTTGCGGTAGTTGCTCAACAGGTGGAGTAGGCATCAATACAGGAGCTCGAGGTGCATCCGTCCAGGCTACAGGTGGTCTATTTGCCATCATACGTTTGATCATTAAACAATCCTTAGCTTGGTGACCATACCTACCACATGCGTTGCAAGTTCCATTAAATTTTACTCTAAACGTAGGGCACTCACTAGTGCTATGTGGACCTAAGCAAATGGAACACCATTGTTGCTCCCTTCTTGGATACATGTGACTATTTTGAGGGGGTCGATTATCCTTAAGAGACTCTTGGATTGCCTTGGTGAGGTCTGTCAAGAATGTCTCAAATACCTTTGGCTCATTGGCAATGGGCTTTGCAGTCATGGGTTCATACTCAATGGCTTGTGAGCTAGTGGATCTCGTGTCAGTAGACACCCTCATGCCTGCTATCATCAAGTTGTCCTCTAATTGGATTGCAATTGGCAGTGACATCTTCCTAGGTTGTGATACCTCTAATCACTAGTCCATTATAGATTCCTTCATTCCTCAACCCTCGAATGAATCGATCAAGCAGTTGGTTATTGTTGAAGCGCTCATTTACAGGGCAGCGAGAGTTTAAGTGCTTTAGACGACTAATGAAGTCCCTTACTGACTCTCCTTCCTTACGTTCGGCCTTCTGTAGCTGAGATGCTACACCCCAAAGCACACCTTCTCGTATGTACTCCTTTAGAAACAACCTTCGAAGGGTAGGGTAGATTGTTTTCTCGTCCACCCTTAGGGTCCTATACCAATCTCCAGCCTTCCCACTTAATGTCAAGCTTAAGGCATTGCACTTATGTAGTTCGTTGCGTTCCCCTAAGGAATCACATACTTGTTCAAACACTTCAATGTGTTTCCTAGCATCTTCGTCCCCATTGAATTTTTGCGTGAGTTTGGCAATTTGTACTGCCTTACTTCTAGGCTCTCTATCAGATGCATGACGCATATTTTCCGCGATAGATCGACCTATGGTTTGAGCAAACGCTGCCAAGTCACCTATGTGAGGAGGCAGGGCCGGTGGAGGTACTCTTGGAATCATATGTGGGAGAGGGACGGGTGCCGGTCTTGGCATATGTGTGGATGATGCAGGATATGGAACATAACCGGGCATAGGTCAACTCGGATAAGGGCTAGGGAGCGGCACTCGAGGAGCGTAAACAAGTGGTACTATTGGAGGTGTGGGGGCCATGTGTGCATAAGGGGCTAGAGGCACATATGGTCGAGGCCCCATATTAGGTACTACGACACTAGGTAGTGGCACTGCGCTAACCGTAGATGTCATCGGTACATTCTCTGTCAGGCTTATCCCTGGAGTGAGCACTGTGTTTTCCTTGATAGAGGGTTGAGCCAAGTTAGGGAAGCTAAAGTTTTCGCTCGGAGGCTCAGATTGCATAGAGACCCCAGGTGAAATGACGTAAGATGGGTCCATGGGGCTCATTAGAGGAGTCTCCATTTGTGATAGAGTAGGCTGTTGAGCCTTGCTCGTATCCAGAAATCTCATGGGGCCAGTTGAGAGTATATTTACCCCTCGGTTTTGCCTTTCTGATTGAATAATGCCATGGATAACATTACAGATCATTTTCTGTTGATCTTCGATGCTCGTGGCACTAGAGGTGGATTGTACAATCTCTATCCATCCTACATGGTAGGCGTGGCCAGAGTGTAGATCCGTCAACACCTCAGTGTGGAGGTCGTATGTCAAATGATCATTAATGAACAATCCTTCTAGAGTCGACGTGTTAACGGTTTCTTGTGAGGTAGAAGCAATGTTGCTCCCCGTGGTTTTACTTGTCACCAACGGTACTCTAGAGGGAACTTCTGAAGGAGGCAGCTCAACAGGGCCTTCTTGGTAAGAAGTTGGTAGGATATCCACATGGACACTCTTTGGGGGTGTGGGGTCCACGTGCGGTGTGAAAGGAGAGTCCACTTCCCCACCCCCTTCGTGTGCTTCATTTGCATCAGGTTCCGAGCGAGTAGCTCTACCTAATGTTTCCATGAAACGGCTAAACATACTAGTACTAGGCTGTGGAGCTTCGGGAGGTGCATGGCCTTCTCTCTCAGTGTTTTGGGTAGGGTATGCTTCCATGATTTCTGAGTCGGAGGAGGAATCACTAGCGGCTATTTTAGGGTCTTGGGTGGTGCTACCTTGTGTCTCTGCTGAGGGTCTAGAGCTTATCGTGGATAGGTAATGGGTGTCCGTATGAACAGAGGCACCCTCACTATGCTCGTGTTCTAGCACCCGCCCAGAGCGTAAGTGCATGTGCTTTTGATACCCTAAGGTGTCAAAAAGCTACTCTAGGAGGCCTTGTGACTAGTTTTTAGCGTGTTTTTTGTTTGTTTTTTTGCTAGATTTTTTAGAGCGTGTCGTGGAATGGGCCGTGTGATAGCTCGAAACGAGCGTATCGGTCAGAGGGTCGTGCCGTGCTTTACAGCCCTCCGTTTGGTCACTCTATGCCCTCGGAATCCCTAAAACTGTCAATTTCCAGTAGGGAACTAGGCCCAAACTAGAAAGTCTAAGGGTGCAAGTGGGAAGAGAAAGGAGGAGAGTGGAGGACTTGTCCCACATGCTCTCATTCTCTCTTGAGGGAGTAGGGTATATATATAAGAGTTAGTCTAGTATATATCATGAGACTGAGGACTGAGGCTTGGGCTTGGGCTTGGGCTTGGGGAAATGATCCCGATCTATCTTTTATACAAACCAACCCGTCCGTTTTAAGAGTCACGTTTTGGGCTTGGGCTTGGGCTTGGGCTTGGGGAAATGATCCCGATCCCGATCTATCTTTTATACAAACCAACCCGTCTTTTATACAAACCAACCCGTCCGTTTTAAGAGTCACGTTTTTTATTTTCGAAAAATTAATTTAACCGCCCGCTCACTCGCGTTTCTATTTTCCGATTTTTTTTTTTTTTCCCCAGATTTTTTTATTATTATTTTTTTAATAATGCAGAAATGCAGTTTTTTTTAAAAAAATGCAGAACTGCAGAAAACGCAGAAATTGAAAAAACGCAAGAATTGCAGAAAATTGAAAAAGCACAGAAAAACGCAAGAATTGCAGAAATTGAAAAAACGCAAGAAATTGCAGAAAATTGGAACTTGACAGAAAATTAAACGCAGAAACTGCAGAAATTGAAACTTGACAGAACCAGAAAATGCAGAAAATGCAAAAACGCAAGAAATGCTAACTGTGCAGTGCAAACCAGAAAACGTAGAAAACGCAAAACACAGAAATCTCCACACAACTACACACACTCATTCCCTGCCTTTCCTATGATAGAAATTGCACCACAAGAAAGCGTAAAGTGCTAACCGAGCTTAGTGTAGGGCATATCCCCGGCAGCGGCGCCAAAAATGTGCGCTCCTTGCCGCACTGTCGAAGCAAGGGACTTGCCAATACACCGTGTGCGAGCCACAAACGGCTCCAAGCACACAACAAGCCTAAACTAGCAAGCTCAAGAGAGCAAAGGGTGTGTCACTCACCGCTCTACGCTCGCCTTCGTGGTGGATTCCTCGCCGCGATGAAGAAGAAGCTGCAGTCGTGCCGCGCTCAACCGCTTCGCCGCCGTCGTGCCTTCGTAATGCTCGATCGCACACACACTCTCCCTCTCTCTCTCTCTCACACACACACACACACACACACGAGGAGGTGAAGAAGAAGAAGAAGATGGAGATGGAGCAAGAGCACTCTTCTATTGCACAAATGAGAGAATGAGTAAAAATTAGGTTTAGTTGGCTTTTATAGGAGCTCACCCCATTCACACTTGGGCGCCCATGCTTAGCCAACTAATCCCTTGAATGTCCCAGTTAGAGTGCGCCTCTCATCGGCGATCACTCTTCCTTTCCCTATTGGACCGACAAGCCCAGTACCTGACTCTAAATAATACATAATACGCGTCCATCGTAGGCGATAGGGTGTCCATGTGCCGTGAGGGTTAACACTCTCTTTCTCTCTCTCTCTCTCTCTCTCTCTCTCTCTCTCTCTCTCTCTCTCTCTCGCTATCTCTCTTTCTCTATTTTCCTATCTCTCTCTATTTCTCTATTTTCCTATTTCTCTGCCATAACTCCTGGAGCTCCACTTCCCTATCTCTCTCTCTCTCTCTGTCTATATATATATATATATATATATATATATATAACTCTCTTTCTCTCTCTCTCTCTCTCTATTTCCTATCTCTCTCTCTCTCTACTTACTCTCTCTCTCTCTCTCTCTCTCTCTCTCTCTCTCTCTCTCTCTCTCTCTCTCTCTCTCTCTCTCTACTTCCCTATCTCTCTAATGATCGAACGAGCGAATGATCTAGGGAGATCTAGACGCCCACGACTGCGGAGGACTACACAACATCGACAGAGGCTGCATCAGAGGATCTAGCTAGGTCACTTTGGCTCGACATGCACAACGTCCGGTCAGAGTACTGACCATGGGGGAGATCTACCTATCCCAACTACCTCGTTTAGCCGTTTAGTCCACACCCAGCAGTTTAGGATTCCATAATATTTTAGTTTGTCCTTACTCTCACTTTGTATCAGATCCATCACATTGTAACTTTCTTGTCTCATGTCTCATAGGTCACTTTGGCCTTTCGAAGACGTTAATATAACATTTCATTTCATTTCTCTCTTTAATTTTTTTTTCTTTAGTTTTAATTTCCTAAGCATACATTAATTCTCTCTTGATCTCTCTCTTTGATTACCTACACACACACACACACACACACACATTTCTCTCTCTCTCTCTCTCTCTCTCTTTCCTACACACACACACACACACACATTTCTCTCTCTCTCTCTCTCTCTCTCTCTCTCTCTCTCTCTCTCTTTCCTACACACACACACACACCGCTCTCTCTCTCTCTCTCTCTCTCTCTCTCTCTTTCCTACACACACACACACACCGCTCTCTCTCTCTCTCTCTCTCTCTCTCTCTCTCTCTCTCTCTCTCTCTCTCTCTTTCCTACACACACACACACCGTTCTCTCTCTCTCTCTCTCTCTCTCTCTCTTTTCTACACACACACATGATGTAGAGAGAGAGAGAGAGAGAGAGAGAGAGAGAGAGAGAGGGGTTGGGGAGGGTGGAGATGGACATAATACCTGCGCAGCAGGTTTCGGCCAAGACCCGGCCAAGACCCGAGCAGGCGAAAATGGCCCCTGCGCGCGGGTTTCGCTTTTTCCCCCCAATTTTTTTTAGCGTCGATATAAGCGTCGCTATACGCGTGGAAAATAAAGCCTTTACACACGTATATCGATGCACATTGCGACGCGTATAGCGACGCCCGCTAATGTCGTCGATATACGCGTGGAAAGGCATAGCCGTCAATATAGACGCGTCGATATCTTCATTTAATGTTGTAGTGGATGTTGATCCCAATCTGTTCTTGACTCTGACACGATTTTTGTAAGAACCGTGCATAGTGTTTTATTTGTGGCCTCATCTTGTCTATTAGCCTATGGATGGTATGGAGCAGATTTCCTATGTATGACCATGAATTTCTCTAGCAGATATTCAATGACTTCATTAAGAAAATGTGTCCCACGATCATTGATAATTTCTATTGGTAAACCGTATCGTACAAAAACATTCTCATACAAAAATTGTGCAGTGATGCGTGCATCTGCTTTTTGTGTTGCCTTGGCTTCAACCCATTTTGTGAGATAGTCCGTAGCCACAATGATATATTGGGTATGGGTCCGATATGCAGGGGGTGAGATAGGTCCCACAAAATCAATGCCCCATTTTGCAAATGCTCTTGCTCCCATCATTGGCCATAGTGGCATCTCATCTCTTTTTATTGGCACCTTGGTGCACTGACATGCGTCACAACGCTTTACAAACTCTTCAACATCCATGTGCAATGTAGGCCGCAATATACCTGTGGTTAAGACAATTTTTTCCGTCTTATCGCTCGAAAAATGGCCTCCACTTATTCTGCTATGTGCATGTTCTAGAATCAGCAGGTATTCGCTTTCACTTGCACAAATTCTAATTTGATTGTCCTTTCCTCGCTTATAGAGTTGGTTCCCAATTAACTGAAAGTCATGGGCCTTCAGCTCTATAGCTCTTTTCCGTGCTCTTGTGATGTTCTCAGGAAACGTCGTGGTGGTTAAGAAATCAATGATATATTGACTCCATGCAGGTGCAATGTTTACCTGAAACAATGTCGCGTGATCCACTGGTCGTTTGGCACTACATATAGTACAATTGGTAACATAAGAATGTGTGTCCGCATACATAGTTGGCCAATAAATGCCTAACTGTTTCAGTCTCTGGTGTGTTTTCACTATTGAACAATGAAATGCACAATCCTGGACATGTGCTTCTTCAAGGTAGCACTCGAATTCTTCCGGATTTATACATAATCGTAGGATTTGGTCCGATCCTACATGATACAGCCGTCCTGCTATCAACTGGAAGTTTTTTGTTTGTCGAATTGTTTGTTGTTTGGATCTGTATTCCATATTATCAAATCCACTTCCAAAGGAAAGAATACTAACAATTTCCCGTGACCATTTGGGTACCATTTCAACATTGAAAAGATAAGCATTTGGTATGTCATCATCTACTCCTTCAGGAGCTTCCCCATTGTGTATCCTTGAAAGATGATCCGCTCGTAGATGGGTTTTACCCTTTTTGACCACCACTGTGAAGTCAAACTCTAGCAATATAATAAACCAGCATACAATTCTCCCTGTATTGCATGGTTTATTTACCAGATACAAAAGAGCTTGATGATCTGTAAAGAACACAAATTTGTTTGCGAGCAAATAATGCTGAAATTTCTTTACAGCATAAATCATTCCTAATCCTTCTCGTTCGGTGGTTGTGTAGTTCTTTTCCGCACTATTTAACTGTCGGCTTGCATAACAAACTGGAAAATCCATTGTTCCCTCTCCAGGTTGAGCCAGAATACTCCCGATTGCATATGCCGAAGCATCAATGTGAACATGGAATATCTTTTTCCAATCTGGTGCCTTTAGTACAGGTGCTGATATAAGGTTTTCCTTCAGCTTTTGGAATGAATTTTCACACTCCTCGGTCCAATCGAAATTGACTAGCAAACGATACAGAGGTTGTGCGATAACCGCATACATGTATATGAATCTTCGATAATAACCGCAGTGTCCCATGAAGGATTGCACTTGTTTCACATTAGTAGGCTTGGGTAGGTCTACAATGACTTTGACTTTGTCTAGGTCAGTTGTTATGCCATTTATTGAGACAATGTGTCCTAAGATGCGGCCTTGCTTAACCATGAATATACACTTTTCCGGGTTAAGACAGATTCGATATGTCCTGCATTTTTCAAAGACCTTTTGTAACTAGTCAATATGTTCCTCTCGTAGAAGAGAGTGTACACAAAGATCATCCATGTATATTTCTAAGAATATTCTTAGGTATTCTTTGAACGCGTGCGTCATTAACCTTTGGAAGGTAGTTGGGGCATTAGTTAAGCCAAATGGCATAACTCGATACGCATAAATTCCCCATTTTGTGGCAAACGTTGTTTTGTATTGATCCTCCCTTGCTATTGCCAGTTGGTTGTATCCTGAAAACCCATCCAGAAAGGAATAAGCCCTTTTCCCGGCCACTCGCTCAAGTACATGTTCTGTGATTGGCAAGGGATAATTATCCCTTATGGTGGCTGCATTTACCTTTTTGAGGTTTACACACACTCGGAGTTTTCTATTCTTTTTGGGAACTACCACAATGGGTGACACCCAATCTGTATGTTCGATTTCATAGATGAATTCAGCTTCCATCAGTTTATCAATCTCTTCTTTGATTCGTTTAGCAAATGTGTCATTATATGCATAAGGACATTGCTTGCTAGGTTTTGTATCTGATTTCAAAGGAATTGTATGTTGGCATATTGATGGATCAACTCCTTTGAGGTCTTTATAGGACCATGCAAACACATCTTTATACTTCTTGAGAAGTTGTGTTAGCCGTTCTTCTTCTTCAGTCTCTAAATCGTTTGCTATATAGACCGGCTGAGGCTTTTCACATGGTTCTGCAAGGTCTATCCTTTTTGCATTTTCTGGCCCATCGTAAGATTCTTGGTTGATTCTTTCCCTGACTCGTGGTGTCATGATGATTTTTTTATCGTGGATGGTAAATTTCCGATAGTGTGATGGTACATTCATGTTTCCCTTTTCGGACTCCCCTTTACCATCACTATCTTCTTCAGTAGTCCATATCTCACGTAAAGACCGTTTCAATTCTTGGTATTTCTGTTTACGCTCCAATTTGGTCCACTCTTGGTCTTTTGTGGTTGCTTTTTGAGATTTTTCTTCTGTTTTAGCTTTTCATTCCTGTTTTATTTCCTCTCGCGTTCTTTCCCTTCGATCTTTTGAGAATCTTCCTGATATTTGATCTTTTACACCATCCTTTGCTTTTACAAGCATCAAATAGTGAGTTTTACCTTTTATCCTAGGCATCAGGTTCTCTCTCACTTTGTTTCCTGCTCATTTCCTCCTATAGCATTCCTGGAGTCTAGGGTGCTGATTAGCAAAATCATAAAACTTGATATTCTCAGTTTCCCTTCCACCCTCACTTGAGGTGTCTGAACACTCATTATCTGCATCATCATTTTCTTCCAGATGTTCAAAGGAGTTATAAAACTATTCTTGTCCCGGTGGTTCTATCGTCTCATCTTCTCCTGGTATAATGTTTACCATGTAGTAGGGTAGCACATCATAGCCATCCTTATCGCAAAATTTTGTTGTTGGACTATCTGTAATGGTACAGATATCCAATGTTGCTAGTATGTGTTCCCATTCTAGAGGTTCCAAGGCATCTTCAGGGAAAGGTTCCGGAATATACTCCTTGTCCTCAATTGCTCTTTCTAAGACGCATTCCTCTCTTCTTAAGCTTCCACAATGTGAAGCTCCGTCCATTCATAGCTCTTTTTGTTACCCTAACCATGCTGGGAGTTTTGATCCTGCTACTGTAGCTGAATCAAACTCTTCCACAGGTGTTTGGTTCACATTTTTGTAACTATGGTCTTTCAATTGTATTTTAGTTGTTGTTTCACCATGTCTGAGGTATATGTGGTCGTAACCCCAATCTTGGAACATCTTCAATTGTCGCATGAATGGTCTTCTCAAGATGATCTCATAATTGTTCTTTTTGTCGAAATCAACTATTGCAAATGTATGCTCATACTCGATCCTGCATGAAGTGACAATCACTTTTCCTAAGAGTCCTAGAGGCTTCTCCATGAACCCGTCTGCCAATTGCAATTTCATTATGGTAGCTCTCAAAGCTGGTTTTTCCCATTTTTTCCAGATTTCCTTGGTGGCGATAGCAACTCCCGCTCCACTGTCAAGAATAGCTTTGGAAACTACTCATTGGAATTCTACTGGTAGTGTGGTGTTTCCATCTTCTCCCTCACAATACTCTCCAACCTTGTTTAATGGTACTGGCCTAGTGTTTAGTTGAGGTCTGTCCAACTCTCTGATCCCTTCCTGTAGCCTCATGGTGGGGTCTCTTACTCCAAATTTTTCTAGGCATTTACCTACTGTGGTCCACATGTTTGGTCGTAACCTTAGGAGTTCTGCTAATGTGATTGTGCTTGCCACCAGGGTGGACAATAACTCAATCAATCCTTGTGAATCCACCACTTTGCTAGAAGAAAGTCTTTGAGATGGGATTGCTCTCACTTCCGACTTGGCTTCATACTCTCCTAAGTAAGAGGGTAAGGTTCTCTGCGAGTCTGGTTGGCTGTGCCCCGAACTAATTGATCCTTGGTCTCCCCCTTGTGAATGTATCTCAAAGTTCATTTGTGATCTTGCCTCAAATTCTTCAATAGGAGATAAGGTTACATTCTTTTCTTTTCTCGTGCTATTCATGTGATTACTCATCCTATTAGCCTCGTTGGCCTCACGGATTTGCTTTCACAGATCATCTAGACCATTACAGTCTTTACCCATTTCTGTCAATATTTTAGGTTGGAACCCGTTACTTGCCTCATTTGTAGTGTTTGGCACTATGATAGGATCTCCTATGGATTCATAGGCATTAGTGAGTCTTTCCTTTGTTTCTACATGTTTCTCTAAAGTTGGTTGGATAGGGGTTGGAGCCGGTGTCTCATTCCAATTTGCAGGTTTACCCAATGGGTCTTCCATCAATGATTGAGCCGTTTCAATCATCCTTTTACACATTTCCAACCTTTGTTTTTCTATTTTCGCATATGGATAAGTCATCCACCTTTGCTCCTGGTTTTGGTTCGTTTTGAGTCTAGCTTCATAAGCTTTTAGAAGCGCATCCAACTGCTCATTTACCTTGTCTGCCAGTACAGATCCTCCTGATCCTGCACTTTTGGGCTCTACTATTTCCTTGGGTGCTATGGTTGCCGTGGTGTGTGAGCTTAAGCTAGCTTAGATCCTCTAACCACTCTAATCTATCCTTTGTATGTTTCAACTCCTCGGATAGAGCTGTTTACTCTCGTTCCTTCCTAGCTTTCATACGCGCCTTTCTAGCTTTCCAAGTGCTTCTCTGATCCTTCGTTTCTGAACTTTGGGCATCGGTTTTTGGCTCTTCAACTATGGGTTGGTTCGTCATTCTTTGAGCTTGGGCTCGTGTTACTGCCTGAATAGGTATGATTGTTTCATTTCCCCTGACCCTCCACTGGAAGATAATGTATCTAGCATGTTCAAGGTGGTTTTTGCTCCTTTACTCGGGTTTTTAGGGCAATCGAGAATAAAATGAGTAACTCCACACTCAGTGCAATACGCATTGACTCTAATGATTTCATCATGAGGACAGTCTCTTAGCCAATGGTCTCCACCACACTTGTAGCAAGGTCCCTTGGGTTGTTGAGATGCTCCTTGAGCTCCCCTTTGTGGGTATGCATGTCTGTGTCCGCCCATACCTCCGTTGGCTATGAACAACAATGTTCGTTCATCTAAACTATATCTCCCTTCTCCTACTACCTGTGTAGCTGTTGGTGGTCCTGTACTTCCTATCATGCTCCATGGTTCTGGAGTCGAGGGTTCTTCCGGTGGATATCCTTTGATTCGATTACGGTTGGTGTGTATCTTATACCAACTAGTCGTAATCCTGGTAGGGGTGGTTGTTGCCCCAACACTGGTTGTGGTCTTTCTACACCTACAAGTCCTGGTAGGTTGCCTGCTTGATACCTAGGCATCGGTGGAACTTGAGGAGAAGCTACCGGAGCTTGGGGAGCGTAAGGTCTCTCTCTCACATACCCCTTGTTATAATAACATTCCTCTGTCCCATGGTTTGTCCATTTTTGTTCAATAACACACCACTTGGGCTGTTTAACTTGGGGTTTGGCGTACAAGTTAATATTTTTTAGCACTTCATCTACAAGCTGCTCTTGGTTTACAGCTACTTCTCCTTTCGGTGCTGTCTTAGAAGACTGGCTTCCACTTTGTTGTGAAGATGAATCGTCGTCAAGGTCCTTGAACTCCCCCTCTTTGTAGACCGCACAATTGTCCACAAGGTAAAGAGCCTCCTTAGTCAACTCATTCAACGTCGTGCTTCTTTTCATATGTAAGTCTTTCTGGAGATCTGCATTTCTTAGTCCTTAGATGAATATCAGCATGAGTTTGGACTGAGTTGGTAGTTCTTCCACCGGACAGAACTTAACATATCTTTTTAGTCTTAGGGCTACCTTTCGTACATATTCTCCATCTTTCTGTTTGAATTTATGGGTTTGTGAGCTATCCCCCTTTGTGAGAATTCCTCGATAAACTCGTCAAACACTTCCTCCATAGACTCAAAGTCTCTACGCTCTACAAAGTCAAACCAAGTGGTAGCGTCATCCTCCAGGGTCAGACGGTATTATGAGCTATCCCCCTTTGTGAGAATTCCTCGATAAACTCGTCAAACACTTCCTCCATAGACTCAAAGTCTCTACGCTCTACAAAGTCAAACCAAGTGGTAGCGTCATCCTCCAGGGTTAGTCCAAACCCTGCAAATTGGGTAGGGAAGTCTAACACCTCTTCAACTCTAATTACTCGCACAAAGGCTGCTACATGATCTCTTGGGTCTCTGCTTCCTGTGTATTTCTTGTTTACGCATTTTTGCACTTAAGAAGGTCTATCTCTCCGATGGTCTACAAACCTCATCATTGGATTTCCACGTCCTAATCGATATACCTCCTGAGGTCTTCGGTAGTAGGCTGGTTCCTCTCCCAGTGGTGCTCCTAAGCCATAATTTCTAACAGTTCTCACCAGAGATGGTTCATCTCTTCGAACTCGTTTTAAGGGTGGCCCTCCAGGCTCTGTTGACCCTTGAGTCTTTGGCTTACTCTCTCCTTGATACCTTGAATAGAGTGGCGGTTCTTGCAAATCCCTTAGCCCTCGTGTGGCTTGATAATCATCTGAGTTTCGGTCTTGCTCCTTTGTTGCACTCTGTCTAAGCCATGCCTGTAATGATCGCTGGTTTGCTTGTTGGTCTTGGTTGTTGAATGCCTGCGGTCGGGTGGAATGTGAGGTAGCATCATATCTTAAGACTATTCGTTGACTTGCTTGGGGTGTAGGTGGCTCTTGGCACTTCCTCAGGGGCATATGCTGATGCTCCTGGATCTGTTGCCTTTTCTACCTCCTCTGGGAGAATACGTTGGTATTCTCGCCCGTATCTATCAACAAAAACTATACCCTTCCCCATAGCAGTTCCATAAGAGAATAAGTAAAGAACCTTGTCTTTGCTTAATTCGTTTACGTATGGTTCTTTGCTGCGAAAGTAAACGACTATACCCTCACTCTCATGCTTGTAGATTCCCACGTTCTCGTTATAAGTTGGAATCCTGGTTGTTTTCTTATCATACATAAAAATAGCTTCGGGCCGATCAATGTTTGGTGGTGGTTCTTGAGCTTCTGAAACCATTTTCCCTTTTGCCACGTTATCTCCATATCTGTTGTAATCTTCATGGTTGATGACTATCAGATAGTGGCTCCCCTTTTTGTCTCGAAATCTATCTCCATCATCATAGACTCGGATTATCTCCAATCTATGAGCTGGCCTCTCTTTGATACAAATGCACTTGCGTCCTCGATAGTCAGAATAGACTAGGGATCCCCTCGAGTTTGTTCCCTCTAAGAAGATCACAGTGAGCTTGGAATCATTCAAAGGATTTAGGGAGGAAGCACCTCCAGGCATTGGTCCGTCCCATAGGCAAAACCTCCTGGCTGTTGACTACCCATCATGAAGAAATATTTGTCTGACGAAGTGTCAGTATCACGACCTTCCTCAATAATCGGTGCTAGTGAATCTAGCCTTGCCTAAGTTACACTCTCTTCGGTGGACACTAAGTTACCTTGGTCACTTGCCACCTTCTCGTCTCTAACAATGTATCTTCCTGATCTTAAATTCATCAAACTTATCAATGCAACTTATCACAAATCCAACCACTCACCTGGCAAAGGATCAGTCTCCGCACAACTTCTTGCTTTGTTGCTGAATATACCTGTACACAAGCGTTTAATTTTGCAATCGAATCAAAGCATTTATCTGCTAGAGGTTATCTTAGTAATGATTGGTATAACTGGAGAGTTAATCTCAACCACTACAGTATTTTATACACTGCTGATGTTCTGGATTAGGTCTGCTAATCTGGAACTGTACTACCCTCGGATGTTGGTCAATTTACGCGAAAAAGTATGAATTCAGTTTTTGATCCGTCAAATGGACAAACAAGGTCCAAATTCACTTCTGAAAGAAGTTCTGGAACCCTTAAGCCAAATGGAATCTCACTGTCTAAGCCCAGTCAAATTTTCTCTTTAGTAAGCCCCAATAGACATCCTACGCGTAGGATGTCTCCTGCTTTGTTTTGCTTGGATTTTTTGCACTATGGTTTCCCCTTGATGTGCTGAGTCTACAACTATTTTCACTTTTTGATTTGGACACCTATAAGCTGGTCAATGAGTCAGAAATTTGTTCCGACAGGCTGTTGCTGATCTTGATCAGTCTAATCAACTCCAATTTGGACCAAAATTGACCTGGAGGCTTGCTTTAGGCTATACAACACCTTGCTATGCTCACAGTCAATGTCTGACTTCAATTTCTTGCTTTAGACATCCTATGCATAGGATGTCTTTTTCATCAGAATGGCTTCAAACTCAAAGCACAGGCTCCCCTTGAGTTGCTGATCACTTTCGTATACTCAAAATTTGGTTTGGAGTCCAAAATCACACAGAAGACATCCTACGCGTAGGATGTCTATTTGGCCCATTTGACCCCAGACTTGACTCACAATTTCCCCTTGTTGTCAGTATCCCAGTGGTATGCTTAAATTTTGGTTTGGATTTCAAAAGTCCCCAATTTTAGTTGTTCTTGTCTTTTTCAGTCAAAAGTGCTAAAGTCTGCTTTGAACCCAATTTTCTCACCCAAATGAGATGAAACCCCTTGGAGTCACTCAATATATCATGCAAGACATGCTCATGCAGCCATCTTATGGTTTTGGTCTCAAAATAATGTTTTGGCACAATTTGGGTAGGATGTCTGGCAATTTCACTCTATCTGGCCTTATCCTGTCAAGATATGGTCAAATTTTCACTTTCCAGTTGAAATTAGGGTAAACCCCACCTTCTGAACACACTGGTCAACTCAAAATCCCAAAATTCCCACCACATTAGCTTGTAGACATCCTATGCGTAGGATGTCTCCTGGATGGAAATTAATTTTTTTCCTTAGAGAAATGCTCCTGATGCTCTGTAGCTCTATCAGAAACACTCACAGTAAATTTTGGACTTCTCTTAGGCTTTCAAACACACTTTTGCGTCTTTTTGCGTCTTTCACAAACTTGTGATGACTTTACCAAGTAAGTATACATACATGAAATGCTCTAGATCCTGAATCATGATGTCCTACTTACTCTACTTCTACTTATCATGTGAAAGGGTGATAATGGTGTTTTGCTTTCTGGCCTCTCCGGACTCTCAAGCTCTCCTCTCACCGCTTCTACCACTCCAATTCCTAGTTAAGAACTCGACTACTACCTAAAACTATCTTAGTTTACCTAAATCTACCTAAGTCGAAGGATCTAGGCCAGACACACGCTTCCTAGACTCCCTCTAAGACCTAGAGAGTCCTCCACCCTCTGATCCTATCTAAATGTAAAACAAGAATTTTGGCAAGCCAACAATCCCTCTCCTCAAGGATTAGTCTCGGTCACCTACCTATGGTTTTTGTCCTCGGCAGCAGTGCCAATGTCGGACAGATACGCCGCGACGGACGTCAGCACAGTGAGAACTCACCTAACATGTAATGTCAGCTAAGGACGAAGCTCAACCCGCAAGCGCATGGAAGCAAGCATAAGGTGTCAACCTACACTCGACCGACTCCTAACTAATTCCTACAGAGGTCTCTACCAATTGTTTAAGTCACAGCCTTCAAGAGTGCATAAGAGGAAACTTCCTACAACGCTTTCTAGAGCCGAACACCCATCAAACAATCTCGAAACACCATAGAACTTGAAGGAGACCCTACTAATACCAATAGGTCGCTCTCCCTAAGGACTATGAACCAAAACCCCAACCCAAAACACCCGGTGCAAAATCACGTCGGATGTCTGGCCGAAATTTGCAGGTCTTTGTTTCCGAAATCTAAAGTGCCTAATGTGTAGTTCTACTCAACGTGTGGATATGCTACAATGCAAAATCGGACAACGTATGCTCACCCAATCACCAGATGAAGCTCGTAGAAGGAGCTCGCAAAACCGGACCATACGCACACAATGTAGGTATCGGCGCGTAGCTCTCGTCGGGGGCAACACGCTGCACTTCTCCACACTCGATTCTGACCACTGGTGCACACGTAGCGTCAAGATGAAGCTCACACTCTCTCTCGTACATAGTACGCTCACTCACAGACTTCAAAACTTGTTTTTAAAATGACAAAAGGTTTTTTCATTAAGGTCAAAAAGTGGTATATATACCTTACAATTCTCAAACCCTAAAGTTCCAAAATCAACCAACTACTCCATCTTTCTATCAAAACTGGGATACAATCTGGAAACTTCTGTAAGTCCCAATATTTACAAGGTGAAAAATCAGGTTTCCTCAATAAATGAATAATTACAAAAAATGATAATCCTCCGAGTACTTAGTCTCTGTGGGGTGTGTCAGTGTGTGTGATGAATTCTTGCTTATTGACCACTCCTATCCTTCTATGAGCATTCCATTTGTGATATTTAATATCTCTAATTAGATTGATTAAGTTGGTTCTTAATCTTGTAATTAGTGTATGTGCCCTATTGTTTGCTTGTGTGTGGCTGGGTTTTATGAAACTCTAGCACCATTCAGCTTGTGTATGTAGCTGTTGATGAAGTACCTTGATTGGCATGTGGTGATTAGAGAGGCCAACACCAATGCAATTAGTGTGTGCTTATCGAGAGTGTTCTTTGGGATTCTAGTCTATGGTAAGTTGGACTTCGGTGGGCTTAATGTGTGTAGGAGATGCTTGGTTGATGATGTGATTAGAGTTAGTGATTCATGGCTAATCTTTATTACACTAGATGAGCATACTCTTGAATCCTCTCATTCGATACATCCGATGCTCGTGCTTCCATGCCCTAGCCGGGTTGCCAATCCTAGGATTGATAATTTTGTTGGTCTTGAGTTGATTAGGCTATGCTATGATTGCCCCCAACACTTCTTTGTCAAAGATTTTATTTTTGCGAGCTTTCAGTTTCAAGATTTTACAATTGGAACTTTTTTTTCGAGCTTTTGAACCCTGATATTACACTAATGATATCTTTAAGTATCAATGTGTCATGGAAAAATATCATAGTACAATCCTTCAACTACGCATGTCTATGCTTATGTAAAATGCAACTTTATAAAAAGCACCATTTGTATTCGTTTTTGAGCTTGTACATAAAACGTGAATCTTAATTTTTTTTTCCAGAGTCTCCTTTGTATGGAGACCTCTTCATACAAAAAACCGTACACCTTTCTTGGGCTCTCACATGGGATTTCCTTCACATAAACTCTTATTTTCATCACTTTAATGATTTTGTTATCTCACAAAATTCAACACATTCTCAATAGTGTCAACATAATCTAAGTACATAGTAAACCTCCAATCAAAGTCATCTCGACATCATTGAGGGCCATCATGTACAAAACAAACACAAATGAAACATCCAAATGAAATGTATGGAGCATACCAAATCAGCTTAAGATTTCTCCAAACCAAACTACAAGTGCTAGTATGTCATACGTCTCATACTAAAAAAACACCAAGATGCCATGTCAATTTCATATGGCTACCATGTACATAAAACACATAAATCAAAACATCAAGATGTGTAATTTTAGAATTGAGTTTCCTAAACCAAGTGTGCATCCGCAATCAACATTTCATAGGTCCACGTGCAATATTGGACAAACATCTTTCATAGAGCACATCATTTAGCTCTAGACACATGCAATGCCTCATATCTTCCGCACAAGCTCGGCCCAAATCACCACACCCCATAAACAAGTCCAAAACATAGTCACGAGGCTCAGTAAATGTTGCTAGCAATCACTTGACCATATAAAAAGTAAATTAGAATCCTAATGCAAACACACACATTCACTAGTATCATACTTTGGACTAGTCTTACCGAAAGAACAAAGAAGACCGCTCTGCCCCGCGTCTAAGAATAACACCATCAATCTCCATGGGGAGGACTAAATCATCTATCATGTAGCTACAATGTCATGAAAACCTAATATCTACTTTCCCAAATGATTTTCTTATATTAAACTGATCATTTAATATAGAGAAAATACCAGGGAGAGCAAAGGCTGGATATTGGAAAGGCTGCCAGACCGGTCTCAATAGGGGATCCAAAAGAGGGGAATTGGGGATACAGATTGATATGGTCTACTAAAGAGAAAAATACATCAATGGAGTTTAAAAGACCTCTAGGTTTAACTCCATTAAGACTTCCATAGGGTAAAGTTCCAACTTTTCAACTCTAAAGGTCATAGGCCATGAAAACTTGGCTTAATGACTAAAAGTGCTAACTCTAGTAGTCAACAAAAGGACAACCATCAAAAGGGCAAAGGAGGGGGCGAGCTAGGAAGATGATAGATGACTGGGGATGAGACAGAGTGCGTGCGTGCACACACACACACACACACACACACACTCATCAATTTACCCTTTCCACAAGACAAATAGGACACATGTCAGGCATGCATGAAAACCCCCAATTCTTGCCTGAATCCTATTGGATGGACATAGAGGTGGGCCAATGAGGATTGAGCTAGTGTAAACTTAATTTCTTATTTTATAAATGCTTAAAAAAACAACCAATAATAATTAGTCTCCCTAAAATACTATTGGACAATCAAAAAGTCCAATGAGAATTAAGCAGCCCATAAATTTGCTTAATTCCTATTGGCCAGAAGACAAAAAGGTCCAATAGTAATTCAAATAATAAGATTAATTATTTGAGATTTTACAAAAGGGGAAAAGGATGGACACTTGTCAAGGATCTTGACTGGGCCCCTTAAATGCTATTGGCTAAACTTTTCAAGGGACAATAGGAAGCCAACAATAGTAAAAAGCTTGCTCAAATACTATTGGCTAAGCTTTTCAAGGGCCAATAGGAAGCCAACATGAGTAAATTGCAATAGGGGTCGACCAAGATGAGAGAGAGGGCTGATTTGTGAAGGCATTATTCCACACACACACACTCATACAAGCTCATGTGTGAAGTAAAGAAAGTCTATCTCCTTCTCAAGCTTTAATGGAAAGCTCTTCATCTACTCCAAGCTTGTGAGAAGGGAGGCCTACACCAACAAACTCTTGGCTTGTGATGCAAATGCAACCAAGAGACAAGCTCCAATGCATGCTCATCTCCTCTACCATGCTAATTACTAAGCAGTGATTATGTGAGGAGAAATACTTCTTTCTCGTAAGAATACTTCTTCTTCCTCTACTTCTAGTCTCATACCCTCCTAGCTCTCACCATCTTCGAAGGTGTGTGAGGCCTTGGGTCTGAGACCACGAGGGAATTGATGTTATGTATTATCACGTGTAAGTTTGGTGCATGAAACTCCCATCTTCATTGCACCAATGAGTTTTTACCAAGGAACACAAAGAATTGTATTGTACAAAGTCTCTCTTGATGGGAGAAGCTATAATACAAGTGCCCAATGGAGGGGGGACTGGTCCATGTAAATCCAGTCCTCAATAGTTGTCAATTGTTCTATTTCTCTCCCTCTTTCAAGTATTTTTATACCAAACTAATTAGGTGTTATGCTAATGTTGCTATCTCCAACCAAGCACTCTTCTATGCTCATTAGGAACTTGCTCTTAATGAAATGCTCACTATGTTAAGTTATTTTTCGCTATTTACAAGCTATTTAAACCATTAAATCTTACATTGGTATCAGAGCTATCGATTGATCTTTTCTTGCACAAGAAGAGAGGTCCTCAAGCTTGCTACAAACGGTTGGTATTATTAATTGCACGATGGTAAGTAGAATAGGGATTTATTATCCTTGAGGTGCGCCTGCTTTGTGCAGTTAACGGGGTATCACTGTTGAGAGCTATGGTCTTAATAATGGAGTCCCAAGGGGATTGCCTACGACTTAACCATAATTGAGCTATTAGAAGCTTGACAAGAACTGGTGCCGACTGGGCTATGATAAACCCTCTCTTCTATTCCTTGCAATTACTTATACTTTAAGCCACGGGTATAGATGCTTGAGTGCTTATCTTTAAAAGTAAAGAGGAGTAGAAACTAGGGCTTGAAGTGCCAAAGTACAAGTAAAAATTTACACCTAAAACTTAGCTAGAATGGCTGACAATAGTAGAGAGAGTAAAATTAATGTTGATGGCTTTGATATTGCTAATGATCAAGCTACTAATGATGCTCCTATGCTTGTGAACTATCTTGTTACTAGGCTTCAACAAGCCATGGGCAACCCATCCCTCCAAGGATAAGTGCAACAACAATTACACATCCATGGGATTCTCCAATCCCATTAGAAAATTTCGGAGGTCATTTGGAGGGTCTTGTAAGAAATTGTATTTCTCTCTCTAGAAACTTTTTTTAAAATGCACTTGCACCTTGTGAGTACGTCCAAAAGGAAAACCAGACACTTTAAAAAGTAGATTTATATTCCCAATTGTCCTTGAAAACGGTCACTTTTTTATTTAATGTGAGCGTCTTTTTCAGGAGGTAGGTGCGACGCATTCAAGGCAGCTTACGTCATCACTGAAAGTTGAAAAGTCACAAACTGTCAAATAGTGATAGATTTTGAGGCTTTTGACACCACCAATGCCTTCGGAATGCCAAAATATCCTAAAAACGAATGTCTACTTGTCTCATTCCGACATCCGGAGAGGCAAAAAATGTCAAAAAACCCCAAAAAATGGGCTTTTTACTTAAGGCACGCGAGGAGGCATTCCAAAATGCTAGAATGCCCCTTTGCGCGCCGTTAGTACAAAGATCCTTTTAGTGATTTTTGGACAATTATCTTTCAAGAAAGCCTACCCATGTTTCTCTATTGCACTTTTGCACCATGCTCTCTATCTCTCTCTCTCTCTCTCTCTCTCTCTCTCTCTCTCTCTCTCTCTCCCTTTCCCTCTCCCTCTCCTTTCTATAGCTTAGCATATTTAAAGAGAGAGAGAGTGAGAGACTCCCATTACTAACGGCGCGTGTGGAGCATGTTTTGACCTCAAAAAACACCTCCTCGCGCCGTTAGTATAAGGTAACAGAAAGACTCTCTCTCTCTCTCTCTCTCTCTCTCTCTCTCTCTCTCTCTCTCTCTTTCCCCCGCCTTACTTCCTCTCTCTATAACACTCACACATATACACATAAACACATACACTGGTGGATGCACAATACTAAAGGCGCGCATAGAGACATGCACACCGGTTGTGCCTCTCTACGCGCGCCTATAGTATAGAGAGAGAGAGAGAGAGAGAGAGAGAGAGAGAGAGAGAGAGAGAGAGAGAGAGAGAGAGAGGCTCTTTGTGTTTGTTTGTGTGTGTGTGTGTGTGTGTATGTTATATTTGTGTGTCTGTGTGTTTGTGTGTGTGTGTGTCTCTGTGTGTGTCTGTCTGTGTGTGTGTATGCTATATTTGTGTCTCTGTTTGTTTGTGTGTATGTTATATTTGTGTGTGTGTGTGTGTGTGTGTGTGTGTGTGTGTGTGTGTGTGTGTGTGTGTGTGTGTGTGTGTGTGTGATCAAAATGCACTTTGTAGAATTGTAACAATGGTTGTGCGTGCTCACTCTTATAGACCCGAAATTATGATCTCTAAGGCTAAGATGATGAAGAAAAAACCTATGTGATAGATGGAGGCCTTTTTAGAGATTTTTGACATTTTCCTCTCAAAAAGCTCTCTAAAAGAGGAAAAAAGGGGCTTTTTACTAACGGCGCACGATGAGGCATTCCAAAATTTTGGAATGCCCCCTTGCGTGCCTTTAGTAAAATGTTCTTTTAGTGGTTTTTGACATTCTTTGCCTCTTTGGATGTCGGAGCTAGGCAATTGGACATTCATTTCTAGGATATTTGGGCGTTCCGGACGCATTGACAGTATCAAAAGTTTCAAAATCTTCCACCACTTGATAGTTTTGTAACTTTTTGAATTCTAGTGATGACGTAAGCCGTATCAAATGCACCGCATCTACCTTCTGAAAAAGGTGCTCGCATTAAATGAAAGAGAGTGATCGTCTTCAAGGACCACTAGATTATTAAATGAGGAGAGGGACACCTTTTATATTTTTGTTAATATCAATCTATTTTTCTACGTAACGTAGGCTCTTCTCTCATTGGAGGAGCTTATTTTCCTCTCTCTTCCAAAAGGCCCTCCAAAAGACCTCTGAAATCTCCTAATGCCTCACCTAGAAGAGGGAGTGCCTATGAAAGCTCCTAGTGAGATTTCTAAAAGAGGGCTCTTTACGGTGAGAAAAGAGGAGGACCCATACGAAGGACCCATACGAAGGGCTCAAAAGCTTACAAGTTGATGGGGCAACTCCCTCACAAAGGAGAGCCCAAATCTCAACGGTAGAGCCCCCACCGAGAGAATGAGAAAGAAGTGAATCTCCCGCCACCTCGACAGAGATAGCACCACGAAGACGGTGGGAAAAACGCTCTCCAACACCCCCTAAACAAACAAGACCATTGCATAGTCCTTCTCACCATAATTCAAAGAAGGAAGAAAGGAAGTATGAGAAGAAAAAGGAAAGAAAGAGGTCACCCTTTTCTCCATCTTCATCATCCTCCTCCTCTTCTGAAGGAAGTGATGGTGTAGCTCCCAAAGAACTCAAAAGGAGAGGCCATAGGAAATCCTATGCCGCTTGGAAGAGGTCGTCCAAGCTCAAACAGTTCAAGGAGGGAGGAAAGAGTATCTCTTTTCTTACCTACAATGGCACCTTTGGTGCTACGGACAGAGTTTTGGCCTTTATTCAACAATTTGATGTGGCATTCGGAGATGAGGGCTTCATGGAGTCCTCTAAGATATGTCATGTATCCATGCATCTCCAAAAGTCCGCCAGGCAATGGTGGTCTAGCCTACGAGCAAACGGTGAAGCTCCACAAACATGGAAAGCTTTAAGAGATTCCATTATGAAGCAGTTTTTGGCTAACGATGCCAAAGACACAGTACTCACCAAATGGAGAAGCTTGAAGCTCTCTCCCTACGAATCTATTCACAAGGACGTAGACAAGTTTTGGGATTTACATCTCAAAGCCAATGTCTAAAAAAGATAGATTTTGGAGAGCAAAAACAACAATTCTGTGCGGGTTTATCTGAAGATATGGCGGAGTATGTCAACTCCCAAAGGCCTCGCACTATTTTAGCGATCATACACCATACTACGATGGCTTCACGAATCAACTTCCAACAAGAGACTAAGAAAAATCTTAAGCCCATGGAAAGAAAAGACCGTAATGAGCCTAAGGGGAAGGACCATGTCCAAAAGTCTCCCAAGGGCAACTTCAACAACAACAAAGCTAAGGAGAAGGGAGTCTACAAAGGCAAAAATAGACTCTCTCCTAAAGAGCTAGAGTATTATCGCAAGGATAATCGTTGTTTCAAATGTGGGGAGCAAGGGCATGCTTATCGTGCTTTCCCACAAAAGAACACATGCAATGAACCTCCTAGATCTTCCATAGTTGAAGTTCAAGAAGAAGATGCTCATTGCAAAGGATCTCCTCTATGCCATGCTTGGGGAAAGGTAAGAGAACATGATGCTTCATTCTCTTCGACAATGGCTCTACTCACACAAGAGGAAATTATGCGGCAAGTGCATGAGTTGGTTGAGAAAGAGTTGTTAGGCCTCGTTCATCTCCATTTTGTTGACCAGTTTTATTAGTGCAAAAGAAAGATGGCACATATCGTATGTGTGTTGACTATAGAGCACTAAATAGGATCACTATCAAAAATAGGTTTCCCGTTCCGCGGGTAGAAGACCTATTTGATAAGCTACAAGGATCAACCTACTTGAGTAGGATTGACCTAAAGTGACTATCACCAAATAAGGATAGTGGATCAAGACTATCAACACACATATCGTATGTGTGTTGACTATAGAGCACTAAATAGGATCACTATCAAAAATAGGTTTCCCGTTCTGCGGGTAGAAGACCTATTTGATAAGCTACAAGGATCAACCTACTTCAATAGGATTGACTAAAGTGACTATCACCAAATAAGGATAGTGGATCAAGACATTGTAAAGAATCCATTTTGCACTACGTTTGGTCTCTACGAATTCATTGTCATGCCTTTTGGCTTGACCAATGCACGAGCTACATTCAACCGCATGATGGAGAAGCTCTTTAGGCCTCACCGCAGTTACACTGGAGTGTTCTTTAATGATATAATCATCTACTCCAATTCCTTGGACGAACACAAACAGCACCTCCAGGTAATTTTTCAAGTTCTGTGAGAGAATAAGCTTTACATAAATCAAAAGAAAGGTGAAATTTTTCTTACAAGAGATTCAGTATTTAGGTCATATTATCTCTAAAGATGGCATCCAAATGGATCCATCAAAGTTAGAAGTAATAAAAGCATGGCCTAATCCAAAGAATTTGCATGAAATATAGGTATGTGTGCATACTATAGACGCTTCATAGAAAAATTCTCACTCTTAGTAGGACCATTGCATGACCTAACAAAAAGAATGTTAAGTATGCATGGTCTACCAAGGAGAACACTGCTTTTGAAAAGCTTAAAGAGAATCTTATCTCTTAACCTGTGCTTACACTACCGGATCTCTCAAAGCCATTTGAGGTCCAATGTGACACTTATGGTGATTGCCTTGGAGCTGTTTTGCTCCAAGAAGGGCATGCCATAGCCTATGAAAGTCGAAGTCTTGACCGCATTGAGCAAGCTCTAGGCATTTATGAAAAGGAACTCCTCGCAGTTCTACATGACTTAGACACGTGGAAGTACTACTTATTGGGGACTCCTTTCATTCTGCAGACGGATCACCAAAGCCTAAAGTACTTCATGACGTAGACCAAGCTCTCCGACAAACAAATGAGGTGGGGAAATTTCCTTTCGCAATTTCATTTTCATATTGCTCACATTGTTGGCAAGCATAATCAAGTAGCCGATGCACTCTCAAGACAACCGAAAGCAAATGTGGTTTCCATAGAAAATTACAATGATCTATCTTCTATGATAGATGGTACGCTATCGATCCAGAAAGAGGAACCATTTACCCTATAAGATGGTTATCTTCTCTATGGTAATAGGCTATGCATCACTAACTCACTACGTGAGAAAGTAATGTATGAATCTCATGCTCCTCCATACGCGAGGCATAGAGGGATTCAAGCTACCTAAGAGGGATAGAAATGTACTTCTATTGGCCTACCATGAAAGCGAACATACAAGAGTATGTTTTGAAATGTGTGGTTTGCCAAAAGACGAAGTTTGACAGAGGGAAGCAAACTGGTTTGCTTCAACCTTTGCCAATCCCTAATTCACCCTGGGAGAGCATATCCATGGATTTTATCTTTGGATTGCCTAAGTCTATCCATGGGAATACGGGAATATGGACAATAGTAGATAGGTTCAGCAAACAAGTGCATTTCATACCTGCCAAAAAGACTGTTAAGGCCCATCAAATGGCAACCCTCTTTATATCACAAATCTTTAAGTACCATGGCTTGCCAATGTCAATAGTGTCAGATAGAGATTCTAAAATGACCAACAAATTTTGGAAGGGTCTCTTTGAGAATTTAGGTACAAGGCTAAATTTCTCTTTGGCCTATCACCCCAAACGGATGGCCAAAGTGAGATAGCTAACCTAACAATCCTTGATCTACTAAAAGCTTATGTCACTGAAGTAGATCAAAGGTCCCAATGGGAGAAGTACTTACCTTTAGTGGAGTATGCTTACAATAGCATAATACATACATTCACGGGAAAAGCACCTTTTGGTAATTCAGGGAAGATTAAAAAGTCCCTTGCTACTTAAGGTACATGGGAAGATCTTCGCTACAGATGAATATAGCCGCGAACTACATGAATATTTCCAAAAGATTAAAGATGCTATATCCATCTCATAGCAAAGGCAAAAGGCTGCTGCTAACAAGCACAGAAGAGCCTTGACCTTTAAAGAAAATGATTGGGTCTTGCTTAAATTTCCCAAGGCTTGGTAAAGGCACACGACGTGCAAGAATCCTACAGGACACCAAAATTACTATGCTAAACTAGCAAAAAGATACTATGGCCCCTTTCAGATTCTTAAGCCAATCAATGAGATGGCTTATTAGCTCAAGTTGCCCAACCATTGGCTCATACACAATGCTTTCCATGTAATCCTGTTAAAGCCTTACCAAGGAGAGCCACCCCAAGAAGCAACCATAGAAGACCCACCAGAGATTGAAGACCAAGAAGAGGTACTACAACCTGAGTCCATTCTTTGACACGAAGGCAAGGTATTGAGAGGTGGTAAGATTATCCAAAGGTATCTTATTATCCTTTTGAAGATGATAGATGGATGCAAGGCATACAATAAAAGGATAACCTAAACCTTGTCAATGCTTACAATGATTCCCTAGAGTAAGCAAATGTAAATATGTTTTAAAGATCAATGTTTTTGTCTTATAAGACTCACACACACACACACACACACACACACAGAGAGAGAGAGAGAGAGAGAGAGAGATTATGTTATCGTCCTTGAAGGTCAAATATGACCTATTGGACCAAATCTACATGTGATGTAGTATGTGTGTGGTTGATGAGTGATTCTCGATGCTCCAAAATTCTGGCGATGAGAGTCGCAATGGAGAGCCCACGCTGTGGCTGGAAGATGAAAGTGTGTAGATCTAAGTTATGGTAGTCAAAATGGTGAGGGAAGCAAGTTTGGATGTGACCAAAGCCTGAGCACTCTAGTAGTGTGTGTGGTACTCAGACTCTTAAACTTACAGTGAGCATTATGTGCACAATCAATTTGACTCTTCTCCATTGCCCCAACACCCTATTTTGCATTGAAGGGAGTGGGAGCTAAGCTGAATGGCTACAATGGTGTGTAAGGGTGAGTATGATTTCCTCTTTCAATGAAGAACATGGTTTTGTAGTTGGGGGCAATATAAGTGGTGTAATGTATGAAGTGTGACCGACCAAATTCCTCCCAAGCCATAATATATTGGAGTTGTAGAAAAGCTTCATTCACTTGGGAGTCAATTGAGGCATCATGTAGCAAGTGTAATGCATCCCATC
The DNA here is from genome assembly GCF_014529385.1 of Adiantum capillus-veneris. Lineage (NCBI taxonomy): Eukaryota > Viridiplantae > Streptophyta > Polypodiopsida > Polypodiales > Pteridaceae > Adiantum > Adiantum capillus-veneris. The sequence continues at coordinate 10,564,900 of NC_140952.1, read as the reverse complement.
TCCCAAACCACTTCCTTATGTCTTGCATCCATCCCGTGCTCAAGATCTTGCTTTTATACGTCTTTTAAACTTTTTTGCTTGCTTCCCATGCAATTGTAGGAAGTTGACATGAGGGGTTTTGACCCATATTTATCATGTATTCCACAACCCTTTCCATGCCCTTACCCTCAATTGGAAGAGGTCCCTACTCAAAAAAGTAGGAGCATATGTGGTGTTTGTGTCTTAAATTGGACAAAGTGTGTAAGAAAATGCTTTTGGACATTCTTGAACTCTTTCCAAGTAGACTTTGAGATACTCCCGCCCCAAACTTCAACTCCATAAAGAAGAACCTGTGTCACCAATGTGTCAAAAAGGTACTTCATGAGAACCGAACACTTGATGTTTCCTGCATTTCACATGTTCTCAAATGCATAGTACACTCTCTTTTTCGCTTTCAAATGATGAATAGCACATTCTTGCCATTTGTGATTGGCCAAAACCTCAAGACCAAGGTACTTAAAGCTCTCAATAACTTCAAGTATCTCATTGTTGTACACAATGCATGTCTTCTCCTTATGGTTGGTTTTCACAAGGATAACCTTTATTTTGGATTCACTTACAATCAGCCCGCTATGCAAGTAAAAGTTCACAAGGACAACCATAAGCGTTTGTACATCCTCTAAAGTGTGTGCTAAAAGCACTACATCATCCGCATACAACAAAAGCATGATTACCGCATTGCAAATAGTGACCTCTTCAATGCCTTTTTCTTGCATAAATTCAAGTACTATTTGCTCCAATTGATTAATGCATAGACCAAAGAGGGTTGATGACAACGGACATCCTTGTGTAAACCCAATAGTGTTTGCAATTTTTTTTTAAATTCCTCTTCCCATGCGCAATTGACACATAATCTTCTCATAGATACAAGAAACCTCAAGCATAAACTCACTTGGCACTTGGAGTTTTTCCATCCTTCTCTACAAATTGTTACGTGGAATCATATCAAAGGATCTTAAAGTCCACAAAGCTACAATACAATCGCTTGCATTTCAACCAACTTTCCTTCTGAGAACACAAAGAGTGACAAGACGATCAATGGTGCTATGGTGTCGACAAAAACCCGCTTGTCCTTTTGCACGCTTGCCATTCTCTTCAGCCCAATCACTCAATTTTATCTCCATTATGCACCCAAATAACTTTTCCATAAGATACCCAATCATTATAGTCCGGTACTTATTTACATTCTTTATATCCCCTCCTTATGAAAACGATTAACCCAATTGGTACTCCAATCATAAGGCATACCATGTTGAAGTGCAAGGTTGAACATATCACATATCCACTCATTTGTAAAATCTCCCATTCATTTAATCATTTCCGGCTTGATACCTTAAAGATCTCCCACTTTGCGAGTGGATGACTTTTTGAGCCCACCGCATACATCCTCAATAGTTAAAAAAGAGGACATACATGAGAGTGAACCATATAACGGTACTTTTTTTCATTTTGTTGCTCATATTGTTTCCTACAATGTGTATATATATCCACAAGCTTCAAGTTACCAAAACTCTCAACCTGCTTGCTCCTCAAGTTTCTCTAGTCTTCCACATGCACATGCCTTTTCTTGAACTTGTAAAAATTGATGCTTTACTTCCCATCTTCTTCTCTTCTTTTGGATCAATGCCTTGTATGTATGCAAATGACTTTGATAATTGTCTTTGTCCATAGTTGCATCAAGCTTTATGAGAATTTTGATATTCTTTATCAAACCACCTTTTGTGTTATCTATCTTTGTTGATACCATTTATGGAAAAACATTCTTTGGCACAAGGATACATACCTTTCTTGAAAGCTTTCCATTTAGTTTTCAATGGTGTGTCATATTGAAGCTTTGTCATCCATAACTTTTTCTCAACCATTTTAATATACATAGGTGCCCATTTGAAATCCATACATAGTGATAACTTCTCTTTCCTTTGGCTGAAATTATCATGCTTACTTGCTTCTCCACATGCAAGGTCAATACATAATTTCTGATGGTTTGATTTTGGGCTCCATTGGCCAAGCGTAAAACTCTTATGCGATACATGATTGCTTCGGAGAGTAGCATATAGTCAATCACACTATCCCCATTATGTTTTCTACATGTAAATCCATCCGTTCCACTCCACAAAGATACACCATTGGCAATGAGCACCATGTTGTTACACATGTAAAAGTAACTATTCATAGTGATCTGTTTCTTTCTCATCCATTGAAGTATGATCATACAAGTAAACTTCCTCCAACACCATTGAAACGTGTGGAATATCAAATTGTTGAGTATCATGTTGCAATGTTTTTGTGCGAGCATTCATATCCCCAAAGACAATAACATCACCTCTGCCTTTAAAATAAGCAATGTCCTTCTCTAAATAAAAAAATGGATGATCCTTATCCATGCAAGCATAAAAAGGGGAATCATGATGCGGAATGTAGCAACTACCTACAAAAATGGGTGGCCTTTTTCGTGTCATTATTTTCACCCATACATAAAGTTTGTGCTTGTCATCTTTCACAATTGATACAAAATCTTCTAATCCTTTCTTAACCATACATGCTACCCCTCCTTGCACTCTTCATTACTTGAGATTCTTTGACCACATGAATGAATGTACATTGTAATCCTCCGACCTATTAATCCTTTGTGTATTATGCTCTCAAGTTTCAACAAGAAGTACAACATCAGCTTTACTTGTTAGTCCATCAATGCCAATCTCCATATTCTATGTGTATCCATTGAAATTCCAAAAAGTATACTTTCAATTGTAACTCGGCCTCATAGGTCGCACATTCATATTTGCTCAAGGGACTTGCCTCCTCCTTGGATACATTTTCTTCATGAGAGATCTCCTTGTTTCTCTTATTCTTCTCCTCATATTCCTTGCAACGCATATTTTGTTGCTTAATAGAGTGATATTCACATATAAAACATTATGTATCCCTCAAATAGATCCAACTATTATCAAGGATAATCTTTTGTTTCGTCTTATCCGGCATGGTGCATACAATTGGCCACTCTACTGAGTGAGGAGCTCCTTGCTTACCCGCTCTATGTGCTCCATAAACCATAACTCCTGACATGCCAAAGTGGGTTTTGAAGAAATATTCAATAAAAATGGCAAAAGAAGGAGGTGTCTTTGGAATTCCACGAATAACAATGTTCTTAGAACGTTGCTCCCACTCCTTCAACTCCTCTACATCCACATTCTCAACATTATTTGTTTGAGCCATAGCTTGTATGAGGGAGGAATTAGGAACCACATTGCTACCACATACTGATATCAGCCCAAGACTTGTTTGTGTATACATTTTTCATGTTGCATACATCCCGGCTCATGGTGTCAAATTTCCCCTCTTTCAATACATGGTCATGCTCTACTTTTATCAAGCGCTCCTTCAAAGCATTCAAGTCCACAAGAGAGCATTTATATTCCTTGAATTCCTCTTCAAGCTACATCAAATGTATTGCTTACATCTCAATTTTCCGAGAGAGAGAGAGAGAGAGAGAGAGAGAGAGAGAGAGAGAGAGAGAGAGAGAGAGAGAGAGAGAGAGAGAGAGAGAGAGAGAGAGAGAGAGGCATGTGACACCTACTTGGTTAGAATTACTCCAAGCTGGGAACACCACGCTTCTACTAGCAACAACCTGCTTTGTATTGTAAAAGGTTCTTCTATGCAGCTCTCATGCCATGGAAACCTCCTGTGTATGTTGGCATTTGATGGTAAAAGGCTCCAACAACTCTCAAGCCATGGAACTGCAAGCAATAGTGGAAAAACACTCACAATCTGAAGTCATTAGAACCACATGACGGGGTGAAAGGTTTGGAACCCCGACCCTCTATGGAGGTTATAAAAAAAGATACTCTAATGGAAATTTCCTAAAATACACTATGTTATTTAAAATACACTTTGCTATTGGAGCTTCCAAGTCAGCCACAAATTATGTCAAGGACCATAGCTTTTTGTACATGTATCTTGTCTTACACCCTACCACCATCACAATGCTTAAATTGTATGCCCAAGTAATGATGCGATAAACCCAAATCTTTCATCTTGAAAGTAGCATTCAAATTAGCCTTAAATTCAACAATATGTGCCTCATTCGGGTCAGTAATTAGCAAATCATCCACATATAGAACAACGACGAGAAATAAATCACCCTCACACTTTACATACAAAGTGTTTTTTGTTGGAATTTTACAAAAGCCTCGTTTAACCAAATGAGTGTCAACTTTCTCATACCAAGCATGGGGAGACTTATGAGGAGGACAAGAACCAAGGGGAGGACACTAGCACTGATCATGATGATGAAGATGACGGTTAACCCCCTCTTGACTCTGCAACAGGAGGTGGAAACCAATCACCTCAGGGTATTGGTTCCACCAGTCAAACTGATCCGCTTGATCACTGGATTCAACAACAAGACCAAAATCAGACTACTCAGAATCAGCAACAAGACCAATCTCACACACATTCTAAAGAGCATGGTTTAGCTGGTACAAAGGAGTTGGTAACTCAACAAGCCCTCATTGCCCACACATCAGTGAATTAGGACAAAGGTAAGAGCATTCAAAGGGAGTCTAGCTCAGACGAGTCATATTCAGACCAGAATCGCTCAATTGAGTTGTTGGAACTAAACAAGACGCTAAGGAAGGAGAAAGCTCTTCAGATCAAAGACTTTCTTCACGATGAACAACTTACATTGATTTAAAGCACTTTCAAATACTGTTTGTGGTGTCGGACGAATGGTCTGTGACTGGAAATCACTCAAATACCGCAATCAATAGCTTTGTCAGAAAGCTGCCACCTCACCCTAGCTGTGTCCAAGTGCTGTATAGAATACCTGATCGGTTTCTAAGACAGGAGGATATTATGGTCAATCCACATATAAAGAACCCTTTCAAAATGGATTTAACAAGCCTAGGGATACAATTGGAAATGCTATTGAGTGACAAACCAACCTACAAATGCATGAAGGACATATGAATGCAAATTAAAAGGATGTGGTATTTCTGCAAAGTGCGAGACGAATTTTATTTACTTATTGAGAGCCACGCCACCAGCAGTAGGGGGCCATGGACTAGGATGACTTTGGGTGAGTAGGAAAGGATCCTAAAAAGGCTCTATCACCTGGTTCACATAACTAGAAAATGATACAATAGGAGAATCAAGTAGTCATGAACTTTATTGAATTTGTTCATGATTCTCCAATACTAATGTACGCCCTACCTGCTAAGTAGGTTGAGTTGCCCAGGTTCTTTCCAGCTCTGTATCTGTCATATCTAGAACCAGATGATTAATAAAGCTACATTAAGATATTTGATGAGCTCATAGAGTGGTATAAAGGAGCCACAATTGAATGGACAACCTGGAAATAGGTTCTAGATGAAGCTCTAAAAAAAGACCATGGTGATGATCTGATACACTCTCTACACGATTTAAAGATGGAGGTGGGACAGTGGTGGGTCCAAATTTGAAGGCTCATCAAGTTCACTGACCAATTGCTCTAACTTACAGTTAAAGCTTCAAAGATTCCAGAAAAGGAGTTGGCTAACTCAGCAACCTTGAACCCCAGTTCAGAGAGATGGCCAAGATTGTGCTTGAGACCAGATCAAATGTAATCATCCATTACCAGAAGGATGGATTCATATGACTTCCTATTGGCACAAGCGAGCTAGAGCCTGGCTTACAAGAGGACGAAGGACCCTCTACGATCCTGACACAAAAACTTGGAATGCTCTCACACTTCTGTAATAAGGAACCTAAGAACACACTCTCACATAGTGTGGTTCCACCCCAAAGGCATCTCTTCTCTCCGTCTCTCCCCTTTTGGCACACAAGCATTACACATCACATGACTCTACACTATAGTATCCCTGAAAACAAGATCACACACAATACATGTGTCATCCACAAACTGGACTACAAGACCAAGTTTTGCAAGTGCAGACACAAACAAAAGACTCTTTTTTATCCCAAGTACATGTACGAAGTATCCAAAAGTGTGAAAGAGTTTCCAGTTGCTGTTAAGAAATAAGACGTAGCTAAATAGATAATTGAGTAGATTACTTAATGGAGAGAGACAAATTTACATACACAAGATTATAGAGTAGAGAGAGAGAGAGAGAGAGAGAGAGAGAGAGAGAGAGAGAGAGAGAGAGAGAGTACACACAATATACGTGGTTTACCCAATGTGGGCTACGTCCACGGGAAAGCAGCCACTCAATGGCTTTAGTAATTCAAAACAAGAAGTAGTTTACAAAGGGATTATACCCTTAATGGAGCTCCCGCCTTGCTTCACTCTCACCACCTCACACTCACCTTGTTGCATCAACTTCACACTCTATGAAATGTGTGTAGAAATGGCCTCCTTTTATAGGCCAAAATTGATTCTAATTTAGTTGTTTAAACATTGTGTGGCAATAGAAAGTAGTTGACCATCTCTACCTCAATGCCGACTTGTTCTTAATTACAATGGTGACTAGCGGTTGATTCCTTAATCATGCATTAATCTATGATTAAGAGAGACTAACTGCTTGCATAATTACTAATTAGATTAAGATTTATGCAATAGATCAATGATATGGAGAATTAGAGAGTGTCCATTGAGTAATTTAGCTAGGGTTATGCACAATAGATGCAGGATTAAGAGAATATTGGAGAGAATTGCAACAAGCATGAATTAAATTGGATATTACCAAGATTAGGCTGAATTCCTCTCAAAATCTGATGCAAGGGCCTCCTTGAGACGAGAAACGGGCAGCACCTTCCCTCCTAGCTCCTCTTCCAAATACTATGTCTGTCGGCAGCACCTCCTCAAGTTGTGTGTGTGTACTTAGTGTGTGTGTGAGCATATATGTGTGCTTGTGTGTGTGTGAGCATGCTCTTATATAGGCTCACAAGCTGAAAAATTCGAATTTGCCTGCTATATGCATCTAGAGGAGTACTCACTTCATGCATGGAAGCTCTAGTTGCATAGTTACCAAGTGTCCCAACCTGCTCAAGAGCTCACTTAGTCTCTCTCTCTCTCTCTCTCTCTCTCTCTCTCTCTCTCTCTCTCTCTCTCTCTCTCTCTCTCTCTCTCTCTCTCTCTCTCTCTCTCTCTCTCTCTCTCTCTCTCTCTCTCTTGCATGGAAAGTAGCCCACGAGCCCTGTGAGTGTGTGAGGGCGCCCTCTTACTGCCAAACTCAGTCTGCAGTGGCTTGGAGCCAGTTCCCACACAGCCCCCGAGTCCCGTTGTCTCCCCGCACAACTTTAGGAAACTTTAATTTTAACCTAAGACGGGCAATACGAATCAGAATTTAATGCCAGAACTTGCTATACTAAGCTCTAACTAAGGTGTATTAAGCTGAGTACCTGCCATATTTAGCAACCCCCGGCGTTCGAAAATGCATTTTTTTCAAATTTGGGGTACGGGTGCAATTTTTCAAGACGATCAAAACTGACGGGTCGGGTGACCAAAAACTTACTATGTTTGGAGAAATTTCACAAAAATTATTTTATTCACTTTTGGAAGCCATATGACATTCTAAACATCATGGCATCGACAGATTTTGGAAAACTGCTAAAAATAGTAACTTTTTCCATTATGATTGTTTCATGGTACAATGGTGTTCTTTTAGCTCGGGGTCGGAGACCTTACAATTTCGGTGACTGTCCTGAAAAATTGTTTGAAGAAAGCAGCCTACACAGCAAAGCCATACCCAAACTTGAGGATGACCTGCTTGACATTTACATCAATAAGTTGTTTGTTCTTGTCTTTTTCCAAGAAAAGCTCAAAGTCAGAATTATAGGTTCCAAAGCCACATGCACTATGCAGATGAGCAAAAAACCTAAAAATAGGGAAGTTTTGAGCATGCAGGAGACCTTAACTGATTTAAAGCATAATTACAGAGCACTGGCTTTGCCAATATGACAAGCCATTAAAGGAGGCCAGAAGGCATAACAAAGAGAATGCCAAGGTTCTTTGGACCAATTACAAAGAAGTTTTAGTATTTTACCACATAAGCCACAACAGGATTTCTAAACCATTTACTTGTTGCACGCCTCCGTATAAAGGTTGTTTGATGAGTGATCCTTGCACCACCTTTTTGAGGTTTCCAAACATAAAAAGGGCATCGAAAAGGCATTAGTCCCCAAGAATGAGCTCACCAAGAATTGAAAACATACCAAGATGACTCAACAGCTGCATGCTATCATTCAACAATTAGGGTAGACCTTGTACGGCGCCAATCTAAAAAAATTCTTCGTAGTCCAGCGATTGTGTTCTACCTAACGCATGCTGGTCTATGAAATTCCTCTCCGTTTTAGGTCCCTTAATATGCACAATCAATTGCTATAAAGGAATCTCATAGATGGGCTTTCCGCATCATAGTGCCCACTGCAACAGTCAAGTGACAAACATTGACCATGCGCCAGCTAGGAATTGGCCGCTTGCATCAATACACTGCCAAAGTTTGTCGCACCACATACAATGCTCACCACTGCCAAATCCATAGTGATTTTGGACAACAACACAACACTACCTTCATTATTTTGGCACAACTAATCACAATGGAGTGCAGGAAACTACTCACCTACCATCAGCACCAAAAAGGTTGGCAGCGTGTAAACAGGTGCCGCAGAATACCACCCCACCATGTTGTTCTATAGTAGCTGCCAATTAATTGACATGCAAGTCTCAAAAAAAAATTCAACAGTTAAGTGGGGGATATAAGTGGAGTCTCTGTTTTTGTCAACTCAACATTGGGTGTTGGCATGGCTTCATTGCACATGCAAGCATAGAAAAGCACAATGTGAAAGAAATGCATGCATGTAGCTAGGAACAATAAGTTCTTGATTTGAGTGCCTTCAAGCGATACTATTACTATGACTTTATAAGCGCAATTCCTAGATCAAACTTGTAAGATTTTGGTAAAGTTTGGCAAATAGGCCAGCCACACCTCCAATAACTAGCTTCTCCTTGTTAGTTGCGTGTGCTTCCCAAACTTTCCAGTGACCCACCTGGAGAATCAAAGCAAATGGCTTATTTCCAGAATGGAAGATCTTGGCCTATAAAAGCTTGATATGTGAAAAGACTCGGATTACTTACTACCCACATTCCAATAGCTATGATGATGACAATGTATGCGATATGAACTGTTGCTAGAGTGAACACGAAAACGTGCAGGTCATGTATGCTACCTGCTGGCATGAAGTGTACATTATCCCGTATATCAGCCAGAGAGAGTGAATTAGCCAGGTCTTTAAGCGAGACACGATCATGTCATAAGTAATTAACACTTTTCCATGGTGTTTCTTTAGCGAAATTCATCAACGAACTATATCTTATTTCTCTTGCAAAAATAACCTAATTCTTATGAATCTTTACATAGCACTATCAAATATCTTCCAAAACACAGAGAGAATAAAAAAACCTGTGTGTATCATTATGTATTACTATTACTTAATGTGATGTGATCAAATGTGAACAAGAAATATGCTCCATACGTGCGGATGTGCTTGTCTCTGAGTGAGAGAAAGAATTGGTGTTGACTTGATTTGTATCTTGTTAGCTATAGGATCTACTAGTATGGGACCCGCGCGTTGCTGTGGCCAAGAAAAAGCAAGTCCCAATTTTTGTAACCCTCCTCGGGCCCCCTCCCCCTTCAAGGTGAAAACATGTGCAAACATTCTATGCATCCACAAGGTAGTGCCAATTATATCTTGAATGCTTCATTATCAAAATAAATCATCCTATCCAAAGCTCTAATAAGATTCTCCATCCAACTATCAATAAATAGTGATCTTATGTAGGAAGTAGGAGGTGGCATCTAGAACCTCTCCAAAAGACAACCCAATCAAGAGCCACCCATGTGCAAAACGCATTTTTCTATCATTGTTGAAGTATAAAAGTAATTGCTAATTTTTAAATCCATTACATTGTCCCATGGCTCTTTATATTGTTAAATGTTGTTTGCTAGCGATATGGACATGAGATACAACTTGGAGCTCCTAGGATGACAATTGTTTTAGGGTGTATAGATAGTGTGTATAGCCATGGTAAACTTGGTGTTTAAGCTATGAAGATTTGTAGTTCTTCATAGCGTGTACTATTCCAAACACATATGAATGATTCTTGAAAACACAAACAAAGGTGAATGCATTTGGATGTTGCATATCTTCTTGCATTTGCTTATGATAAATCTTCCTCTTCTTGCCCTTGTAATGGGCATATCTTGCAGTCAATGTAGTTCAATAGATGCTAGATCATACTCAAACTATAAGTCAAAGCCTTCTTGTACTTTCAAAAGTATGCCACACTTTTAAAACCGTCTTACCAATACCGCCCTTCACCTCCTCTGAACGCATCCCAAACCTTCCTCATCATCGTTCACAGTTGATTGAATATTAAGAGAAGCCCTTGTTTTGCCTTCCCTAAAAATAGCCAAGAGCTTCCTCACCTTTTTGCAGTGTTTCCCTCACTGGGCATAAGCACATTCCAAGAGCATATAGTGCAACAAACAATGCAATCCTAGAGGCAACATTTGGAATGAGATCTAGAAAGAAACCCTTCCTTTTCCTCCTTTGAAAGTATCCCAAAGCTAATTGAGAAGCCCTAGCTTTGCCTCTCCTCAAAAGAGCCCATAGCTTCTTCACTGTTCTCTCGTCTTTCCCTTGCTTGGAATAAGGGCACCCCAAGATCATATATTGCAACAAACAATGCAACTCAAGAGACAACGTTTTGCAATAAGAGATCATCAACGGGTTTCAAAAGATTACCACAATTGGCGTACATGTTGGCCGAAGCATTGTCAAAACATGAGGTTTTCTTCTAGGATCCCTACTTACCATCACATTATAAATTTATCTCCTTGTGAATTTCTTGCAGAGTGGAAAATTCCATTAAGTTGCAACATTACAAAGAAGCCCTTTCTTCAACTCGTCTAAAATCATCCCAAAGCTTCCTCATCATTCATAGGTTATCATCTAGAGAGAAGCCTTAGCATTGTCTCCCCTAGAAAAACCCAAAGCTTTCTCATGACATTTCCCTCAAGTTTCTCTCACTGGGCAAAGGGCACTCCAAGAGCATATGCTACAACATCCAATCCTATCCAAGAGGAAAAATTTCAAAATGGGAGTGCGGTGTCAAAATCTTGTGCTTTCAACATTACAAAAAACTTGAAAAACAAAGCTCTACCAAGCACGATGATGCTACTTTCCAATAGCCCTTGACTACTCATCTCATCATGAATGTGCTCACCCATTTTATCGACTCTTGCATTATATCGTGTGTCTTCAAAATGCAAATGCAGGTGACTACATTAAGAGAGGGGCCCTAACTACATATTCGATTAAAATAACCCAGAGTTTCTTGGCCTGCCCATGATGGTGAACCATGGAATAAGAGTAGTCCACGTGTGGACATCCCAGACATGACACTTAGCACAAACATGCAATTGCATTTGGAGAGAGTCTATCCCTATGCATTAGATGACAGTGACCTACAACTTGTTTCACGTGTCCCACAACTAACATAAATCTCAACCAAAGCAATGTCAAGGTCAATCAGGATTGTCATTCAGAACTCGTTGTGCTTCAAGAGTACACCACACTTGGAAGACACGACAACCAAAGCTCTGCCAAGCAAGATGTTCTTTTCTAGTTGTTTATATAGATTAGACTTTGTCCTATGTTTTGCTCGTCAAGCCTATATTAATACCTTGTGTGTATATGTGTGCATGCCCATGTATGCATATGAAACTTTTGAATTGATATAAAGTCATGATTGACGCTTGAAGTGCTTTCATGAAAAAAGGGTCAAAAATGTGATTGTAGATCTTGTGTGAGTGCAAGGTGCAATTCGGGGACAATAACAACTTCAAGTTGTAAAACAACATTAGACACAACATTTAAAGCGGAAAATCATTGACATCACATGAACTACACTAAAAGATGAGAAAGGGATAGCGTTCATGAAAACGTTCAGGAAACTTGAAAAAAAAATCTAGTGATTGCTTCATATTGGTAAGGGTAACAAAAAACTATATATAGGAAAGGACCATCATACAAACTTGTATATCTTCATTATATCTATAAAAGTTCGTTGTGGCCTTGCTAAACATGTAAAGGAAAACAATTCTTCAAGTGATAAACCTTATATAGGTCATCATTGTGGCCTTGCTAAACATGTAAAAGAAAACCAATTCTTCAAGTGATAAACCTCATATAGTTGACCTGTAAAAACTCAACACAACATAGAAATGGAGTATTGTTTTCCAATGTGATTGTAAGCATATGCAAGGAAACTCTTAGCTACTTGCATGAAGAAAACAAAAACTCTGCATGTGATGACATGTGATGACATGCTATATACAATATATTAGAAGGTTACAAAAATAAAACATGCAAATACTATCTTGCATCAACAAATTTATAGATTGCACATCACTTTATAAAAAATGGCAACACATGCTCTCACTCTTTTGCTAGATGAGAACTTTTGTCTGTCTGTGTGTGTGTGTGTGTGTGTGTGAGTGAGTGAGTGAGAGAGAGAGAGAGAGAGAGAGAGAGAGAGAGAGAGAGAGAGCAAAATCATACCTTGGTAGCCATATGGAAGATAGCTTGAAATGCAGTCTCTAGACTCATAACTGATACTGATCATCAACATCAGGGCTTGACAGGATTCCCTTGAAGGAAAGGAGCGGAGTAGAGCAACTCGAGCATCCTCATAAAACCTACTCAAAACACACACACACACACACACACACACTACAAGGGGTACTTAATAATAGCAACGCTCAAATGTGAAAACCCAGGGCGTCGCTATGCACGTCGCTAAAATTATAAGTAACTTAGTGACGCTCATAGCGACGCCTATAGCGACGCTGTCAGGGTTTAAAAATAACCAAGAGCGTCCGAAAACTCAGATCTGAGATCTGAGTTTTTGGCGCACGCTCAAGCAAGCGAAGGTAACACAAGCTCTCCCTCTCTCTCTTTCTTCTCCACACACACACACACACACACACACACACACACGAGGAGAGGAAGGAGAGCCAGGTATGCTCCTTCCCTCTCCTCACTCTCATGTTCCCTTCCCCTCTTTCTCCCCCCCCCCCCCCCCCCCCCCCCCCCGCACACACACACACACACACACATTATGTTTTTGAGAGAGAGAGAGAGAGAGAGAGAGAGAGAGAGAGAGAGAGAGAGAGAGAGAGAGAGAGAGCACATGCATAAACAAAAAATGCACACACATGCATAAACAAAGAATGCACACACACATTGAGAGAGAGAGAGAGAGAGAGAGAGAGAGAGAGAGAGAGAGAGAGAGAGCATGCATAAACCAAAAATGCACACACACATGCATAAACAAAGAATGCACACACACATTGAGAGAGGAAAAGAGAGAGAGAGAGAGAGAGAGAGAGAGAAAGAGAAAGATATAAAACAAAGAGAGAGAGAGAGAGAGAGAGAGAGAGAGAGAGAAAGAAGAAGAAGAAGAAGAGAGTCTTAACATCGTAGGAAACTATCCCAAGAGACCTTAAAGATCTAGTCAATGAGTAGTTGAACTCAAGACCTGTTATTCATGAGGGAAATGGCATAACCAATCTATCACACTTGGGTGATAGAAAAGTTATACCATTTTTCTCCTTTTATTGGCGTGCATACACACCCACACACACACATACCCAAGAAGAAGAGAGTTTAATTTAACGTCGTAGGAAACTAATTCAAGAGACCTTAAAGATCTAGCCGATGAGGAGTTGAACTCAAGACCTGTTATTCAAGAGAGAAATGGCATAACCAATCTACCACACTTGGGTGATAAAAAGGTTATACCATTTTTCTCTTTTTATTGGCACACACACACCCACACACACACACACACACACACACGAGAAGAAGAGAGTTTTAACGTCGTAGGAAACTATCCCAAAAGACGTGAAAGGTTAGGTTAGATGTAGACTTACGTTAGATTAGATTTAGGTTTATTTAAGTTAAATTAGATTAGATTTATGTTTATTTTTAGTTAGATTTACGTTTGATTAGATTTAGGTTTATTTATGTTAGATTTAGATTTACGTTATATTAGATTAGATTTAGGTTTATTTACATTAGATTTAGATTTACGTTATATTAGATTAGATTTAGGTTTATTTGCGTTATTTACCTGTTATTGAAGAGGGAAATGGCATAACCAATCTACCACACTTGGGTGATAGAAAGGTTATACCATTTTCCTCTTTTCATCGTTTAAGATAAGGTTAGATTTAGATTTACGCTAGATTCAATTTAGGTTTATTTAAGTTAGATTAGATTAGATTTATGTTTATTTTGAGTACACCGAAGGATTATACTGCCTACGCATTTGAGAGTGGTGTCCCGGCCACTGCATCGGAGATGCTGAGGAGTGACCCGAACACTGCATCGAGGTCACCTAGAGGCCTGGACGATGAGCATTCATCGGACAGGGTTGCTATAGTTCACGGGAGGGACATGCCAAAGTGATATGCCTATCTCATCAATCGTATGTCCGATGAGACCATTATGACCGCTAAGGGGAAGCAAGTGATGGGCCGCATACAACAGTTGTGTAAATAGGTTTTTTGACACGTTGTAGTCTGTCATGGTCTCTTGGAGGGATCAGGATAAAGCCTCTAAGGATTATCTTATTGTGACGCTGCATCGGGGATAATCCCGTCTTGATGCAAACTCTTGTTGCCTCACTTTGCTGCCACCACCTGTCTGGATTGGTTGTCCTCTCCTCCCTAATACATTTGACGATGCTTGGATGAGGAGACACTTGAATGAGGAAATGCTTGGATCAGGGAGGAGAGGACGACCAATCCAGACAGGTGGTGGCAGCAAAGTGACGCAACAAGAGTTTGCATCAAGATGGGATTATCCCATCACATGGGGAGTGGCAGCTGGGCCAGCTTCGAGGAGGATTTTGTCCCATCACCTGGGTCATGGATCGACGGGGTGGAGAGGTGAGAGTATTAAACTTTTGCATTGAAGTATTTGTATATGTGAGGTCCATTCACATCTACACAGCTAGTAGCACCATTGGTATGTCTTTTACCCTTCAATGGAGCGAATCACCACATGTTCAATTATGTTAGATTTAAGATAAGATTTTGGATTGAGTTTTTATATTAGAGTCTACCTTCGAGATTATGGTAAAAAAATTAGAGTTAGACAAACGGTGAAAAGATCTACTGTGAAAAGATGTTAAGATGCTGTGAAATGCTACAGCTAGAGAAGAGGCAAAGGGGTTTTTTCCACTACATGCACTATCATGTAGATGTGGGTGTGTAGATTTCTTGCACCGACAAATATAGGAATTGACCAATAAAGACGAAATTATAACCCTTTGGTTTTGATCTCCGTGCACCTCTAGACCGAGGTGTGCGGTGATTGGACATGACTAGAGAATGTGAGGTAGTTTACAGTGTAAACAAAGAGAGAGAGAGAGAGAGAGAGAGATAAAAGACGAAGAATGTCAATAGAAGATTAAATTTGTTGTCTAGGTTATAAGATTTTTACCCTCATTATGAGTAGTGACGAGGATGTGGGGCCGTCCAACCGAAACACCTATCTCTTAATGAGGATCTTATGTCCTTGTAATCAATGCAAGCATGCTGTGCAATGGACAAGACGCGTTTCTTTGCAGCACGTTCGCGAATTTGGTGAGTTTGATCCATATATTATAAATCGAGTTGTTGTCAATTATAACTCGTCGGACTCTGACACTGGCCAACAGGCAGCAATCTTGCAACCCAATAGACGTGTTCGGAGGCGCTTTGGTCAAGCAGCATATGTGAGGCCACAAGATGTAGCCTCTGGCAGCTCGGGAGATGATCATGCAGACCACATTCCCAACGAGACAATGTTTGAGCCCGAGATTGATGAAATGATCGAGACGATCATGAATTCAGAAAGGCTTATCTATGGTGATATGAAAAGTCAAGCAGATACGCCATTGTATAATGGAGCACGTGTATCTAGATTGAAAGCACTCCTGGTTCTTCTCAACATGCAGACAAAGTTTGGATGGAGTGACACTAGCGTCACAACGCTTTTCAGGTGATCTATTACAATTAGTTTACTTTAATAAAATTCTAAAAGTATATTGATCTGATAGATTTTTACACAATTGTACCGTATTTTTATGTTGTGTAGATTTCTCAAAGAGCACATACTACCAGCTGATAATGTGATGCCAGATTCCCGAGAGGAAGCAAGAAAGATTTTTCAAAACTTGGGGATGGATTACAATTCGATCCACGCTTGTCCTAATGACTACATTCTGTTCAGAGGGGAATACATAGACATGGAGAAGTGTCCGAAATGTGATTCCGAGAGATATCGAGTAGATCTCCACGGAACAAAAATTCCGCAAAAGGTTTTGCGACATTTTCCTCTGCTTCCTCGTATTAAGCATTTCTTTGAATGTAAGTCCATGGCCGCCCTAGCATCATGGCATGAGGAGAAGAAATCTTCGGATGGTGTGCTACGGATTCCTGCAAATTGCGCAGCCAGGAAACATATAGATGGAACATGGTCGGATTTTGCCAGGGAAGCTCGAAATTTGCGCTTAGGCCTGGCTATGGATGGTATAAATCCATTTGGTCAAAGATCAACATCTTACAGTGTATGGCCCGTTGTCATCGTCAACTACAACATTCCCCCGTGGTTGACTACGAAGAAGGGGCACCTATGGCTAAGCTTGATTGTGCTGGGGCGATATAAAGTGAAGAATATGGATGTGTATCTTTGTCCACTATTGGAAGAGCTACAACAATTGTGGATTGGCATAGAAGTGGTGGATATGAGCCAACACACAGGTCGACGAAATGCTTTGATCAGAGGCATTCTAATGTGGACCATGCATGACTATCCCGGACTAACAGAATGCTCAGGTGATTTACACTCCTCACTCAAACACTGTAAATCTTGGTTTTTCTCAAGCTGATCTATTATCATGTGTATACATGCAGGGCTTCAAACAAGCAGATACAGAGCATGTGTCATATGTGGACCTAGACTGAATGCACGTAGGGCACCCTCATTGAAGAAGAAAACCTACGAAGATCATCAAGTGTATCTTCCAGAGAATCATGTGTTACGCGACGGCTTTTTGGGAAGAGAGCCACCGAGGATGTCTGCACAAGCATGGTTAGAGCAGAAGGAGATGTGTGATGACGGATTGCCCCTAGGGATGAAGAGACTATCTCTATGGTACAAGCTACCATACTGGACCCGACTCATGATCAATCACTTGCTCGATCCAATGCACATATTCAAGAATGTGGGTAATCTACTATGGGACCATCTGACTGGCAAGAAAGATACTTTGGGAGCCAGGGTTAACCTTAGAAATGTGGATCGTATGGAGCAATATTGGCCGCAAACAGCGTCCGATGGATCGATAAAACTCCCTAAAGCACCATGGATTTTCACAGGAGCCCAAGAACGCAAAGTAAAAGAGACCATTCGATCTTTGCGGACCCCCACTGGCGTAATGCACTCACTCCAAACGTGTTTTACTAAAGAAGAAAAGCTTACCGGTTTGAAGTCACATGATTGGCATAAAATGTGTCAGGCATGTTCATAGTGGAATATATCATAGTGGGAATTGTGTAACAAATTTGCATGTGGACTTTAAGATCATCACTGCACGTGTTTTGTAGTTTATTTTACCGGTTGCCATTGAGGGATGTTTGTCTCTTGACGTCCGTAACACAATCTACAAACTTGCAAAGTTGGTGCAATGGATCTCACAAAAGGAGATTAACGTAGACTCCATACCATTCGCCAAACTAAACGCTGCGGAGGTTGTGTGCATGTTTGAGAAACATTTTCCTACTACCATGCTAACCATTCAGGTGCATCTTCTTGTTCACATAGTTGATGAGGTGGAAATAGCTGGCATAGTACATTCTAGATGGATGTTCTTTTTAGAACGTTTCATGAAAACGCTCAAGGGATATGTGCGTCAGAAGGCACGTCCGGAGGGTAGCATGGCAGAAGATTGGCTGGTATCAGAGTCCCTAGTGTACATTGGAGAGTGGCTAGACGGATTTGATAAAGCCCGGGACACACTATGGCGAACCATAGATGATGAGCGCATATCTGGGATTGTCATATGCGATCTCGGTGTTGAGAAGAAGATGAGGAAAGATCTAGAGGCTAAAATCAACCGATTTTGCATGCTTCACAATCCAGTGATGCAAAAGTGGATTTCACAATATGAGGATGCAAAGCAAGAGCGACAAAGGGCACGAATCAAGTGGAGACGGGGAAGACGACCATCGATACACTATTCGACGGGGCTGGAGAGCCTACCAACATTCATGAGCTTAAGATGGTTGCACAACCAATTGAAAAGCGCACAACAGTGCGATGAAGAAGTGACTGAGGAAGAGTGGGAGTACTCTTGGGGTTGCGCGACCAAGGTAAATTTGCAATGTACGACTAGTGACTTTCTAGATGTTTGAACGGCCGCTCATAATCTTTGTTCATTGTAGTATAGGTCATATACAGCAGCATGGTGTAAAGGTCGACATTTTAGGGTGGAACGGATCGACAAAAAGTGTTTTACTCAAGATTGTGGAATCATGGCAAAATTTGAATAGTCTAGTCGATGGTGGTCCTCTGATGTAGATCCTGTGGTGGCGGAACTCACTTACTTTGGCACGCTACAAAAGATTTTGAGGATCGATTATACAGGATTTTTTGTCGGCTTGTTCGACGTGCAATGGTTCAAGATAATCATGGAGGGTCGCAACACTACTGTGCGTAGAGGAGAGTCTGGTTTTCTTGAGGTGGATTCAACTAAGAAATGGACTGACCTAAGAGACAATTTTGTACTACCCGAGCATTGTGAACAAGTAAGTATGTAAATAGTTAGCATCCCATTTTAGAATTTATGTGCTTGGAAGCTCTCATGTAAGTTATGTGGCTCTGACAGGTGATATTTCGTCCTACAAAGTCTGCATCAAATTGGTGGTATGTCATAGAGGTAGCCCCTCGTAGTGCACGGACGTATGAAGGCTACCATGTGCCAATCACAGCGGCATCGATGGAGGAGATCGGAGAAGATGCTTAGACAGAAGCCGTTGAGGTGGTGCCAGACGAACATCAAGCTACTACTCTCTATGGGGTGCATGCAGAGGATCTACAAAATGAAACGGAGGATATCTGTTTAAACGGAGAGCTCTATATAGATATAGGAAGTTATGCTGAGCTATGCGAGGATGAGAGAGAGATCTCTTAAAGCCATAAATATTGTATTTGAACAATTTTGCTCCGTTTTGTAAAAACTCTGGCTCTCTAAGTACCTTCCATGTTGTATAATACTCTTTTGATTTTGCTCTCACATCCTGGGCAATCCATGGCCACATGCAGCTCCACCACCTGGTTTTTCGACTGCAAGATTTGATTGTGTGCGCTCTCTCTCGCTCTCTCTCTTTCGATTGAAAATTCTCAGTTATCGACTTGCCTCTTCCATCACTCAAGTTGAATAGAAGAAGAACGCGTTCTGTTACTGCTAGCCTTTGAACATTCCAAAGCTACAAGCACCTTCAAGTTCTACGTCAAAAAAGAAAGAGATAGTTGGGATTCTTGTACGATTCTACGTTTTGAACAATTTTGCTCCGTTTTATAACATATATTGTGTTCACGTGGCTTTTTGTCCATTTCTATTTATATGTGTCATTGTATTTAATGGTCTTTGTGTCCACTCCAGGTACGTATGCTCTAGGTATGTTCTCACAAGCAGGGACGACGAGCACTGCGCTCCGGGTGCGATGGAGACTGAAGATGCAATCGCGAAGGGAGTGATCTCTCTCTGCTAATAGATGCAACTCGTCTCACCGCTAGATCTAATTGATCGGGTGAAAGAGACGCTAAGAAGCACTATTACTTCTTACTTAGCATCTCTTTCACCCGATCAACTAGATTTAGTGGTGGGGCAAACAACATCTATGAGCAGATACGGACTTCCTTTGCAATTGCAGATTTAGTCTCCATTGCACCCGGAGCGCAGTGCTTTTACAAATTCACCCTCATTCAACGAAAACTCTCTACACAGGAATCCCTCCTCCTCTCTCTCTCTCTCTCTCTCTCTCTCTCTCTCTCTCTCTCTCTCTCTCTCTCTCTTTATCTATCTACTTGTCCATGTTTTCTACTCCATTCATTCAATATTAAGTTTAAATGTTCGTGTGTTTAATGCAGGTAAGGATGATGAGGAGTTTCTTTCTTCTTTGTCACCCCAGCAGAGACAGTGGTACGTGGAGCGTCATTGCTCTGGCGCACCATTGCACATTCCTACTCCATCCGCATCCCCCTCTGTTTCTGAGCATTCAGCACGCTCTGAAGCTTCAGTGTCGAGGAGACGATCTTGACACTCGTCTAGGCACCGACGCTCTAGTGGTGGCGGTGGTGGTTGTTGTGGGGATGCCGCCGCCGATGCTTCGATATCGCCTCGTGTTTGACGAGGCTCTTACCCTCCCCTTCTTTGCCTGCCCCGACACCAGCCACGACATTGCCATCGACACCAGGTTTTGCGCGGCTGACTGTCGTTCCTAGCGGCTACACACCACTAGCTACTCCTCCAGGAGTCACTCAAGGGGACACTCCTCGCTTCGGGGCTCAGACTCCAGTGGAGACACCTGACGTCCGTATCCCCGTTGACACGCCGCTAGAGACCCCTGCCGAGACACCCAGGTTCACGCGTCAGCGGCGAGAGGGCTTGCCTTACTCCGTCGACTTTAGCGGAGGCATCATCTTGGATGATGAAGGCAAGAAGGTGATTTCGCGCATGCACGGTCTTTGCTCTCAGGTGTTTAGACACTACATACTAAACATGTGGAGTGAAGTACCGAATGATTTAAAAGACAGAGTCATCAGCATGCTTCGTGACGAGTTTCCCATTCCAACACGGGATGACGCCTTCAATGAAGACGTGATGAAAGTTCGAATGCACGAATACTGCAAGCATAAGCGTTCCGAAGTGCAAAAAGCAATCAAGCATGGGTGGAATAGACCAGATTGGCTGGCCAAAGAAGATTGGAAGAATGCAAAGAAAGCAGCACGAGAGAATCCCAACAAGTGGAAGCAACAAAAGGAGGCACCCAGAGCGCGAGTAGAGGCAGGGAGCTCGCACCACTTGGGGAGCGGCGGGTGGGCATCGGTTAAGGCCGATTTTGTAAGTGTTTTCGCATTGCTCTTTATGTTTGATAGTTTAGGGTTTATGGGGTTTTAAGTTCTAACATAATGGATTCTTTGTATGTTTTGACAGTGGTCGATGACAGGACGTGATCCCACACCGTACGAGCGCGAGTACGCAGGTAGGAAGGGCTTAAACGCCTTGATGGACATTCTGAGTTCTCGTGGTGGCATGGTTAGTATTAGGGTTTAGTATTTTCTATTTTTTATATTGTTTTATAAACGTCGCTATATGTTTATACTTACAAAAAGTTGTCTTATTGTTTTTTTTTGTGGAATCCGATAGATACGCCGCTTGGACGTGATGAGACGTCTGATTAGACGACGTCAGTCTAGCCATAGCTAGATAGCATTAGTTTCTTTTTGTCATACCTTATGTATCATGAGACGACTTTTATATGTCTTTTTGAAAACCATGTATATTTTTTCAATAATGACAATGGTGTTGTAACTATTATATTTGCAAAGTTTAACAATAAAGTGATTTTGCCTATGATGTGTACAATTGTCATTGATTTACTTTCATCAATTCATGCTTGTCAATTCTGTATCTTTATTTTGCAAACAATACGTACTATGGATGATGGAGTTAATGGTTATATTGTCTTGTGGGTGACTATTTTGGGTCTATATCTACCTTTGCACTTTTTTTCAAAGGTGAATCAATTAATGAAACATTCAATATGGTTGATGGGTGGCAGGGCATTCAATGCCTTGCCACCAAATTTTTTTCCTCTCGGACGTCGCTATGAACGTCGCTATATAAGGCTCTGCAATGTCGCTATAAACGTCGCTATGATGGCCTGCAAACGTCGCTATAATTGTCGCTATAAGCGTCGCTATATAGCGACGTTCCCGTATTGACGCTGTTAGTGATGGTCTTAGGGACGCCGAGGGTTATAAAAACCCAATGTATTTCCATCGCTAACAGCGTCACAAGAGCACACAACCTCTTGTAGTGACTCACACACACACACACACACACACACACACACACACACACACACACACACACACACACGGGCAAAGTGCGGGGGGGGGGGGGGGGGGGGGGGGGGAAGATTGTACCATTTTTGTGTTGGACAAGCAACACAATCGCGACCAGCTACACACGCTCGATGCCACCTTGAAATGCTATAGTCTCCTCCCAACACGCGATGTGTGGA
>NC_140952.1:10317500-10540000 GCF_014529385.1 Adiantum capillus-veneris | reverse complement strand
ATCTTTAAGTTCTAAACTTAGCTTTAAAATCTCTAAAAATAAAAATAAAAATATTGAAAGGTTAAAGCTCTAAATGATAAATTCCTTCCATAAAGTTTTAACTAACAAAAATGTCAACTTTAGTCTATTGCCTAGAGTTTAAAGGGGTGAACCAAATTCTCAAAATGAAAAGGTGGGTAATGAAAAGGTGGGTAAAAGAACTTCTTATATTTCAAAATGAAAAGGTGACTCTTGGGATTTGTGGAGCCTCTAAGGTTTTATCATTTAACATGTAAGGCTGTCAACTGCTTCCAAAGCCATTGCGCAACCCAAAATCTTTTCTTTGATATACTAGAGTTAGTTTCATATTTCAAAAATAAAGACATGTCCATCATTAGATTTACCAATTCATTTCAATGAGTGCACACTATCTTATTTCAACTAATCAATATTTTTGACCTATAAAAATGCTTAAAAATACAACTCAACCTTTTTCCTATTTTAATGAGCAAAAAGAGAAGGCAACACTATATCCTTGCCCTTTAGGCATGCCAAAAAGTATAGTCAAACTTTTTTTTTTTTTTAACTTTAAAATGTTAAAAATTGAAGATTGAAAAGGTTCACAAGTACCGAGATTCCAAGCTTTTGAAAAATGAGACATTTTGTAGGTTTTCTTTGAAGTGAAGCAGTGAGTGACACATGGAGGGTTTTTCCTTCCTTGATGCATTATATATAGTATAGAAGTATAGATAGATTCCTTTGATGTATCAGAACTCTTGTATATTTTATCTTGGAGGATGTGTCCTTAAGATGTTTCATTAATAATGCTCGCTGCAGCACATGTGCTCCCTCCTCTTATTCCTGCACTTTCACCTCTGCTAATGCCTCTTCCCCTACGCTTTCGCACTTGCTGCCACATGCAGCTCACTGCCAAGAAGCTTCACACGCACAACCCCCCTCCCCAGGAAAAAACACACATTTTCCATACTTTACCTGAGTCACTCACATTCACGCTCTTTCTTTCTCTCACTATTCTGGTATTGTCCTAGAGCCATCTTCAGTAAGTTGGGTGAGTCTTCTTCTGTTAGGGTTTAGGCTCTTTGGCCGGGATCTGTACGTTGGGGAAGTCCTAAACCCCTTTGTCTTCAGTGGTTGACATGTTAACAGTTTGTGACGCCCTCATCTTGGAAGACTCTACCTACTGACAACACACCATCAGGTGGTGCTCCCGTGCAAACTATCGGTGACTGCAACATACTAAGATAGCTTCTAAACCACAGATTACTAAGTCTGGCTTTCCTCAGTATGGAGGACATTTGTGATGCAGACTACTTAGTCAGTTCCTCTTGGAGTTTTGTTGATCAATTGTTTGGCCAGGTTGGATTGTGAATTCTTCCTCTTTTCTTTCGATAAGTTACTATAAACACCACATATCCTTTTTTGACTTCTTTCAAGACTCGAATTTTATAGTCCTTTTGCCACTCCTTTGACGATCGGTGCATCTATCTCGAGAATAGTTCTCGCACTTAGTTCGGGACCTATCTCTTGGAGCTGTACCTTTACTTTGCAAAACGGAGTACAACAGTTATCTACTTGTGATGGCATCTTACTTCACAAATCTCTTGGCGGTTTGAACTTTTGATTCTCCCGACTGTTTCTATACTCGCGGAATATTGCCCTTCAAAGGACATCAAAGCAGACTTCTTTAATGTTGGCTTCACATCTTAGGCTTTTGGCAGTTTGTTTAGCATCATGTGCTGAGAGGGGGTCTTAGACTAATAAGCCCTCTTGCTGCTTCACTTTGATCTAGGGCATACTTATATTTGGTAGTGTGTCTCCCACGCTCGCAATCCACTGCATACCATTCATATGGCATCTTTGTCTCTGGTTGCCCACTATTGTCCATTTCATGCCAACAATAAATAAGTCTTATGCTTTCGGTGGTTTGTTTAGCATCATGTGCTGAGAGGAGGTGTTAGACTAATAATCACTCGTGCTGCTTAACTTTGGTCTATAACTTTGGTCTAGGGCATACTTATATGGCTAGTGTGTTTACCGGACTTGCAACCCACTGCGTAGCATTTAGGTGGCATCTTCGTTTGGCTACCCACTTTTGAGCCGACTAGCCGTTTTATGGATGCCCCTATTTATTTTGGTGCAGTTGTTGGGTGATTTTCCCTTAGGTATGATACCGTTAAGGGTAAGCCTAGTAGGAGGTACCTCTGAACTCATGTAGACGATCCAAGTCTCAGGCATTACGTATCCAAATCAGGTCAAGGGAAGCTCACTAGTAGCTTCTCCAACTAAACATTTGTTGACTTCGATTTTGTATGAACAAAATTGTTGTCTTCATTCATGCAGTAGGTAGTTATGAGAAACACATGGCTCATATCAAGGTCATGGATTTGAGGCTTGTGCCTAGGGAGTTGGGAGTAGTGTAAAAATACAAACAAGACGAACAAATTTGTATTACAAGAGAAAAGAGAGTAGAACGTTCAGAATCTCATGAGCACATCAGCAATATACTTTTTTTTTTTTGAGAAAAAAGATCCTTCTATTAGTTACTGAAACTGCCCATAGGGCTACAACCACCTCTTCAAGAGAGGGCTACAACAACCATGGTGTGAGACTCTCCCAATGATAAAAACATCATATGTACAATGGGACTAAATCAAGAAATGGGGGGAGGGAAAAGCCACACAGGTGGTCCGTAATGCCATTGGAGTACACCCTGGACCATGGTGTAGAAAGGCCCAGGACGCCAGAGTCGAAGGAAAGCCTCTCTGCGCTCCCGCATGCGGTCGGAGCTGCCCTGTAGTCCCTCGAGCTGTCCTCTGAGAGTGTGGATCAGCTCTAGCCAAAAAACGTGAACAGTCTCTGCTGGTGGCACAGGGCGAGCCTCAAAGATGCGGAAGCAGCGGGCCCGCCACATGAACCAGAGTGTCAGGCCACTGATGAGCTCCCAACACTCCTCTCTCTCCTCCTGCATCTCTATCATCCTACTGGTGGAAGATAGCTCAAACTGAAGTGCCGGGCCTGAGAGGGTGGACCAAGCCGCTGCTCCTCAAGTGTACTATAGAGCCGTGGAGAGAGCAAGCATGAGCCAAAGAACTCGTAGCCACACCTGCTATGCCGAGGGACAATCCCAAAGACAGTGACACTGACTCTCCACAAGGTGGTCACAAGCTGCACATGCGGCCGAGAGACCACTATGCACTAGCCATCTCCTGACTGTTGTAGCTCTGTGTGCGACCAGCCACTGAAACAAGGTGACTCCTCTCGGCTGTCTGGAGTCCCACAACCTCTCCCAAAAAACTGTCAAGAACTCAGCTGTGAGACCCTCCTCCTACCAATGAGGTGCTGCAGCGGGTCGGGCCTCTCTCTATGCTGCTAGTATATGACGTCCCGATCGAAAAGTGTACTGAAAGAACGCGACTCCTGGGTGGTCTGCAGAAGAGAAGGGATCCAACCATAGCCACTCACCAGGATCCCACTATACTCGTGCCAGTGGACAACACTCCCAAGCCCACAGTCTCCAGTGTCCAGTCTCAAGAACTGCTGGGTCAGGGTCTATGACGCAGGTCCTCCCACAGATGCCCACTACTCGGATCCTCTGAAAACAACACTCTGCTACCTGCGGGGCCTCTACTCCAACTCGCTGAAGGCGTCCCCCACCTTGAAGCTCGAAGAAAAGGGCTGGGACAGTCTCTGAGCAGGCTTTGACTGAGATGAGAACCTCTAGTCGTGTCAAGGCTCCCATCCACCGGGGTGCTATTGGCTCGAGGGGCGTGAGCCACTCAGCTGGAACTGAATTTGAGATGTCCTGGCACATGCTCTGCACCCCTCTCATGCCTTGTAGCTGAAGGCCCTGTACCTCCTCTGACAAACCTATGAACTCTAGCCAGTCACCTAAAGAGCGCGCTGGACCTGCTGCCATGGGACCCCAGGAAACATGAGGCCGACTACCAACCAAGTGGCCTCTCTGAGTGCTAACCATCGGGTTCCAGAAGAGGGGCTGCCACAGGCGCTCCTCCGTGCATGTAGGTTGTCTCTGCTCCAGGCCACGCCGCAAGTGCTCCCAAGATTGAAGCAAACTCACAGCGAAGCGGTCCTCCAGTCTCCTGCTCAGACCAACTCTGTGCATCTCTGTAAAGATCCATATGTTCGAAGGCTGCCAAGGGCCTCCTGCCTGAGGCACCCTAGCACAAAGCCGCTGTAGCAAAAACTCCTTCCAGGGCTCCTAACCTGGAAGAAGTCCTCTGATGATGAACTTCCCAAAAAGGGCTCTGCTGTGCTGTGCTGGATCAATGATCCCAAGCCCTCCCTCTGAACAAGGAAGAGTGATGACCTGCCAAGCCACCTTGGCTCGGGCTATCTGAGTGTCACATCCTGACCAAAGGAAGTTCCTGATCAGCCTCTCTACCTGGCTGATACAAGAACTCGAGGAGATCTAGCAGGAAGTGATGTACCGCATAGTCGCCAACAACACCTGGTTGGCAACTACTACTATTCCAGCCAAAGAAAGTCGTGCTAAGCTCTAGTCTAACAACTTTCTCCTGATAGACAGGAGAAGGGGAGCAATCTGCTACTCGGGAGACAAGTCCAAACCAACCTGACAACCCAAGTACCGAACTGCAGTCTCTGGGGGAATCCACATGAAACCCTCTCCTTGCATCCAATCTGGCACATGAGCACTACCAAATGAGAAAGCCACTGTCTTTCTCCAGTTGATCAGTGCACCCGATGCACAACAGAAGGTCTCAGGAGCCTGCTCACACTTGTGGAGGTTGGCCTCCTTGCCATCTAAGTACAAGGCTGAGTCGTCGGCAAACTCAGCGTCCAATAGCTCATCTCCCCGAATAAGGAGTGCTAAGCCCCGTAGACCAACCTGCTGCGACACCAAAAACCTGCTCATCACCTCCGCATAGAACAGAAAGAGGAAAGTGGCAAGAGGACAGCCCTGTCTGACCGAGCGTGTAAGCATGAAGCGATCACCTCTCCCTCCTGCCAAGAGTACATGACTATGAGCATGTCTGTACAAAGCTGACACCCCTCTGATCCAAGCATCTGAGAAGCCCATCCTGCGTAGAGAGCCCTCTAGAAAGTCGCAGTCAACTCTGTCGTATTCCTTCTCAAAATCAAGAAGAAGAATCACGAGGTCCTCACCATGGAGCCGTGCCAGGGTAGAGGCCTCCCAAAAGGTAAAGATGTTGTCAAGGATACTGCGTTCCTTGACAAAACCTATATGAGTCCCATGTATAAGGCTCTCCAGAAGTGGATGAATCCTACTCAGAGCCTTGGCAAGAATTTTGTAGGCTGAGTTGAGGATGATGATGGGGCACCACTGTCGAATCTCATCCAAGGAGCCACCCTCCTTGGGAATGAGGTAGATCAGACCCTCACTATGCTATCATGCATCACTCCTGTGTGAAAAATGTACTGAAAAGCACTGCAGAGATTTGGGCCAAGCAGGTCCCAGTACTCCAAGAAAAAACTGGGAGTGAGCCGGTCCTCACATGGACAACTACCAAGGGGAGGGCCCTAAGAGCCGTGTGCAGCTCCTCAAGCTGAAGTGGCAGCTCAAGCCTCTGACACATCTCCTCAGTCACAAGACAAGGCATCTGTGCCCAAACCTGCTCCCTGCATGCATCCTGATGCTCTGACTGGGACTTTGCAGACAGTAACTCACGGTAAAAGTGAATAGCAACTGCACGCATATCCTCGAGCTCAAAAGCAACTGACGCATCGGGCCTCCTCAACTGACTGACCTTGGCATGCGAGTGCCAAGGTCCCACTACCTCAAAGAAAGCACCAGTCACTCTGTCGCCCACCTGGGTCCACTGAGATGCCTGTCGGTGGAAAGCAAACTCATGTCGCCTCTCCTCTGTGCTAGCAAGCTCCTGTCGAGCCTGCTGTAATTGCTCCTCCAACCAAGGACTGTCTGGATGCTGCTCCTGCATCCTCTATAACGAAGCAATGCCCCGTCTGAGACATTGCTCCTCCTCTCTCGCTGCAGCCCGGCAAGCCGGAGACTCCTGAAGAAAAAAACGACTAATCTGTGCTGCTAGGCCTACGGCCACTCTGTCAGCAGGAGAGTCTTGCCTGTCCAAGCCCTCTATCCAGAGAGCCTCTACCCTCTCTCTGAGTGCTGAGTCCAACAAGACCCTCTCGGGGATGTGAAGCATCGTGCTCCCACTCCTCTGCCTGTCTGCTACTGTGAGGATCGCTGGTGCATGGTCCGAGAAGGAGGTTCCTGCGAGGATGCCCACTGTCCCTCCCAAGTCACTGAAGTGGTCACTAGTGTAGAAGTGATCTATCCGCGATAGATTCACTCTTGCCACTTTGCAGTCCGATCGAGAGAAGGCAAGGCTGTCTGGGGTCTCACAAAACCAGAGTGCTGCCAAGCATCCGAGACCCTCAAAGTCATACAAAACCTCTCCTAATCTGCCAAATCAACTCCATGCACAATAGCATGGCTACCACCAATCCTGTCAGAAGGGTCCTCCAGCATGTTGAAGTCCCCCCCTATGCACCAATGCTCTGCCTGGCAGAGACTCAACTATCTGTGACCAAAACTCTGCACGAGCACTCGCCACATTGGGTGCATAGATGTTCAAGAAACCCACTAGGCCACCCTGAACCTGCATAGTAATCCATTGAGCCCTACATGGCACAATAATCCCTCTGCCCACAATGGCCTGCTACAAAGAGTCCGCAATAGTCATACATACCCCGCCCTGGATGCCTCTAGGTCCAAAAGCAGCTGACCAAAAAGTATCATATCGTCCACGCAAGAGCTGACCACAACATCTAATGCGGCTCTCACACAGATGGTGCTCCTGAAGCATAAGGAGATCAATCTCTC
The DNA here is from genome assembly GCF_014529385.1 of Adiantum capillus-veneris. NCBI lineage: Eukaryota > Viridiplantae > Streptophyta > Polypodiopsida > Polypodiales > Pteridaceae > Adiantum > Adiantum capillus-veneris. Next base: position 10,533,156 of record NC_140952.1, on the reverse strand, counting down.
CTCCCACAAGACAACGTTGAAGCTCCTGACGCAGTCAGCCCCGCTGATGCTGAAACTGGGGCCCACCTAGTCCCTGCACGTTCCATGAGACGATCCTCATGGGGATCAAGAGAGAACAGATGCTACTGTAGCAGCTAGACAGGCTATCTTCGAGGCTGGCTTGGATGGGGAGTAATCCGCATCCGAGCGTCCTCTAGATAGGCGTGACTGCAACGAATGCCTGGTCCAAGCCCAAGCAGAGCGAGCCGTATGTAAAGCAACCTCCTCTGTCCAGGAGTCCTCATGAATGTATACATAGCATGGCAAGCACTGTGTATCGGCAAAGAAGTAAACCACAATGTGTCTACATCCTGATCAGTCTGGAGGTGTCACCGCAAACTTGGCCAATGGCCACAAAGTCTGGAGCAGATTTGTAACTCCTACTTCTCCCATGTGGTGAGAGAACTCTAGGACCTGTGTGTGTAACCATCCCAACACTGAGTTGAGAGTCCACTCTGTCTGGTCTCTGCCGCAGAGGGGGAAGGAGAAGCCAACTGCTGAGTCCAAGGCCTCTGTCCCCCTAGCGGCAAGGAACAGAACATGGATTCTGAAGAAGGCTGCCTCATGGTTTGCTGAGGGGTCGCCGAGAAAACGAGTAAAGCCGTAGTCAAAGAAGTCCCATCGACGCCGGATGTCAATGCTCGTCAGACCACGAGGGATAGCTGCAAGGGAAGATGTCTGTACTTGCAGGGGGGCCCACAGGAAAGGCTTATATCCCTCTCTTGCTAAGCGACTCGTGGCAAAGGCGCTGCCAAGAGATCTCCTAGCCACACGAGAAGGCCCTGCCCCTTGGGTCGATTGTGGAACTGAAGCAGGAGGGGGGGGAGAGGGAGATGGGGGGATTGGTGAAGAAGAGGGGCGGGAGGGAGCGACAGAGGTAAAGGGGCGGGGGGAAGAGGTGGCGGGAGCAGGAGGCATGGGGGAGGATGAGGAAGAGGGAGGGAACTCAGGGGGGGGAGGGGCTGTCGAGGGTGAAGCTGGGGAAGGGGCTGGGGCAGGGACCTCATCCTGCTCTAGAGGACCAAAAGGGTTCCCCGTGGGAACCCACTGCTGCTGAGTAGGTGCCTGAGGACCACTCTGAGTGCCAGGCTGACGCTGTGGCCCCTGTCGTCGTCTACCACGGAGCTGCTGCCATCCCTCCTCCACTGGAGCCCCAGGCTCAGATGGTGGCTCTGCCTGTGTGCGATGTGTCTCTGGCTGTGTCTGCTGGCTAGCCCTTGCAGGCTGGGGCTGAGGCTGTGGTGTAGGTCGAGGCCTCCTCCATGGACAGGCCTTTGCTAGATGGCACATATGTCGACAAATGAAGCACTGGTTCGGGAGGCCCGAATACTCCACACTCTGTCTGAACCAACCCCCACTCACCCGAGGGAGAAGAATAACCTTCGAGAGCGTGTGAGTGTCTTTGACCAAAATGCAAATTGAGGGAATGCCAGCCGCCTTGGCAGCTACTGAGGTTGCCGTGCGAGTCTCTCCAAAACAGCCCCAATGGCTGAGCCTATCCTGGACAGAAGTGGTAAGTACTCCCTTGGCAAACCCGGAAAGCAGACAGAGATGGGGATGTCTGCCTCCTCTACTAGAACATCCGAAGCAGGGCCGAAACCATGTCTCCATTGTCGAAAGTGGGCACGTGCTGCTCGGATGGTCAGTGGACTCATGGCGATGACCTTGGACGCCATCTCAGAGGTCTCAAACTCGATCTGATAGTAACCGCGTCCGAGTATTTGTACGTCCAAGATCTTGCCCACCTCTGCGAGAAGGCGGGCCTGGAGAAGGTCACGCAACTCTCCTCTGCTAGGTAGAGTGCCGAGAATCTTGCAGATGACAGAAGTTGCCTGCAATCGCTCTACCTCTGCGGCTAGGCTCGCTTGCTCTGTTGGCGAAAGAGCAAGTCGAATGGTGGCTCAGCGGGGTTGGGCGAGGGGGCTTCGAACGAGTCCCTCTAAGGCGGAGCTGGAGCCTCCATTTGTTTCTACTGCTGTGGCGGAAGAACTGACGGCGGGGAGAATCTGCAAGTAGATGCGCCAAGCATTGCCCAAAGAATTCAGTGCGGCACAAGCCAAAGTGCAGATAACTTCGGGGAAACAGGGAGAGCAGGGGGGGGGGGGGGGGGGGGGGGGGGGGGGGGGGGGGGGGGGGGGGGGGGGGCGGACAGGCAGCACGAACGGGGGAGCAGCAGGCAGGTGAGCAGGGGCAGTGGGCGGCAGCGCAAACGGGGTGTGTAGCAGGCGAGCGAGCAGGGACAGCGGTGGCGGGAGGCTGCGCGCTGGGGGGGGGGGGGTTAGCGATGGCGCAGCAAGGGGGGCTGTCGAACCGCAGCAGCGAGCGCGTCCAACAATATGCTTCTCACGAGGAATACAAGAAAACTTTATCCTTCCCTTTATGCTTAGAGCTTTTTTCTATATGAGCTGTCCCAATGTGCTCATGAGATTCTGAACATTCTACTCTCTTTTCTCTTGTAATACAAAGCTGGTCCAGCTCAAATACAAACAAGACGAACAGATTTTTATTACAAGAGAAAAGAGAGTAGAACGTTCAGAATCTCATGAGCACATCAGCAATATACTTCTCACGAGGAATACAAGAAAACTTTATCCTTCCCTTTATGCTTAGAGCTTTTTTCTGTGTGAGTTGTCCCGATGTAGAGAGACATATTTGTCATTGCTTCATGTGGCCTTTTGTTATCCTGTCCATTGACTAGGTGCGCAAAGCAGTTGGGGTAGATGTACTAGTTTCCAATGCTCCCACCTCATGAATCAACCACCTTTTGTTCAACCACTTCATGATGAGCACGTATGGTGCAGGGTATGGGACTGTAATCACCTATGCCATATGGGCACCTATGCCACAAAGTAGTAAACCCTAAGTTCAGATGTTAAATTATCATTAGTACATGGTCTATTTGTTGCTTGCATGTTTTGGGAAATCACCCTTTCTCCTCTATTGATAACCTAACTAGCGATTGAAGCTATGGACCGAGCTACTACATTGCTTGCACAGCCTTGAGCGTGCTTCTACAAGATCCAAAAAGGTATGGATTGGCTACTTTTATTCTGAAAGAAACCCCATTAACTGATAAGATGAGATGTGACTACATGACCGTCTGGGTCCTGGGCACCCCATCTCATTCATGTGTCGTAGATGTGATGCATAGTAATGTGACATACATCATGAGTTGTCTTTGTGTACACAATTATACAGAGAGAGGACAAAACAATGACAAACAAACCGAAGTGTTTGTGTTGTTGAGAGAATGGTTCTACGTCGTCGTGCAGCTCCGCTCCCATGCTAAGAAAGATGCTAGAAAAATGCACATCAAGTTTGTTTGAAGCTTACATGATTAATACACAGTGGTTAAGGCCTGGTAACAGGCCAAGTTCAATGCTGAATGTATGTCAAATGTGACTGAAAGGGCCAAAACATGCCTTAATGATGTTAAAAGGTGTTATGCTTGAAGTGGGCACGGATGGGATATTGTGACCTAGAACTGCAGTGCTTGATGTGCTCTACCGATTTGTCTTTACGACTCGTCGATTGGAGCTACGGTGAAGAAGTTATGGCAGTTTAAAGTTCAAGTCGATTGCAGATCCGTACCGGATTGGGCAACTGCAGCTAAGGTGATAGAATTGAAATGAATGTATGGGCCTGAAGTGCTCACTCTGAGGAGTGCGTCGGTCTTTTCAGATCAGAGATCGGAGTCCCGATCACCAAGATACTGGCCGATAAAGATTCACCAGGGGCCGGCTCCGTACCAGTCCGGTCCGCTCGATCGGTGTGCCATCTGGGAATTTTTGACTTCGACCAAGTTTTGGAACATCATGCAAGAATGAGTTGGTTGATATGTTGTGCCTGACAATAATGTTAGTTATTGGAGATTGCTAATGGTAGGAAAAGCCCGACACGGCTATGGCTTAAACAGATACGAAGTCGAGATTCTCTCTCAAAATGCAATCACCTATAGTAACATCTTGAAGGCTTTGTCGGGGAAAATGGTAGAAAAATTCACAATGATATTGTTAGTCAAGGACTGTAATTGGAGGAAGAAGCCAAATGATTTTGGCCGCCCAATCGACCCATGTATGCCAATGTGGTGCCCATCAAATATTGGCCAAGGGCCATAACTAAGGCCACACTCACAATGTTGTAGCAGTTCAGTTCTCTGTGTTATTCGGAGGGAGCACCAATGAGATGATTAAGAATAAAGAAAGAAGTCCAATGGCCTCAACCTATGGCCGCCCAAAGGCAACCAAAGGGAGGCCGCCCGCCCACTATGGAAAGGGGTTTTTTTTTGTTCAAGTGTGAAGGAAAGGAGGAAAGAAAGAAAGAAAGTGCAGCAGCATGCGACGAGCAGGCAGCGCAGGTAGAAGAAAGGAGCTTGCAGCGAGCCGGGTGAGGATCGGACGGCGACCGCTATGAAGCGAAAGTTGAAGAGCAGGCCATCACGAAGCTTTTTGGCGCTGTATCCGCCGCAAACTGTGTTAGTCAACCCCCGAAACTGCCACATCATCAAAGGTAGTTCCTGTGCCACGTCAGTAGCGCCTGGCGCCACTGCCTAGGGAAGGCATGCTATTATTAGAGGGGGAGCTGCTTCTTTTGCATGCGTGTTGGCAAGAAAACGAGCAAGGGAGTAAGGAGGTAAGCAAGCGCGAGCTCTCTCTCTCAATCTCCAATCCAAGCAAGGCCGAGTTCTCCCTCTCTCTCGATCTCCAATCCAGGCAAGGGCGAGCTCTCTCTCTCAATCTCCAATCCAAGCAAGGCGAGTTCTCCCTCTCTCTCGATCTCCAATCCAGGCAAGGGCGAGCTCTCTCTCTCCATCTCCAATCCAAGCAAGGCGAGTTCTCCCTCTCTCTCGATCTCCAATCCAGGCAAGGCGAGCTCTCTCTCTCTTAATCTCCAATCCAAGCAAGGCCGAGTTCTCCCTCTCTCTCGATCTCCAATCCAGGCAAGGGCGAGCTCTCTCTCTCAATCTCCAATCCAAGCAAGGCGAGTTCTCCCTCTCTCTCGATCTCCAATCCAGGCAAGGGCGAGCTCTCTCTCTCTCTCAATCTCCAATCCAAGCAAGGCCGAGTTCTCCCTCTCTCTCGATCTCCAATCCAGGCAAGGGCGAGCTCTCTCTCTCAATCTCCAATCCAAGCAAGGCGAGTTCTCCCTCTCTCTCGATCTCCAATCCAGGCAAGGGCGAGCTCTCTCTCTCCATCTCCAATCCAAGCAAGGCGAGTTCTCCCTCTCTCTCGATCTCCAATCCAGGCAAGGCGAGCTCTCTCTCTCTTAATCTCCAATCCAAGCAAGGCCGAGTTCTCCCTCTCTCTCGATCTCCAATCCAGGCAAGGGCGAGCTCTCTCTCTCAATCTCCAATCCAAGCAAGGCGAGTTCTCCCTCTCTCTCGATCTCCAATCCAGGCAAGGGCGAGCTCTCTCTCTCTCTCAATCTCCAATCCAAGCAAGGCCGAGTTCTCCCTCTCTCTCGATCTCCAATCCAGGCAAGGGCGAGCTCTCTCTCTCAATCTCCAATCCAAGCAAGGCGAGTTCTCCCTCTCTCTCGATCTCCAATCCAGGCAAGGGCGAGCTCTCTCTCTCCATCTCCAATCCAAGCAAGGCGAGTTCTCCCTCTCTCTCGATCTCCAATCCAGGCAAGGCGAGCTCTCTCTCTCTCTCAATCTCCAATCCAAGCAAGGCGAGTTCTCCCTCTCTCTCGATCTCCAATCCAAGCAAGGGCGAGCTCTCCCTGAAACTACATCGGCACAGGGATAATCTAATGAGAAGACAAAGAGCACTACAGCCTCAGAGGCAGATCACAGATTTCTTCGGATCGAGAGAAGCAAGATTGGAAGGAGAAGCAAGAGGCCAGCAGCCAGCACAAAGGAGTACCCACATTCATACCAAAGGCACCCTTATTGACAGGGCGATTGAGCTTAGGAAATCGAGACGACCACGACCGAGATGCAGAAGCACACTTCACCGGAGGAGACTACAACAAAGGATTAGAACATTCTAGCCAGAAACCCAGAATGCTCCTAAGAAGTTTATTTAATACTTTGTATTTAGTTTTTCACATTCACATTTATTTTCACACTTTCACACTTTTCACACTTAGTACTTTAGTACTAAGGTACCCAGACATTGTAACAGATTCACCACTTTTGTATCAGTTTGGTCTCATAGGTCATTCTGGCCTTTTGAAGACGTTAATATAACATTTCATTTCATTTCATTTCACTTCATAACATTTCTCTCAATCTCCAATCCAAGCAAGGCGAGTTCTCCCTCTCTCTCGATCTCCAATCCAAGCAAGGCGAGCTGTGATCTCTCTCTCTCTCTCTCTCTCTAGATCTCGGCAAGGCTTAAGCAAGGGCTTAGCAACCAAGGCTACCCAAGGAGACTCTTCTCTCTTACGGCTCGGCAAGGAGAGATCAACAAAGGCTTGTAAGAAGTCATAAGGGAAGAAATAAGCTTCGGCATAGACAATGATTGAAGGCAAATCAAACAAATAGAACCGAGACAATAGGATTTCCTCGTCAGCAGGCAACCTAGTTTAATTATTCCTTTTTGATGAATTGCGGACCCGTTAACGGCCCGGAGTGATCTGTAATGGGAGTTTAAGCTCCTAAACTATCATTAGCAATATTTAATGGTGTCGTTAACAACACTTCTTCATGATTGCGTATCAATTTCGTCGGTGTTACCAATTTTTGAGTAAGTTTTGTGAGTCAATAACATTACCAAATAATTAATTGCTGTTGTATTGTGCGGTGCGACAATTTTTCGCTCTCAATTTTTCCATAGCCAACAGCCCGGCGTTGACCTGGCTCAAGTTTCGAACACGTATCCCCAGATAACGTCCTACTCCAAGAGCTCACCGCTTTGCATGCTGATGCTGCGGTGTCTGTGCCAGCTAGCTGCCTCCTTTGCTCAGCATGTATGGATACATGAATGGTCGTTGAGTTCTTCGAGTGATCTGCACACAGACGTGCATGCTTGTAGCAGTTGGCTGGGACACACACTTTTGTGAATGCCTGTTGACCCATCGCAAGGGCAAGTGATAGGATCCCCACCATCAACAACTCTGATTATTACATCATGAGCATATAGGAAATTAGAACATACATGAGCTTTTTATCAGGTTAGAAGCTGAATGAGCAAGTTCAGAAAAAATTTGATGAGAATGGTATTTTAGTGTACCGTCTTTCATCTTCTCAAACGCATGGAGAAATGCTGCATGATTGTACTTTCCAGCATACTGGCTGCACAAACAATGGGCTCAGCTACAATAAAGTTATCGCCAAAGGCTGATGAACAAAAGTTTAATGGACGGTAATTGAAATGATGCACACGAGTAAGAGTGGGTGCGTCTGTGTGTGTATGCACAAGCAGCAATCTGTGAGTGTGTGTGTGCACGCGCAATGGTTGCACAGTCGGGGAAGAGAGAATTTACACGTCCAATGAAATGGATGGCTCGCTCGATGATGAGAGAGACGAGGATGAAGATGGCGCAGGTGCAGGCGATCGCCCATGTGGGTATGCTCAACAAGCTGGCGCTGTCATCACCGTCACCTCCCGCCATCTCATGTGATTTCTGCAATCTCTCTCTCCCTCTCTGTCTGTATAATCTCTGTGCATGCTCTCTTGGGCCCCGCCCCCAGCCCTCTCTCTCTCTCTCTCTCTCTCTCTCTCTCTCTCTCTCTCTCTCGCCCCCTCTCACAAACACACACACGCATGCACGCATTGTGTCCCACAGTCGGAACTTGAAATCCTGAAAGGTGGGTAGTATCTGAAATGCTATGCTGTAAGATTGCAGGTATGAGTTGACTCTAGGGGTAGGGATCAAGTGAATCATCTCCGCGTTCCCAAAGAACATTTTGCTAAATGGCTGCCTATGGCAGCGAAAGAGTATCAACGTATTAATATCCTTCTTATCAAAGTACACAAAGATAGATCCTAAGAGAACTTGGATCACTTATTGGGTAGATCTTGCCTTGTCTGAAGAAGGTTGGGTAGTAGGGAGAGATCCACTTGCCCCTAAAAGCTATCAAAATGAGGAATGCACCTCATGCGCGCCTCACTAATGGTGTCCAGGGCCTCAGGGCCTGAAAAGCCGATCGCTGTGTTGGTCCGCTCTTCATCTCTCACCTATCCGATCTCCTTCGTTGTCATCAAGGGACTTCCAGCTATGCCTCATGGACTCTTGGTAATAGTAGAATTACTTTTTTGTTGCGAGTTTTTGGCCTAGAGAACCATCAATATAGATATCGGGTTGCACACTATTAAAGCCTCTCTCTCTCTCTCTCTTGACCATGGAGGAGATTGATGAGATCCGCCAGTGACCGATGCTGGATCTTTTGTGATCTGTGATTTAGCTATCCCACCTAGCTGGATCTTTTGTGATTTGTGATTTAGCTATCCCACCTATCTGCTTAGATCACACCTAGCTATTTCAAATTCCATAGCATTTTATTCTGTCATTCTATTTTGTCATTTTTGTTACTCTGACTTTGTATTAGATCCAGCACATTGTAACTTTCTGGACTCATAGGTCATTTTGGCCTTTTGAAGACGTTAATATAACATTTCATTTCATTTCATATCTCTCTCTCTCTCTCTCTCTCTCTCTCTCTCTCTCTCTCTCTCTCTCTCTCTCTCTCTAACCAGCTACAGAATTCCATTCAAGATCAATGATGAAGCTATGCAGAGCATGAAGAGACAAAGTAAAGTGGAGAAACCATGTCGCACTCACCCACTATGTGCATGTAGATAGTGGCTTCCTCTTACCCATTGCAATACATGATTGTGGTCTTGCTAAAATCAATGTAACTTGAAGAGAAACCTCCCCGAACACGTACATAGACCCTTACTTGAACGTTGAGCACGCACACGTGTGTATGTGTGTGTGCGTACGTGTGTGTGTGTGTGTGTGTGTGTGTGTGTGTGTGTGTGTGTGTGTGTGTGTGTGTGTGTGTGTGTGTGTGTGTGTGTGTGTGTGTGTGTGTGAGAGAGAGAGAGAGAGAGAGAGAGAGAGAGCAGCCGCAATCGAGAGCAGTTGCTGAGTAATTCGTCTCTCTCTCTCTCTCTCTCTCTCTCTCTCTCTCTCTCTCTCTCTCGGCTCCCCTAGTGGACTTTCGTGGCTCACAATCTCAACACTCCCAGCTATAGCCACGTGGCACGTCCGAAAATGCTTCTTAATAATAGAGTAAATATATTCTTAAAAGCCTCACTGGCTAGAGTGGTTAGAGTGTCACCTTGGCATTGGACCCCTTCTTCATGGTTAAGGGCCTTGCCATGGTAAATTTTGTTGCCAAAGCATTGGGGGTTGAACTTTCCCCACAAAATCATGAACTTTTCCCATAGAATCTTGGGTTTGCTAGTGGTCTCATGATTGTTCCAAGGGATCTCTCTCTCTCTCTCTCTCTCTCTCTCTCTCTCTCTCTCTCTCTCTCTCTCTCTCTCTCTCTCTCTCTCTCTCATGATGGTACTTGAGAGGACTTCTAATTCACTTCTTAAGAGCCACCACACCATTTAGGAAATTTCTTTTGCAAACATAAATGGTTAATCCCTTGAAAGAAATTACTAGTAGGAACTTTTACAATATTGGCCACACATTTCTCCATATTTGTACTATTTTCACTCAACGTCTACAAAATCAACTATGTATTTCTCCACATTTACTCTATTGTCACTCAAATCGAGTCGGCTTTTTGAGACGTGCATGTTGCCAATTAGCATCAACCATAGCTACTACTAGCCTCACAACTCACAATAGCTATCGCTGCCAGAATAGTGATTTTGGCCATTCCATCCTCCATAGATGCTCTCAAGCAATGTTTGATTATGTGTTGGGAAAAATTGTGGAACTTAATTTGATGGATTCACTATATTAGTAGGAAGGAAGAGCATCGTTTGCTTTTTGTGCCTTGTGATCCTTCGCCACATTTGCAGCCAAGCCATGTATTCTCCAATACTATTGGTGTAGATGGCGGGAAGGACTGCTAACTTAGCATGCGGCTAGACTGGTAACTCTCAAGAATAGTTACCGTGGTAATTGGTGCAGTACAGTCTATCAGAAGCCAAATTGGAAGGCTATAAATAGGTCTCACTAATTCCTTTTCGAGATCTTCAGTATCCCTAAGTGAATAACCCTTTGGTTAGAGCTCCGTCTCTTGTCTCTTGGAGCTCTTTATGCTCTTGTAATCCTAATTTAGCTCAAAGCATACTTGGCTCACTATTGTACTTGTATCTACTGATCCGAATATACATTCCCGTTCCAATGTTCATTCTCATTTCTAGTTCCAGTGTTTAGTGTCATTTCCATTTCCAGTCTTATATTTCAATTCCAGTTTTGTCTGATATGAAGTCCTAAACTGATATGACTAACTCTAGCTACCAACCTGGAATGCCTGTCATAAGTGTCCTTCTCATTCCATCTTGGCAATCACAAGAATGGAAAGAACATTGTGAGCTTGCAACCAAGATCACCAAAAATCTAGCAAAGAAAATGCAAGAACAACCAAAGTGTTCTGAGGATTGCAAGATTCAGAAACTACCACCCCAACCTTCAGAGGCGCAAGAGCACCAAAGAAAGAGGGCAACATCTGGACCGAATGAGTCCATGATTGCTACAATACAAAGTTTGGTAATGAAGTACCGCAAGTTAGATCAGACTTGACAAACATAGGAGCCATTGAACTGATGTGAAGGACCAGTTAGAGGATCCATTACAGGTTCAGTCAGCGACCAGACCAGGAAAGGCAGTTGAGTAGAACTTTGAAGATATCCAAGAGGAGAAATCTTTCAGTTCCGAGTATAACTTTGGGAATGAACAAGACAAAATATATGTGAAAGTGTGTAAACACATCCAGAAGTTGACACTAGAGTTGGATGACATTTGATGCACATTACCAGAGGCTACAAAATTTATTAGATAGAGAAGAAAAGCAGAGGCTGAAGTAAGAGCAGTAGACCTTGCAGCCATAAGAGATGATGAGGTTTGAGTAATTCAGGTTGGCTATGAGTTGAGGAAGTAGTGGAAACCATTATTAGGTGTGAAACTGGATGGGGAAGCTGACTCATCTATCATAGAAGATAGATCATTGTGAGTTGCTATAGACACATCATTAACTTTTGATCGTCATGATAGTGCATCGGCCACTTGATTGTGCTTACTAGCAATGTGAGAAATTGAAAATCAAATTGCAAAAGAAAACTTTCCCACCTTATTTGTTTGTTGGAAAGCTTTGTTTGCGTCATGAAGTACTTGAGACTTTGATGGTCTGTTCGTAAAATGAATGGAGTCCCCAATAGGTAGTGCTTCCATGTGTCTAGGGCATGTAGAATAGCTAAAAGCTCTTTCTCATAAATTCCTAAGACCCATTCATCTATATTGAGCCTTCGGCTCTCATATGCTATGGCATGCCCTTCTTGAAGCAAGACTGCTCCAAGGCAATCACCACAAGCATCACATTGGACCTCAAATAGGTTTGAGAGATCTAGAAGCATAAGGACTAGTTGGGAGGTAAGCTTTTCTTTGAGCTTGTCAAAAGCATTTTTCTCCTTCGCAGTCCATGAATAATTAACGTTCTTCTTTGTTAAGTCATGTGATGGTCCTGCTATTTGAGAGAATTTTGTCTATGAAGCATCTATAGTATGCACACATACCAATAAAGCTTCTTAGCTCATGTAGATTCCTTGGATTAGACCATGCTTTTATTACCTCCAACTTTGATGGATCCATACGGATACCATCTTGAGAGATAATAGGACCTAAGTATTGAATCTCTTGAAGGAAAAATTCACTTTTCTTTTGATTGAGTAAAAGCTTGTTCTCCCTCAATGCTTGAAAAATCACTTGCAGATGTTGCTTGTATTCTCAAGAACTTGGAGTAGATGATGATATCATCAAAGAACACTCCAGTGAATTTGCGGTAGGGTCTTTTTTTTTTCCATTAATCGATTGAATGTGCCTAGTGCATTAGTCAAGCCAAAAGGCATGACTAGATATTCATAAAGGCCAAACATTGTACGAAACGCGGTCTTTAGGATATCTTCATTCACTATCCTTATTTGATGGTAGCCACTTCTAAGGTCAATCCTACTGAAGTAGGTAGAGCATTGTAGCTTATCAAACAAATATTCTACCCGAGGTATGGAAAATCTGTTTTTCATAGTGATATGGTTTAGTGCGTGATAGTCCACACACATGCGGTATGTACCATCTTTCTTTTGCACTAAAAGGACTGGAGAACGAAAGGGAGAGGAGCTAGGATTCACCATCCCTTTGTCTACCAATTCTTGTACTTGCCTCATGATCTCTTCTTGTCGAGCTCGGGAAACTCTATAAGGAGGCTTGTTAGGCAGTGAGCTTCCTGATAGGAGCTCAATTTGACGGTCATCATCCCCTCGTTTTGGAGGTAAGTCCATAGGGATATTATCGATGAACACATCTTGGAATCCTTTTAGAAAGTTAGACAAGTCTAACTCTTTTTAATTCCTAACATTTACATTTCATGAAACATTAGGACCTTTTAGGGACTATTTGACAAAAATTATGTACATAGAAACTCAGCTCTTCATTGATTTATCAAGAGCAAGAGGATTTACAAGTGGTATAGTACGACCAGACTCATTAACATCTATATACACGTTATTTCCCTTGTAGATGAAGTAGATTCTCCTTTTAGGGAACTTCATGTTGGTAGCCATACGGTTGAACCATGGTGCCCCTAGGATAGCATCCTCATGTTGGAGAGGAGAGATAAATAAGTCTTCTTTGTCGACATAGCTTTGGATATGAAGCCTCAACTTCCCAATCAAGGGAGTAACGTAGGCTTGCTGTCCCTTGAAAGCGGCATCGACAGTTACAGCATCTCCCATCTCAAAAGCTTGAATGCCCAACTTGGTGGCCAACTCCATTGATATGAAGTTGTGAGTAGAGCCAGGGTCAAACAAGATGAAAGCATAATGCTCCCTTACCTTTCCCCAAGCATAGGAGAGAGGTGATCCTTTGCAATGAGCATCCTCTTTTGGAGGTTCGATAGTGGAAGCTCTAGGAGTCTCATTGCGAGCATTTCTTTTGGGGCAAGAACGATAACCACGTCCTTGCTCCCCACACTTAAAACATTTGTGATCCTTGCAAAAAGTTTCAAGCTCTTCAGGAGAGAGTTTATTTTTACCTTTGTAAACTCCTTTCTCCTTGGACCGATTGTTGTTGTTGTTGTTGTTGTTGTTGGAATGGCCTTGGGAAGAATTTTGAGCATTGGTTTTCCCTTTGCATCATTTTTGTCTTTATTTTGCATGGGTTTGACATTCCATCTAGCCCCTTGTTGGAAATTGATGCGCGAAGCAACCATGGTGTGGTGGATTACTTTGGTGATAAAACCAGGCCGTTGAGAGTTGACATACTTGGCCATCTCTTTAAGTAATCCCGCACAGAATTCTTGCTTTTGCTCAGTGAAGTCTATATTTTGAAAGACAGTAGCCTTGACATGTAAATCCCAAAACTTATCCACATATTTTTGGATAGACTCATGAGAGAGAAGCCTCAAACTACGCTATTCGGTGAGCACTTTGTCCTTTGTATCGCTTACAAGGAATTGCTTCATGATGGAAACTCGTAGACTTTTCCATGTCTTTCGGGAGCTTCGCCCTTGCCATGAAGGCTAGCCCACCATTGACGAGCCGATTTTTGGAAGTGCATAGTTACATCGGCGTAGCTTGAAGGACTCCGTGAAGCACTCAAAGGACGCATCAAATTGTTGGATGAAGGCCAATACTTTATCGGTAGCACCAAAGGTGCCATCATAGGTGAGAAAAGAGATAGTCTTTCCTTCCTCTTTGAACTTCTTGAGCTTTTGGGACCTTTGCCATGCAGGGTGAGATTTGCGATATCCTCCCCTCTTCTATTCTCTAGGACAATAGCAATAACTTTCGTCGGAAGAGGAGGAAGGTGAAGAAGAAGGAGAAGAGGGTGACCTCTTTCTTGCCCTTTTCTTCATTTGTTTCCTCTCTTCCCATTTGGAATGATGAGGAGAAGTACTATGGGTTAACCGTTTCCTCTTGGGAGGAGTTGGCGATCGTTTAGTCCGCTGTCTTCGTGGGTCCACATCTTTGCAAGAACTTAGGGACTCATAACTTTCTTGTTCTTTGGATTCCTCCTCTCGTATGGGAGAGAGTCTTCTTTTGGGGGTCTCATTAAGAGGCCTCCTAAGCTCTCTCTGCTCTTGGAGAGGAGAGGAAATCCCATAAGCACGAAGTTGTTTAGTAACTTTGGCTTGCAAAGAGGGGTTGCTCATAGCTTGTTGCAACCTAGTAACAACATAATTAACAAACATGGGAGCATCATCAATATCACCTTCATGTGCAAAATCAAAGTTATCAATGTTCATTCTACTCTCTTGGTTATTGTCAGCCATGTTAACAAAATCTATGTGTTTACTTAGTGTATGCTTTGGCAATTCAAAACCTTAGTTGCTACTCCTCTTAGCCTTTGAAAATCAGTACTTAAGCATCTACACCCACGGCTCGAGTTGGTTAATTATAGAGAGTAGTGGAGTGGGTCTAACATAGAAGAGTTGCCGATGGATAGATCCTTTTTGGACTTCTTATGGCTCAATAATAGTAAAGCCGTAGCCAAGTCTAAAAATACCCCATTATTAAAACCAAAGCTCCTGAGGTGTGCACCATATCCCACATAGTGGGCTCAAAAAAACCGATATTAGATCCCAGTCCCACTTACCCTAATATAATTAACAAATTCAACCATTAATAGGCTACTTAAGGACCTCTCTTATTAAGCAAGAAAGGAGAAACCAAATGCTTTGGTACCAATGCAATTGAAAATGGCCTATGAACTTTGAGAGTAGCGGAATTAGGGAATTAGATAAAGCACTTTTGTGAGATTACTTTGTGAGCATAGCGGGTGAACTTAATTGATGGTAGCAACATAAAAATGGTACTTAGTTAACTTGCCATGAACAATACTTTTGCAAGAGAGAGTTTAGAGAACATGGCAACAGTTGAAGACCGGATTCATACGGAATCGGTCCCCCTCCAATAGGCATTTGTATTATAGTTTCTCCCATCAAGAGAGACTTGGTACAATACAATATTTTTGTTCTTTGTGACCTAGGTGATGCAACGAAGATGCAAATCTTCACACATCACAAGCATAATGAAAGGACGGTGGTAATGCGTCTGCTAGTCTCCACCCAACCGTGCCCGTAGGACCCATGTCTTACATTACCCCCCCCCCCTCCCTTGGAGAATCGTTTTCGTCCTCAAAAATGAACGTAGGAAAACGTTTCTTAAGTGCGGAGACATTCTCCCATGTAGAACCTTCTTCAGGTCTATCTAGCCATTTTACCAACACCTGTCATCTGACATGATGTTTTGTGCAAAGCTCATGAGAATCCAAAATCTTTTCGGGCTCATGAGGGATGCTTGGCGGTTCAATAAGGTCAACTAACACACCTGTGTCAACAATGACATTATCATTCTGTCCTAGCTATTTTCGTAAATGGCTAACATGAAAAACAGGATGAACTCGTGAGTGCTCTGGAAGAGCTAACTTATAACTTATAGCCCACTTGACGTATACGTTTGAGAATGGTAAACGGTCCACAATAGCATGGTGAATAGCAACTTTTCCCGTCTTCAGAATTTTTGAATGCTCCAGAACTTTGAGGAAAACCTTGTCTCCTTCTTCGAAAGTAGCAAGTCGACGATGCTCATCTGCGTACTTCTTATATCAATCTTGAGCTTGCTTAACATTCTGTCAAGCAACTCGAAGCATGCCAAAATGGCCTTGGAGAAAATCCTTTGCTTGTTGTATCTTCTCCTTAGCCAACCCCACCAAAATGGGTGATCTAGCTTGAAATTCATATAAAAGCATAAATGGACTAAACCCTATAGTCACATGCTTTAAACTATTATAAGAAAATTCCAATATAGGTAAGTAGTCTTCCCAATTGGTTTGCTTCTTGTTAACGTACACTCGTAGCATATCCTCTAGCACTTGATTAACACTTTTGGTTTGACCATCTGTTTTTGGATGATCAACCGTACTTAGATTAAGTTTAGTTTCCAACTTTTGAAACACAGCTCTCCAGAAGAGATTATCAAACTTTCGATCTCTATCACTAATGATACTAGCTAGAAGACCATAGTGTCTATATATATGCTCTACAAATAGCCATGCTAATTCCGGTGTCTTAACCGTAGTCTTAGTGGGAATGAATCGACCCATATTTGTGAGATGGTCTACAATTACCCATATGGCATCATGGCCATGATTTGTAGTAGATAGTCCTACTACAAAATCCATAGAGATACTCTCCCACTTACCTTGTGGAATCTCTAAAGGATGTAAAAGGCCACCTACCTTGAGGCACTCTGCCTTATTAACTTGGCAATGTTGGCATTTTAGTACGTACTCTTGAACATCATGATGTAAGCCCGGCTAATAAAATTGCTGTCGAACTAAGGCATACGTCTTACGAATACCTAGATGACCAGCACTTGGACTATCGTGACACTCAGATAAGATTTGGCGCCTAGTGTTTGAGTCCTTTGGCACACATACTCTACCCTTGTGGACTAAGTAGCCATCATCAATGGAAAAATTCTTCCATCGCTTAAGCTCTTCCTGAGTAGGGGTGGAGCTCTGTGTGTTGGAGTTTTTATCTGGGCATGTCGAGACATGTTGATCTAGCTGTACAGAGACATGTGAGTGTGAGGGATCCCTTTTTAAAAGTGCACTCCACCCTTTAGCATATGATTGATCTTGTGCACACTTGACACGTAATGACTCCAAAAATCCACTCTTTATTTCCATGAAAGCAAGTGAATTAATCTGAGGCATCCGACTTAGTGCATCCACTACTACATTATATCTCCCCTTGCGATATCGTAGCTTACAATCATAATCTTGAAGGATTTTGACCCATATAGCTTTACATCCCTTCAAGTCCGTTTGAGTAGTAAACCATTTGATAATATCATGGTCAAAAACTACTTCAAACTCGGCACCATAAATAGTGTCGCCACTTTCGTAAAGTGTGAATTATGGCATAGAGCTCTCTCTTATAGACAAAATAATATGTTGAGCTCTATCTAACCTTTTGCTTTCAAAGGCTATAGGTCTTCCCTCCTGGAGAAGTACCGCACCAATTGCTTTATCACTAGCATCAGTCTCTACCACAAACGGCTTAAGTGGGTCAACGATTGTGTTGGGACGTCATTCTAGCATAGGGAGGACATCAACATAATGTCAATCTGAGGAGTAGGATCCGGCTAGGGCATGGAAACACACAAGTGGCTTGTGCGTGCCAAATGGAGGATTAGAAGGTGAAACCTACACACAAAGAAAGCTACGGAGCGGGTATGATGTTGCTATGAGGAGTGAGCACACTACTTACTCTACCATTCAGCCTAATCTCTCACACACAAGCTTAATCACACACTACTCTCTAATCAATCACTAATCCAACTCTAATCAAGCACACAATGAGCATAGAATAGCATAGAATGACCACACCGGGCACCAACACTCTACACAAGCCTACACACACTTAGTAGCAGCTAAAAAAGTAAATTAAATTCAGTCTACTAACTTCCACTACTATTGAGAAGGGTGTTTGATGCAATGGTTTCCACTCTCCTAATGTGCACAAGTGCGTGTGTGTTTTGTTTTGAACACTTTGCCTCTCCACCATGATTAAAATAATAGATTGACTATGCTCACATGTCCAGAATGAGCGACTTGATATAATTACGCTCAACTCTTCCAGCTTGAGCTGTAGCCTAATTAGCTAGATTCATAGACCACAGAAAAATATTAGGACTTGAAGCTTAGGTCTAACACTTTGCTCATTTATCGGCTCAGCTGCCCGACTCTTGACATTTTTTTTTTGACTTGACTACTGTCTTGAACTCTCAACAAAGTATATATCTAGACATTTAGAGCTCAGATCCTCCAAAAGAGGGTTATTAAAGGACCATATTGGCAAAGTAGGTTTTTTTTGCCATACCTGGGTGACCTTGGTTGTCAAAATTGCTTGTTTTAACTTTTGGTCCATTATCTAAGAAGATTGGCTAGTTTCATTTTGTTGGAAGTGGGAGATGACTTCAATCTTCTTCTGCTAGTTTGTCTGCTTTGGCACCCATATGTATCTGCTATTTGTTGTTAGCTCATTTTTACAGACGACATATTGACATTTTGGACCTGTATCCTTGATTTGTCGGTGTTTGTAGCTGTAATTATCTTCAAGTTATGTAAAATCTGGTCTTGGTGCCTTGGGTAGCCAGATTTGTTTTTGTCCTTTGTAATATCCCTGCGCTTGAAGTATACTTGATGGCACAAATATTTTTGTATGTACTTTTGTATTCAATTGTGTTTGTTCCTTTCCATTTTTGGGAATCACGGTTGGTAAATTCCCTTGAAGATATGTAGGCCTTCTAGATTGAGAATCGTTTTTGAACCTGTTTCTAGCCCTATTGTTCGATCTCCTATTTTGAGTTGAATTTGATCTTGATTTACCTGTTTGTTGTTTTGGTTTGAAGCCACTTGCTAATGTATAGCCTGATATGTTTGGTTTAGGTAACCAAACATTTGGATGACCACTGTAGTAGCCTTGCTCTTCTAAGCTATATTGGGATGCAATCCATTCCATTTGTTTACCTGAATTGTTTGGACTAGGATCATTTACCCAAACTGGATCTTTGACATTGATGTCAAAGATCCAGTTTGGGTTGTTTACCTGAATTGTTTGGACTAGGATCATTTACCCAAACTGGATCTTTGACATTGATGTCATTGGCCGCAACATAGGTTTTGATGTGCTGCTTGTGTCTTTGTTTACTCTGGGTTGGGTATTTTGGCTGAAAGACCTTTTTATACTTTAGTCTAGATTGTTGGTCTATCTTTCCCTGGGGTGTTGAATCCACAACTGTTCGCGTTGATTGTTTAGCTGCATTTGTGACTTCCTTGTTGGACTTCTTTGCTTGTGGATGACATGCTTTGGTGAGTTCTGCATCTAAACCGACTTGAACAGTCCTTTGTGCCTCTATTTTTGACAATCTGTTTGAGTCTTTTAATTTCCTCTGCCAGCTGGACAGAAGTATGTTGACTCTTTTCTCCAGATGCAATGCTTACCGTGGCCTTTGGTTCACATTGCTCTTTATTGATCTGTTTGTAGGTCTTTTGATAGGCTTCATGTGCTTGATACACCATTTGCTTTTGATTGTTCAAGTTAATTGTAAT
This sequence comes from Adiantum capillus-veneris, assembly GCF_014529385.1. Lineage (NCBI taxonomy): Eukaryota > Viridiplantae > Streptophyta > Polypodiopsida > Polypodiales > Pteridaceae > Adiantum > Adiantum capillus-veneris. The sequence continues at coordinate 10,513,875 of NC_140952.1, read as the reverse complement.
TTGTGTCACCTTTGGTTCTGTGGCATCTTCCATTGGCGAGACAATATTAGGATCTGGCTTTATGACCGCCTCGGCCTTTTGATTCAAGTCTGCCTTTGAACACATTGAGATGTCTGTTTCTTGGCTTTGAGACTTGATCTCTGGATTTGTTGAATTCTGAGGTACATTCATTAGCGATGAACTATCTGTGCTATTCGCATTATTATGTAGAATCTTTGATTCCACATTTCTGCTTGTTGAAATCTTCAGTGGCAAGTCCTTCATTGACCGTACCTGCTCTAGTTCTGGGTCACATATAATTTCTTCATCCACTTCCTCTGACATAGGATCGTCCGCTGCATCTTTGTCAGATCTTTCGACTTCAGGCCTGAAAAATTCCAAGCTATTTGAGAACATCTTTTGTAGCTAATCTTTTTTGGCAGCTTGATTTTCAATCGAAATATCATTGATGCCTTTGACCTCCGATATTTTAGTCATCAGTTTGTCTCTAGTATCCTTTGACAAGATATGCTTTCTTTCTGGCGATTTTCTATTTGGAGACGTCTGCTTTAATGATTCTGCTGCTTGCAGTCTAATACTATCTTGGTTTTGCTGCTTCATCATATCTAAGTGCATCTTTACTGGGCAATTGGGTATTAGATGATCAATGCCACATTCTTAGCAATGCACATCTATTCCTATTTGTTCTATACCTGGTCGAGGTATCTGTCCATAATATTGTTGGTATTCGTTGCCCATAGTATCTTGGATCAAATATGTCATTAGCATGACATGTAGATACTTAAAAATCAACACTGGCGCTGGCTTTGACTTATTGCCCTTATCTTTTTTGACTATGGCATTCTCAAGAAGCTTGTAATAGCTTCCATTATAACCCTGGTAGATGGTCGTTTCAGCCCCTGCTTCAGTGACCAATTTTAATTCTATGTCTGTTATCAACATGTGATCCTTTATCTGTGGCTTCTGTATAGTGTTAGGAGTATGTTGTCGATTCAATCCTGTATTTGGCTTCTGTTGTCCGCTGAATTGTAAGAGAGTATTGTGAGTCTCCTTTGTTGTTTGCAGTTGATAGGGTTGTCCTGATTGCAGTAAGTGAGGTGGACATTGGACTCCCCCCATCCGAGAGTGTTCCCTATCTGTAAGAGGTATCTTTCTTATGCCAGATGTGGATATTCTAGCTTTATCATCTAGCTCAGCTGATTGAGCTAGGTCTTTGTGAAGTCGTGCTAACTCAATAGCTGATTCTTCCATTGATTGTACGTGTGTTTGTGTTGGTACATTTTGTGGTGCATGTGTAGTGTCCTGTACCTATGAATGTTGTGTTGTGGCACTCATCTGTGTAATGAAAGGAGTTGAATTGCGCTTATACAAATTCAAAGTCTGATCATGCGTCAGTGGAAGCCTAGAGCTTTTAAAGTGCACTTCCCTATCTTCTAGTAATTGACTTTGTGCAATAGTGGCAGTGTGACCAATATTTACCTGGTTAGATATCATTTCGTCATGTGTCTGTTGCTCAATTTGGTCTTGTGGAGTTGAAGGTGACAAGATGAAAGCTGTAGCTCTTTCCGAGAATTTATATGCAATAAGATATAATTCATAGCATCTTCCTTCTATATCATAGCTCTTGTCTCCAATGCGCGTTGCCCATAGTGTCCTAGGAACTGACTCGCTAAATGTCCTTACCCGCGTGACTTGAACCCATCTTTGTCCATCAGAATCTACATAAATTGGATCTTTCCATCTCGTTTCGTGGATCCAATGAAGGGCTATTGGTTCAGGTTACTTGTTGACTTCTGAAGTAGTTGAAGGAAACTGTCGTTTACACATGGCTTCAAGGAATTCCTTCCTGCTGATTGTGTCTTCATTTTTTGGCAGATTGATTATAGCAGGCCCCGTCTCTTGAGTGATTTCTCTGTTCTGAGCTACCACTGTATCTGCATTGGAAGCTAAAGGTAAGCTCATTATCAAGCGGTAATTATTACCACTGGTCGACATGTATTTGTAACCCAACTTTGAACCATCTTCATGAGCTATGAAGCATTGATCTGGCTCTTCCGTCACTTGTTGAGGTGTTTTTGCTTTGTACCATCTACCCTCCATATCTCTATAGAGACTGCTACAATTTTTGTCCTTGTAATTTGACTTTATCAAGTGCACAGTGACTTGACAATTGCTAACCTCTGGAAGATCTTGCCTGTGCAATTTTATTATTTCCAACTCACTACCTAGTTTGAGCTTCATGTACACCGATCCTAAACAATCTTCCATTAGGTTCTTTTGTGAATTAGCAATGTTGGTAGCTTCTTCTACTTCCACAACCTGTATTGTCGGGCTTTTCAGTGCATTTTGCTTGGACTTTAGATAGCGATTGTCTGCATCATCCATGTAGCATGGAAAGTCTTTGAAATGACCTATTAACTCCAACCTGACGCCAACTGATTTGACTGTTATTAATGAGCTTGAAGCTGCATCATAACTGCTTTGATTTGCCGATGTTGCCATTGACTGTGGCTGTTGCATCTGCTGCTCCATTTTTCTTTCAACCCTGTTACTGACCTGCTGAGCACTTGTATTCCCTTTTTCTAGCCTCTCCCACGGGTGACCAATGGTTTTCCTAATTCAAAGCTCTCTGCTAGGCTTAGCTGTGATCTCGACGATCTGATTTACCTGTACAGCTGTAGCACTAGTTGGCAAGATACTTACCACTGTACTGCAACGACTACTCGCCTTTGTGATACCTCGATTTCAGTCGATTGAGCGATGAAATTTTCTCTTAGTCTGCAAAATTGTAGATTAGCAAAGCACTTTTGACCTGAACTAAAACGACCTCAATTTGCCTGTTGTTGACATCACACTTTATATGGCGTTTAATTTAAATTAAACCACCACGCAGGTGACCATAGGTCATCCGACTTCTGAAGTGTATCTGTCCGCAACTTTTGCTTTTCCGGCCTCACTGTTACTCTTATCCCTGGCACACTCAATTTTTTCGCTTCAATTTGCTCTTTTGATGACTTGCATGGAAAATTATGCCTGGCAATGCTCAATTTCCGGCCTCCGTATGGCCACTGCCAGTTACTGCAGCAAGTGTTAGCTACGCGTACGGCGAGTCCGAGTGTATGTGTATGTGTTTGTGAGTGTGTGAATGTGATCTTGTTATTTTTTAAATTATTATTATTATTTTTAATTAAAGCTTCTGTGTGTGTGTTGTGTGTGTATGTATGTGCTGGAGCTGCGCAGCAGGCGGGCAAGGGAAGTGAGTTGCACGGGATGGCGAGCTGCGAGGCGCGTGTGATGAGGGGACCCCAGCAAAAAATCAAAAAACACATACAAAAATACAAAAATGAACACAAATAATAAATAAAAAACACAAATAATTCTAAAAAACACACAAAAAATCAAAACATGCACAAAATTACTAAAAACCACAATTAAAATATAATAAATAAAGAAAATACCAAGAAAACACAAAACAATCACAAAAACACAGACAAAAATAGAAAAAACACAAAAAAATATAAATAAAAAATCAAATCTTGTCAAACAAAAACCTAAAAACGTAAAAAATTTAAACTATCACGCAAAAACACTCAAAAAACAAAAGAATTTGCCCCAACACTCCACAATTTACCCGAATTAGGCGATTTTTCAAATTTTTGAGTATAATTAGCACATTTGATTAAAAATTAGCAAAAAATTGTCAAAAATTACCAAAAAATTTACCAAAATTTACCAGAAAATTCCCAAAAATTCTAGATTAACCCACCGACCTAAACGTTTGCAATCAAGCAATCGAAACACCAAAATTGATCACTTACTTAATCAAAATTTCACAAAACATCATTCTTCAAGCACACAAATCGTCTCGAAACTGCGCTTAAATGAACACAAAAATCACCCTCTCTTGCACGATGACTAATCGCACTCAAAAAAGCATTTTGCATCAATTAAACATCAATTCGAGAATCCAAATCTCAAATTTAATCAATCATTAACACGCTTTTTGCATCAAATCATGCACATAAGCATACATAACCAAATTTGACCGAATTTCGGCAACATTTCGGCGTCACAACGGAATTAGAAAAACATAACCATAACTCATTGACGACCATAAGCAATCACATGCTTCTCATAGGCAAATTCGACTCCAAAACAGCCCCAAACTAGGCACTTTCACGTATACGCAAGCAGGCATAAACCGCACCTAGTTTTGCATTTTACGAATGCACATAGTTTATGAACCAAACCTTCACATAGAATCAAAAAATTAGCATTAATTTCAGCACCTTAATTAGCCACAAACTCAGCGATTAATCACTTGATTAGTGCCCAACACACTAGTGTGTGTGTGTGTGTGTGTGTTGATCCCGTAAAATCACCTACACACAACCAACACAAAAATCAATGTGTAGCATCGTTTAGCATGAACTAGTAAGTGTAATCAAAGCATATGGTTTCAAGGATATAGTGCCTTTGGTGGAGGCTCATATCAAGGGACAACGGATTCCAAAAACTTACATTGACAGTGGAGCAGAGGTTTGTGTGATGACAGAAAAGCTAATGCGTAATGGAATCATCAAACTTTAGGGCAAAAATGGCCAATAATGTCTCTGTCACTTGTGTGGGTGTAGTGAAAGCTTTGAGAGTTTCTGTTTTTGGAATCACTACAGAGGTTGATGCTTATGTGATGCCACTAAAGGGAGAAGGATACCCCCTTATTTTAGGACGACCTTGGCTCATGGGTATAGGAGCTAGGCAAGATTGGTCAACAAGAGACTTGGAGTTGAGGCCTCGCGTGGGTGGCCATAGTCGGAAGGTGGTTTATAACTTGAAGAATGGGCAACAAGAGAACCTTGAACTAGAGACGTCAGCTGATGAGTGGAGCTCAAGTGGATGTTCCTCATCCATGGACGAGGAAGAGAGTTCAAGTGAAGAGAGTGATAGCACTCTCAAAGTCATGGGCGTCACCATAAAGGAAACTAACTCATCAGAAGACAACTCAAGGATCCAAATGGAGAATGTGTGGGATGCTAGCCTAGAGAAGATGTTATCCAAGGATATAAAGGAAGAAGAAAGGGAGGGTTATGTAAATGTTCTCAAGAAGCATGCATCATTGTTTATTTATGATTACACTCACATTACAGGTGTCACTGCAGTGAAGCATCATATCCATCTAAAAGAAGGGAGCAAGCCAGTAGTACAAAAACTAAGAAGATTAGGAGTTGTGCAACAAAATGCACTATTGTCCGAGGTGAAGAGACTCTTAGAAGCAGGATTCATATACCCAGTAGAAGATTCAGAATGGGTCTCCCCAGTAGTGGTGAGGCCAAAGAAGAATGGTAAATGGCGAGTGTACGTGGATTACAAGCCACTAAATGCTGCAACAAAGAGGGACCACTTCCCTCTCCCATTTCAAGATGAGATTCTAAATGAAGTAGCAGGCCATGAGCGATACACAGTGTGTGATGGCTACTCCGGTTACTTTCAAATACGCATTGCAGAGGAGGACCAGAAAAAGACTACTTTCATCACACCATGGGGCTTTTTTGCATTTCGAGTCATGCCTTTTGGTCTCACCAACGCTCCAGCCACCTTTCAACGATTCATGAACATGGTCTTCCAACCTTACTTTGGTAAGTCCATAAGGGTTTTCATAGATGACTTTTGTATTTACAGCTCCAAAAGTATGCATCTCGGCAAGATTGATGAAGGATTTACTCGTTTAGCTAAGCTGGGTGGACAACTAAACAAGGACAAATGTCACATTGGGGAAAGCAAGGTTACACTATTGGGGCATGTAGTGTCCATTGATGGAATCGAGGTAGATCCTGAAAAGATAGAAACATTGCTAGATCTACCTTCCCCAACTTCCATCAAACAATTAATCTCTTTCTTGCAAAAGCTAAGATATTTGAGTAGATTCATACACTTACTCTCCCAAGTGATATTTCCTCTACAACAGCTGACTCGTCAAGAGACGCTTGTTTGGAGTGAAGAAAGTGATGGGCATTTTAGAGAGATAAAAAAAATGTTAGGGTCACTCCCCGTAATCCTCCAACCTTGTTGGGAAGAAACATTCTTCGTAAACCCTAGTGTGGGAGAAGAGGCCATTGGTGCTGCCCTCCTACAAAAAGATCCAAAAACATCCTTTATGAGGCCTGTGTATTTTGCTAGCCGCCTCATGGAAAACATAGAGAAGGCCTACACCCTGATGGAACAGCTAGTGTTAGCTCTCATGTTTGCGGTAACCAAATTTCGGCCATACTTGCTGCCGAAGAGGTTTGTAATTATCACTGTGGAGGATATGTTTCCCTATGCACTACAACATATGGAAATCTCTGACAAAATAGCAAAGTGGGTGGTGCGACTTCAAGAGTTTGATTATACAATATAGGTTGAAAGAACAACTCGAGCATGCTTAGCCGACATTTTAACAAACAAGTGCTATGAAAAAGTTTTCCATTTGAAGAGAAAGGAACTTCCACCACCTCCAGCTCTAGAGGCTCTGGTCAATGCTTATAGCCTCTACTTTGATGGAGCATACAAGAGAACCAAGGATAAGGCAGCTGCAGGCATCGTGGTCTTATCTCCATTGGGAGAGAGGATCCATGGTGAAGGGATCACTCTAGAAGATGTCCACTCCAACAATGAAGCAGAATATCAAGCTCTAATTCATGGCCTTTGTTGGTGCCTGGATAATTCAATTGAGAGATTAAATGCTTTTGGTGACTCCATGCTTTTGGTAAGTCAAATGCAAGGTACATGGGCTTGCAAAAATGCCAGTCTCTCTACTAAAATGAGAGAAGCCAAAGCTCTTATGAGGAGATTTAGGGAGGCACAAGTAAATCATGTGCCAAGAGACCAGAACAAGGATGCAGACCACCTAGCATCATCGAAGTTAAATGATTCAATAGTGGGAGTAGTGGCCATCAAACTTCCACTTCAGAAGGGCAAGGAGGACTTAGAAGATATTATGAACATTCTGGAGCAAGGAGAGGCTCCTAAACACTTGAATGCAAGGGAAAGGCAATGGTTAGCTAGGAAGGCTACCAGGTATCGCATAGTAAATGATAACTTGTATTGTCTTGGTAAGGATGGTGTGCTTAGGAGAGTGCCTTTGAAGAGTGAAATTGAAGAGATTTTAAAATCTTTTCACGATGATATGTGTGGAGGACACTTTGCACACGACATCACTAGTAGAAAGGTTCTACAAGCTGGGTTTACTTGGCCAAGTCTTCATCGTGATGTCAAATACTGGTGTCAAACATGTGATGAATGTCAGAAAGCAGGACCACGACGGCTCATAGCTAAACCTCAGAACCCAATAAAGGTATATGGGCCCTTTGAGAAGTGGGGAATTGATGCCATAGGGCCTCTACCACGCACTCATTCATGTAAAGAGTACATCATTATGGGAGTAGACTACATGACTAGATGGCCTGAGGCTATGCCGACCAATAGAATTACTGCTAAGGATGTGAGTCAGTTCATCTTTGACCACATCTGTTGCCGGTTTGGCACCCCTCTTGAAATACTATCTGATAGAGGACCAGGGTTTAGAGAAGACGTGGTAGGAGAACTCATGCAGAAGCTAAATATTCAGCATCAACACTCTACTCCTTACTACCCTCAGTGCAATGGCTTGGTGGAAAAGGTAAATGGAATCATTTGCAAAATTCTCACCAAATAGGTACATGCCAGGCGCCAAGATTGGGACAAACACCTGAATGGAGCTCTATGGGCCTATAGAGCCTCCTTCAAAACCACATTAGGGTACACACCCTTTCATTTGGTTTATGGAAAGGAGGCGCTTTTCCCATTGAAGTGAAGTTAACAAGTCTTCGAATATTGGGTAGCCAGGTAGGCTCTCAAAAGGAGAAAGTACATCAAAGGATCATGGATCTAGAGAGGCTGCAATTGGATCGTGAAGAAGCCATCAACCACTATTCTCAAGAAGCAAAGAAGCGCAGAGAAAAGTTCAACAAAAAGCTAGCATCCAAAGACATCAAAAAGGGATCTCTGGTGCTTCGATATGACAATCGCTTCGACACTCATAAGGATGGAAAGTTTCTTTTTCGATGGGAAGGCCCGTTCTTGGTCACCAAAAAGTTCAAAAATGGCTCTTACAGACTTCAAGACATTGATGGTAAAGTGCACAAGACCAGGACAAATGGATGGCCTCTAAAGCCTTATCACATCAGGATAAGGTCAGCCCAAGATCAAAGAAAGTAGGCTAGAGGCATAAATACCCCTAGCCAGGTTTGGGGGGGGCTATGATCCGAGCCTATCACAAATTTTTGTTTACTATATTTTGTTGGTTTTCCTTGCTTCTAGAGGTTTACAATAAAAGAAAGAGTGAGAACAACCTCTTGGAAAAATTCAAAAAATGATTTGATGGGAATTTTTCCTTGACTAGTTCACCGGAGGTGAAAGGTAGAACCTAGTGGTAAAGGGAAGGGAAAATATGTAAATGTGAAAAGAAAAGATATGATGTGGTTGTGGAGCCATGCAGCCATGATTCAAGGGTCATGAGTGGCTCATATCATCATGGCTTTGGAGCCATATGATGATTCAAACATATGGGACCCAGGTGGAAGACTTGGTAAAGGAAGGAAATAGACACATTATTTTCCTGGATTTTAAAAAAATACTTCCACTCCGATCCAAGAAAAGTTGTCTTCATCAAAGTTGTAGCTGATGAGCTGGAGATTTTGACCATATTTTTTTTATAATTTTTGCACCTACGGACTAGGAGATATGGCCAAAATGGCAGACGCCAGGTTTTTCAACTGTGGTGGAGACCACCCCCATTATCTTTACATACACACCCTTCCTTTTCCACATTGAGTCCTTCTCTAAAAATCAGCCATTAGTCTTCTCACAATCCCCTCCTTCCTCCTCTCTCTCAAGCTCAAAAAACCATCACAAATTCCTCTTCTAATCACTTGTCAAATCATGCTTAATCTTGTTGTAATTCATAAGTTCTCATTCAACCCCTTCCTATTATTACTAGATATGCATTGATTTTATGTAGATTCTTTACATTTTAAAATAAGGAAGCTCTTGGACTCAAGCTATGGAGGAAGGAGTGAAGACAACACAAGTGATGATGGAGCCAATTAGTTGCAAATTGGTCAACAAATCACTTGGAAGGAGCTTCTTCATTGGTTGAATGTCCCTAATCAAGCTTCATTTGTACAAATTGCACTTGGATCTTAACCTCACTCCTAATCACTCTCTTTCCTATATAAAGAGGCCCCCCCCCTTTGTAATTTCAAGTCTCCCTCAACCCCATTGAGTCTTTGTATCACTCATCATGAGCCCATAAAGCTCATTCATTCACTCTATTCTTGCACATTCTAAAGTGCAAATTGTTTTATGCTAGTAACCTTCCCTCCTCTTACTTATGTTAATTAAGAGAGATCTTTTATGTGTGTGTGAGAGTGCTTGATGTGATTTTGGCTAATTCTTGAGTTGTTGTTTAGTAATCTACATGCTATTTGTGTTGGGAGTGCTTGAAGTTATCCATTCCTTGTACACACACTAGGGTTAATGCTTCATTCATAGTGATAGCGCTCTCTCTCTCTCTCTCTCTCTCTCTCTCTCTCTCTCTCTCTCTCTCTCTCTCTCTCTCTCTCTCTCTCTCTCTCTCTCTCTCTCTCTCTGTGTGTGTGTGTGTAGCGGTCCTAGTCCACGCTTCCAAGACTAGGTGGTGCCCTCATCTCATTTCCCTTGTGGCGCAATGGAGTTTGTTTTGGTGTAGAGGCCGCCATTACAAATTTCCTTCGTCAACGACTTCTTATCTTTGAATGCCAGTTCTTTAAATTCTCTCTCTTGCAGTATTGTTCATGCCAAGTTAACTAATTGTTGTCATTATGTTGCTTTCAATTATGTTCACCCGCTATGCTCACAAAGAAATTTCTCAAAAGTAAAATAGTCCAAGACCATTACATTTGGCCTTCTATAGTGTTGTATGTGTAGGATGGTCTCAACCTGACAAGCTAAAGAGATTTTCTCCGTGTGCCTATCGTGTCATATGTGTCCTCGATTGACATTATGTTGATCTAGGTTGTGCTGCATGCACTTTATAGGTTGTGTGATTCGCTCCCGCAACATTGGCGCCGTTGTTGGGGATACAAGGACTTAGGTAGGTTTTCCTACTAACACACGTGTGATGGTTTCTTGCTTTAGTTTTTTCTAAAGAAATAATTTTTCTTAAGTGGATCTATAAGAGGGTATTTCAAGATCAAGTGGATAGCCAGGAAGCATGTGTCTTGCCAAGGGTCTGCGACTAGGTAGATTTAGTTAATTAGGATTTGTAAATTAGAGTGGTTGTTGTGGTGGTTGAGTGGTTTGTGAGGTGATAAAAGTGTTTGCTAGTCCGTGTGTGGCATTGAAGCGTTTTTCTACTCATAGATGCAAAACCCCATATGATGTGTAGGAGTAGCTTGAGGTAAGTGATCTGATAATGATTTAGAGCTATTCATCACTGATTTATTTGCTAAAGTGCTTGTTTATTTGCTAAAGTGATCTGATATTGATCTAGAGCTTTTCATCATTGATTTATTTGCTAAAGTGCTTATTTGCCTTCATGATCTCTAAAAAGTCTGCTTTTGAGGAAAAAATGTAGAAAAACAGCTTTCTGTTGACATTTTTGCATGGCTGATTGGTGCTGAGCATATAAGAGGGCATGTGTAAGGGTTCTATGAAGAAAAAATACAATTTTGTAAACTTGTACATCATACACGTATAATGTCTCAAGAGACCAAATTTGAAAAATTTGACTGCACTAGTGTGTTCAGAAGGGGGTTTTAACCGTGATACACATTGCAACTAGAGTTTTGACCAACTCTTGACACCCAAAAGACAAAAGATTGAGTGTCTAAAACGGAAAATAGAAAACCTTTAGATTCTGAGCACATTTTTGCATGAAGATTGGTAGAAGTGCTTGAAAACCAGTGTTAGACGCTTGGGGATGCTTGTGAATGAATTCTGTCCAAAAATTCATCAGCAGACATCATATGTGTATGATGTCTGAGGGTGATTTTGGCAGCAATTTTGAACTTTTGACATTATACCCATCTTCTGCATGTTGTCTTGAGCACATACACCAAGTTTCATTTCATTTGGGCTTTTAGACTGAAAAATGGGGGGATTTTACTCTTTCAAGGAATTTCTTTCCAAAAAGGGGTGATTTTGAGCAATTTTGACATCCAAAATTTGTTGTGAGCACATATTTTTGCTCTACACATCAAGGAGCACCTTGGGTAGAAACAGAATTCCATTATGACCACTTGGACATCATATGTGTATGATGTCTTAGAGGCCAGATCTGAGGTCAAAAGTTACAACTGAGTGCACCCTTGTGATCTACAGCATTTAGGAAGCACATAGGCCAAATCTCATCAAATGTGAAGCATTTTTGGAATGGCAAAGACCATAAGATGCATCTAGGCAAGTGAATGCTTGAATTGGCCATAACTTGCTCAAAACATTGTCAAAATTCAATTCTGAAACTTGCTGTGAGTTGCTAGTGTAGTGAGGAACCTCTAGAGTGAAATTCATTTCATTTTGACTAGTTAGACATCATACGCGTATAATGTTTATAGGGCACTTTTAGAGACCAAAATTGATTCCTGAGCTTACCAGGTTGTTAAGCACCACAAGAAAAGCCCACATACCAAATTTTTGTCAAAATCTAAGAACATAGACATCATACACGTATGATGTCTCAAGGCCAGATCTGAACGTCAAATTTCACTTTTGACCACATGGGATGGTTGAAAATGCTGTTTTAAGCCTATTTGAGAAATTTCATGTCATTCTAAGCCAAAAGACATCATGTATGATGTCTCATAGGCCACATTTGGGTCGAAACAGACATTTGAGTATACCTCAGTGTCCTAGAGCATAAAAGAAGTCCCTAGCCAAAATTTCATTGCATTTGGAGCTCATTTGAGCTTGTAAAGGCTAGAAGATAGATCTAGACAGATTCATGCTTGTATTGATCATAACTTGCTCCAAAAATGCCCAAATTGAATTGTAAAAGTTGCTGAGAGTTGCCCAAGTGATAAAGATCCTTTGGAGTAAAAATTACTTGATTTGGCCACAATAGACATCATAGCGTATAATGTCTCTAGCCCTAATTTGGAGGTGAAAACTCACTTTGAGTTTCTAGAGGTGTTAAGCACTATAAAGTAAGCCTAGTGACAAGTTTCAACAAATTTGGGTCACATTTGGCCAAGATACAAGAAAAAATCCTTGATCCTGAAACTGTTTTGAGTGTTGTTTCAAGTGCAGTTCACCAAAACTACTCTAACTTTTGATAGACAACTCCAAATTGAGTAAGGTATAGCTAGGCACAAAACTTGCGGGCAATAGGCTTGGTTGTAGAGCTTGAATTTTCCCAAGTTTCCTAAATCCATTCTTTTAGGGTACCCAGAACTAGTATCCAGAGGTCAAAAGACCACCCAGACTTGACTTTTAGAGACTTGACAAAGGGCCAAAGGTGCTTAATTAAGGACTATCTTGAGAGTATTGAGTGGGCTTGACATTAAGAAAGCTAAGATCATTAGGATGGAAATCCAATCCTAGGTTTCCTAAATCCAAACTTTTAGGGTACCCAAAACTAGTTTCCAGATACCAAAAAAATAAAAAATTTCTAACTTCTGAGAGACTTGATCAAGGGTAAGAAAAGATAAGTTGGGCTAAGCCAAGGTGGACTTGTTAAGGACTATCTTGAGAGTATTGGGTGGGCCTGACATTAAGAAAGCTAAGATCATTAGGATAAAAATCCATTCTACCAATCCTTTGGTAGATATGACCAAAGGTATGGCAAGCCAAGTTAGAAGTACTAAAATGCCAATCTATCCACATTTTGACACAAGCCCAACTACATTGCCACCATGGCTGTACCCAGATGCAACCATAGAACATGACTTTTATAGAGGTGGATATTTTTCCAATGAAGGACCACATATATCTCCACCAAAAACGAGAATTCCAACAAGAATTCCAAAAAGGGAGCCAACTGGATTCCCTTCTAGAGCGATAACAAGAGATGAAATGATCACGGAGATGGCAGACATGCCTCCTCAAGTGAATATGCCTAACATACCATGGTTGTACCCAGATGCATCCATAGAGCATAAATTTTATAGAGGTAGAATTACGGTCACAATAGGACTATATGTACCATCACCACCCCCTTTACTCCTATCCAAATCAGAGCAGAACCTTGAGAAGACATGATACTAAGAATGAGAGTGACACATCTTCTTAGAGGAGTGATTCACCAAGAACCCAACCAACAATAAATCCAAAGGTATCTAGTGAGCAAATGAAGATTATAGAAGGATTAGCTGAGAGACTTGGTCCTCTAGTCAAATTTGGCCTCTAAGAACCTCTATGGTGAAAAATTGAGAGAAAATGGACAAACCATACAAGGGAAGAGTGTTACTATAGCATGGAAAATGCTAGCAAAAGGTATGTACAACCTGTTCTAGTAGCACCTACTCCACCTAGATACACTATGGAAAATGCATTAGACCAGTAGGAGTTGCAAGACCACAACTTGTCTTCGGACAACAACCTCCACTACCAGGTGCTAGAATGCCTATATGCATGAGACACACGTCGATGATGGAAGTATCTAATAAACAAGCGCTAGTACCAGCTACAATGTATTATAACAACCAAAGTGGGTACTGCCCTTTGAAGCGACAGAAGATGAGAGAAACACATGGAATGGTGAGGTTAGTACAACCTCCACCCTCCTGTGTTTTGACCTGAAGAAAGAAGATACGAGATGGACAAAAGAACATTGCAGTTCATTGCTATTAGAGGCTTAGCAAGGTCAAAGCCTGTTTACAGCCAAGAGGAATTGCAAGAAGAAGCTCCTCAATGAGAGGCATATTGTCACAAGAGCCATGACAACGACTTGGTCAAACAATGTCCTCACTCAAGTGAATGCCTATTGTCTTGGCTGTGGTGTCATTCACTTGATCCCCAATTGTCCAAAAAATCCAAAACGAGTCAATAAGATCACAACAAATATCTCAGAAATCATTCAGCTACCCAGTAGCTCGGAAAATGAAAACGTTGTACCGGTTCAAGTAGTCACGAAAGTGCAAGCTCAAAAGGAAGCTGATAAGAACCCAGAGACAAAGAAAACAGAAACCGACGTGAGTTCAGAGATAGGTGAGCCAAAGAAGAATGCACCTAGTCAAAACACCAAGAGCAAATAGCTGGAAATCTAGAAAGGCTAGGATGAAAGCACATAGGGAACAAGAGCAGAAATCCCTAGCTGAGAAGCTTACCCAAGCTGAAGAGAAGATAAAAGAACATGAAAAAATGGTTGCACCTTCTATTGCATTGACATCTCAACCTCTAGAAAAACCATCCACAAATCAAAAACCGAGAAGTGCTAGTTGAGGAGGATCAGTGTTGGTCGAGAAGGTTAATGAGCATTTAGACACCCTCCTAAAAGCCTATGAAACATGGCTCAAAAACAACTAAACCCAAGAACAGAGGTGATGACATATCCGTATGTGGAACTAGAAAAGGACAGGCTTGAAATGTGCAAGAAAATGATTAGAACAACCCAAGCTTTACTAGATCCACAAGTTGGAAAACCCGAGGGTGTGATCCTTGTCGCACCTACACCAAAAATCCCACCAAACCAAGAACAAAAAGAGCTAGATTCCAGTCACGAGCACAAACAAAAGCTCAAGGACACATAACTAGAGCTGAGGATAGTGTTGAATACCACAAATAACTCTTTGGAGGGATTTCACATAGCTATACCTGACAGCTGTAAAGAAATAGACGGTCTTGACAAATTGTGGAAACAAGTTAGACAGGCCAATGAAGCAACCGAGATAAGTAGATGAGTAAATCAAACTGATGATGGAAGAGGAGTGTCTCTTCCACCAAACACCAGCTACAAGTATGAGACAAAATTGACTTATGATGAAGGATTGACCATTGTTCAAGAGGAGGACACTGACGAAGACTAGTTGAAACTGGTTACACATTTGTTTGGAGTCACGGTGGATTCTACCAAACTTAGTGAAGGTATGAAAGATCCAGTTTGTGGTTTAGAGGTTAAAGAGGTTGAAGGTATGTTGGGCAAATATTTAACCAAGCAGGAGAGAGAAGGCTATGTGGAATTGTGTGCATCCTATCCCAATTTGTTTGCTACGGAGTACAAAGATTTTGCAAGTAGATAAAAGGGTGGAGCATCAAATTCTTCTCAAATAAGGATGCAAGCCAAGGGCACAGAAGCTATGAAGGTTGGGAGAGATTCAAAAGGAGGCCCTATGGAAAGAAATCAACAAGCTATTGGAGGAAAGTATCATCTATCCAATGAAAGAGTCTGAGTGGGTTTTCCCTATTGTTATCACACCAAAGAAGAACGAGAAATGGAGGGTATGTGTAGACTATAAGCCATTAAATTCTTCTACTAAGAGGAACCACTACCCCTTGCCATTCCAAGATGAATTATAAACCAGGTTGCAAGGCATGAGAGATACTCTATTATGGATGGTTTTTTAGATTATTTCTAGGTTAGTACTGCTTTTGAGGATCATCTAAGACCACTTTTATTTCTCGATGGGCGTGCTTTAGGATGCCCTTTAGGTTGGTAAATGCTTATGTGACATTCTAGGACTAGATGAACAAGGTATTTGGGCCATACTTGGGTAAGTTTATTAGAGTTTTCATGGATGTTATTGGTTGTTTTAGTTCCAAAATGGAGCACTTGTCCAAGTTAAAGCTACATTTTCCAATACTAGATGAGAAAGGAGGACAATTGAACCCAATAAGTGCAAATTAGTTGAACTGCAGGCTCATCTTTTGGGTCATGTGGTCTCACAAAATGGTATTGAAGTTGATCCAAAGAAATTGAAATCCTTGGTTTTGATGGAACCCCCCACTAGTGTGACAGGTTTGGCTTCCTTTGTTCATAAACTCAAATATTTGGCCAGTTTCTTTTGGATGCTTTTGCAATATGTGAATCCCCTTTAGAAGTTAAGCCAACAGGTTCATTGTTTTCTAGTGGACGGAAGCTGCACAGGTAGATATGTTAAAAGAGATCTTGTGCTAGTTGTTGATGGTGTGTGCTCCTAACAATGAGGATGATTTCTATGTGGCCATGATGGTGGGTAATGTTTCCATTAGTGCAGTGTTGATGAAAAAAGTGGGTAAGTGCTACTCGCCAATCTATTTTGATAGCAGGGTGATTAGCCTAAGGGAGAGATCGTATATAGAGGCCAAGCAATGGATGATGACCTTGGTCTTTTCCTGCCAAAAATTCAAAGTACACTTGATTATTCAAAAGTTTTTTGTGCTCACCTCTAATGATTTGTTTCTTGAAGAAGTTCTTCATCTTAAGTTAGGAAGATGGATCTGGAAGTGGGTTCTTGAGTTGGAGGAGTTTGAATTTGAGTTCACATGAGTAGATCATATTTGGTGAACATTTTTGTCAAAAAGGAAGTGGATCTATCAATCTATCCAAGAGTGGTGATAGAGGATGCTGCAGAGGAGCCATATTTAAAGGACACTTTTGCTATGTGGTTTGACAATGCTTATAGGAGAGTTTTGCAGAAAACAGGAGGAGGTGTGATCATCTAGGATCCCCAAGGTACAATAATCTTCTCCAAGGCCTATGACTTAGAAGGTATTCACACAAATAATGAAGTGGAGTACTTGACACCACATTTAAGACTCAAGAAATGTGTGGAGTTTGGCCTTTCCAGGTTGGTGGTTAAAGGTGATGCTCTCCTAGATATAAAGTAGCTTTTGGGCCAATGGCACATAAAGAGAGATTCTCTCTAGAATTAGTTTTTTTCCATAAAGAAGTTGTTTTTTTTTTTTGAAGAAGTGCAGTACAAGCATGTACTAAGGGAGAAGAATCAAGAGGTTGATTGGTTAGCTAGTAGTCGTGTACAAACTCAAGTGTTGAGTTTGTATGTGGCACCAGCTACGTATGTAGGTAGGGAGACACTAAAGGAGATTGATGATTTTTTGAGCACAGGTTAATGTTTTGAGGGGCTATCAAAACTGCAAAAGAGGAGGATTTTTCAGAAGGCTCATAAGTTCCCGCTATTAGGACAAAATTTGACGACATATGGATGGGATGGAGTGTTGCAGAGAGTTTTATACAAAGAGGAAATTGGTATGGTATTGAAGCAATGTCATGCAGAGAGTGTACATCAAGGCAAGGATCAGGTACTTTTTTGTATCTTGAGAGGTGGTTTTTTGTGGCCTTCTATAATTATACGGGATGTGCGCTATTGGTGCAAGACATGCCATAAATGCTAGAAAATGGGTGAAAGATGCTTGGTAGCCGAACTCCTAGGGATTGTCATAGCTCAGGATGCATTAGAAAAGTGGGGTTTGGAAGCCATTGGCCCATCATTACCCAAGTGAGTGAGCACTAAGAAGTACATTGTGGTGGCCATCGATTATCTTACCAGGTGGATTGAGGCCAAAGCGATGAAGGTGGTAAATGCTCATACAGTTTCTCAATTTGTTTTTTATTGCATATGTCATTTTGAAGTACCTTGGGAGCTCATTTTTTTCAGGGTCAAGGGTTTAGAAGTAAGTTGATGCATGCACTAATGGAAAGTTTGGATATTCAGCATAGGTTCTCTTCTTTGTATCATCCACAGTGCAACGATATAGAAGGCAGGAACTTTACTTAGCAGGACCGGTGGGCGGATAAAGCTTCTAGAAGTGGTAACCAGCGAGTTACACAGTAAATTGATAATGCACAATCACTCAAACACCAATCTAACAACCTATAAATAGGACCCGTTACTCATTGTGCTCTTTGTAATCATTTGTTGCGCTCTCTCTTCTTCTGTAATTCCAAAGACAACTACTGGTATTCCTGATTCTCACCATTTGTAATCTGAATATCCAAAATAAAATTCTAGTTCTAGTATTATTCCTACTGTCTTGTCTTTTAGTTCGAGTATCTTGTCTTTCCAATTTCAGTTCTATCTTTCAGTGATCTATGAATGTTCTAAATTTGACATCTTTAGTTCCAAGTACCAACCTAGAATAGCTATCTAAACACATCCAGCTCAGATCATGGTGGTTTGAGCTAAGATGCTCTAAGACAGGTGAACTACCTCCCAACTGGTATCAGAGCTATTGTATGTCCACAATGCCACCCAGAACGAGCAGCAGAGGGTGTCGACTAGCAACTTTCTTTACAAAAAACCAAGAGAGGGTCAGTTCAATTCTAGAAGAGACTGAAGTAGGCTATGAAACCAATCCACACCTTGGGAATGAAACTGAAGTTGCTCTATGAGGGGGAAATGCTAACAAGTCAAGGGATTCACAACATTCTAGTCATTTGAGGCGTCGAAGAGCTGAAAGGGCATCAAGAAGGAATAGGTCGCAGGGATCTAAAAGTCAAAATCAAATTGATGAGAGTGATAGAAGTCAAAAAACTCATCGTTCATCACATCAAGAAATCAAGAAGACAATAGAAGAGACAATTATAGAGATAGAGATTCAGAACTATGAGGCTCACATTGATCACTACGACAAGAAAAAGTAATGTGATAAGAAGACAATCATAGAACCAAAATCAGCAAAACCAACGAACATTCCACCCTTATCTGAAAATTTCCTTTTCAATATTCAAAGAGGAAAGAAGGATGACCCCGATGTGCACATACAAGCCTTTGAGTAGTATGCTGAGCTGAAAGATATTAATGAAGATGAATGGGGGGAGTATTTTTCTCAAACACTAAAGGATGCAGCTAGGAAATGGTACTACCATTACCTAGCCTTCCGACTTATTTCATATTACAAGCTCAGTAAAACCTTCAAGTTGGAATACTTAGACAATATGGGGGATGAAGATATTCTTTGTGAGCTTGAAAAGATCAGGCAAGGCAAGTTGCCGGTTAGAAGTTATGCAAAAAAGATCAAAGAACTAACCAAACAACTGCAAGAACCTCCCTCAGAGAAAAGGATGAGAGTTTGGTTCTTGAATGGCTTTAAGAGTAAGAAGTTGAGGGAGAAAGAGGAACCAACATCGACAAAAAGAAATTCAATGACCTAGTATAGAGAGCACTGAAGTTGGAGCAGTAGACAAAAAAGGAGAAGGGACACAGGAGAAGACAGTCCAGTGATGATGAATCTTTTCTTGAAGGGAGTTCTGAGTCCACTTCCAGTTCTAGTTCTTTTGAAAGTGATTCAGAGGAAAAAATCAAAGCCAAGAAAGCATCTTGGACCAGAAAAATTGAAGAAATGTCTAAGAAAATTGTTGAACTAGCCAAGACAAGACCCTCGGTGCGAAAAGTAAAAATATGGTGCTCTAAATGCAGATCAAAGGACCACATGTCTAATGAGTGTTCTCAATGCACATATTCCAAGTCCTTTGGTCATGTCTGGAAAAATTGTAGGATTAGGATTCATCACTTTAAAAATGGAAAGGACCTATCAAATGATTGCCCTTACCAATCCAGAAGTGCCCAAGCCATCATGATGGAGCTAGTGGGGCTAGAGGGAATGGAGCCAGTGGAGCCAGTGGGGCTAGATGGAATGAAGCCAGTACAAGCATTGAAGGGGCCATGGGATGCTACCAGAATGGAGTTGGCGAGGGTAGAGGCAAATAAGACTTCTCTAAAAGGAACATGAATTGCTATGGTTGTGGCAAGTACGATCAGTTTGCAGCTCAATGTCCAGATACACCAAAGCCAGAGGTAGATGACTATAAACCGCCAGAGCCAGTACTAGTAAGAGTGGTCACCAGAAGCAAGGGACTATAGTGATTGAAGGGATCCCTATTGAAGAAGACAGTCAAACTATTGAGGCCAAGAAGTGGGAACAACAGAGGAAGGTGTGGAAGGCTATGGGTAAAGAATTGATTGTAGATGAATGGCACGAACAAAGGGATCTTGCAGCAAAAACCACTAAGAACTTGTTAAGGAAGCTTCCAGAACAACCAGAAAGTTTAGAATACCGGACCATTCACAAATACCACCTCAATCTTCAGAACCAAAACTAAAAAAGGTAGCAGATGAACTAGACACGTCTATGATTGTTGTAATGCAGGTACTAGTAGAAGGAATACGGCAAGTTAGAGCAAACTTAATGTTGGTTAATGAAGCTATCATTGGATATCTTGATAGCCAAAAATATAAGGATGATGATTATGAGGAAGATGAGAAGGAGAATAAGGATCTGGATCAGGATCAACAAGACCAAAAGAAACCTGATAACAATGATGATGATGAATTGAGGATGGAGCCGGTGGTTATACTACTGGTTTAGTGCCTGGGGAGGCATCAACTGGCAGTACGCCTCCAGATCAAACTATAGGTAACCCAACAGAGCATCATGAACCACTAGCGGGAGACAACCTAGATCCACCTCAGCAAACAAGAGAATAGGAAGGCCATGCAGGTTCAAGTCAAAATAAAGGAAAAGATGTGTTACTACTCACTGACTCTGAATCTAGCCACACTCATTCTACTGGGTTTCTAGCACTGAACAAGAGTCTACAGATAGCCAAAAGTCTTCACATCAAGAAGTTTTTGGATAATGATGTGTTGGGGATAAAGGCCATTAGGCCAATACCATCATAGGCTAACCACTCCACTAACCCTAGTCTCATTCTTTATTGTTGATAATATAGAGCAATAAGGATCTCACATAGTGTGGGAAGTAGCTCCACTAAAATTCTCTCTCTCTCTCTCTCTCTCTCTCTCTCTCTCTCTCTCTCTCTCTCTCTCTCTCTCTCTCTCTCTCTCTCTCTCTCTCTCTCACACACACACACACACACACACACAACCTTAATATCTTGGCCCTTGCATCCCTTCTATGTTGTGCACTCATCAAAAACTGGTATCAGAGCTCATGGCAATTGCGGAGAGCACGGTGACATTGTGGCAGAGATTGCGATGAAGGTGTGAAATTTTCAGCACTATTTTTGCAGAATTTTGGCTAAGTAAAAGGTCGATTTTTGTCTTGATTCCCGACACCTTTACCAAAAACGTCGTGGTTTACAACTTTCCAGTTGAACGTTTTTCTAAATTTAGCACTGATTTTGATGTACGTTGGGCAGACTGCTAGCACGTCTAGGATACACAGTTGCAGATTTGTACAGATTTGTTTTGACCTATGAAAACATCCCATTTCAGGTCCATTCCCTCTATTCCTAACCGTTGTTTTGAGATCTACAACTTTGCAGAAGGAATTTCCTACAAATTCTGAACGGTTTGGGAGATATTGGCTGACTGGCTGCAGGGTATTTGAGAAGTTGCAGATTCTTTTCTTGTGAAGAGTTGTTGAAAGTGGGATGCGTATTGCATGCTTCATTTACTCAATGTGTGGCTGATTTTCTCAGGGATTTTTAGCATACATAACAAAAGTTTATGTGTGGCTTTTGAAGGAAACAAATACGTTCCGATTATGCTTATTGAGCTCATCTATGGGTGATAGTGCATCTTGCAATTTTGCTCTTGTTTATGCACATTGTTGATTACTTTGATGCACGCTCATGTGGATACTACCTATGTACGCATTTGTGGAGCCATCTTGGCTAATATGGAAGTCCCGGACATTTCTAAGACTTTGGTTCAGATGATAGTCGTTTCTAAGACTTGACTATAGTCGTGTCATTGCTTAGCCTTTTGTGAGGGTCATGTGTGAGGTTTTTTGAAGCTGAACACTAGGGGGCGGGTTACTCAGTGCAAGGTGGATTAGGTTGTTGGAGGTCTTTTTATCATGGCCTCACCATAGGACATGTATGATAGTGGACATAGGTGCTCGACATATGTGTTCATGATATGTATGCATTGAGAGATGCGTTGATTCTTGACTCTTCTTGTTGAGACGCTAGCAAATATTGCTTATTCTAGTGATTTATGACATTTGGGATTTGAAATTTTGTTCCTCTTACAAGGAAAATTTCGTCAAAATTTTCCCGTGAATTTCATGGCTGTGATTTCTTGAACATCTCTTTATCTTGCCATTCATTCTCTTGTGCTTCTATTGGGTTTGTTGGTTGATATTTTCTCAATTTATAGTTGAAACTCTGCTAAATTTTTGTCAAGATTATTCTTGCCATTTAGTAACATTATGGCTTATTCTTCTTTGGATAGTGCTTTGCTTAACATTTGAAAGTTTGATGGAAACAACTTTTCTTATTGGAAGAAGCAATCAAGAATGTCTTGGTTCAAAAGAAGCAAGTTAAACCCATAAAGTTTCAAGATGTCAAACTCGAGAACATGGATGCGGAAGAATGGGAAGAGCTAGATGAGCTAGCTAAGTCTACTATTCAGTTATCATTGTTTAAGTTTGTGTACTACAATGTGGAAGATGTTGAAGGATGTGCTTATGCATTATGGCAGCATTTGTGCAATCTTTATGATCAGACTAGTGATGCATCACAAGTCTATTGGCTAAAGAAACTTGTTGATTGTTGCATGAAAGAAGGGAGTTCGGTGTCAGATCACATTGAACGAGTTCAATGTAATTTTTAGCCAATTGATTGCACAAAAAGTTTAATGATAGCCTAAAAGCTATGTTTTTGTTGACCACTTTGCAGAAAGTTGGGATACTTTTTGTACGGCAGTTAGTACCAATCTTATAGTGAATGAACTAACCATGGAGAAGGTTGCTAGTTCTTTGTTGATTGAAGAGATGAACAGGAAGAACAATGACAATGGGAAAGGTTCTACTGCTCTTAATGTTCGTGGTAGATTTCAGTCAAGAAAGGAATCCGTAGATAGAGGAAAGTCAAGAAGCAAATCTCATTCTCATCATGATATAAAGTGTTACCATTGCAATAAGGTAGGTAATATACAAAAGGATTGTTTTAGATGGAAGAGAGAGCAAAGGAAAGCTAAAGGTAAGAAAGTTCAAGAAAAAGGTGAACAGAAAGCTTCATCTGTGAAGATTGAAGAAGAAAACACAATGGAATCACATGGAGATGTGTTCTTCTTATCATCTCGTGACTATGATGCTTTAGTTGCAAGTTCCACTACTACCTTTCAAAATTGGATCATTGATTTGGGTGCATAATTTCAAGTTACTCCATGTAGAGAATGGTTTTCTACTTATGATGCTTCAAGAAAAGGTGTAGTCCGTCTTGGAAACAATTATGTGTGTGACATAGTAAGCATTGGTGATGTATAGTTGTGGTTTGCTAATGGTTGTCACTTAACTTTGAAGAATGTGAGACATGTTCCAAAGTTGGCAAAAAGTTTGATTAGCACTCGTGATTGTTATCATACCTCTTTTGGAGATGCTTCTTGGAAGTTGTCAAAGGGTTCTTTGATTGTGAAAAAGGGTTTCAAACATGGAACTCTTTACACTCTACATGTTGCTAATGTTAAGAATAGTGTTATATGTATAACCGAGCAGCCAAATACCTCTTTGTGGCATTGTCAACTAGGTCATACATATGAGTGAAAAGGAAATGAGAGCACTGTCTCATTTGGGTTATTTACTGGGTCTTGATTATTTAACTTTTAAGGTGTGTGAGCATTGTTTGTATGGTAAGCAAACACAAACTCCTCACAAAGCAAGTGGCTATAGAAGAAGTGAGCGCTTAGAGTTGATATATAGTGAAATTTGTGGTCCTATGCCTAGTGTCTCATTTTCTTATTTTTCCACATTCATCAATGACTATTCTCACAAAGTTTGGGTTTATCCTGTCAAGTACAAATATCTAGTGCTTGATGCATTCAAAAAGTTTGTCTCATTAGTTGAGAACCAGAGTGGAAATAAGGTCAAGTGCTGACGCACCAACAATGGTGGGGAGTATATTTCAAAGTCTTTTCAAGACTTTTGTGATTCAAAAGGAATCAAACATGAGTTCACTGCTCCTTATAATCCCCCACAAAATGGTGTTGCAGAGAGCATGAATAGAACAATACTAGACAAAGTCAGATCTATGTTGTCTAATGCCAATCTAATCAAAGGGTTCTGGGTAGAAGCAGCTGCTTCTGCAGTTCATCTCATCAATAAGTCACCTAATCATGTGTTGGATGAGCAAGTTCCAGAGATTCTTTGGTCTAAGAAGGTTAATTCTTATGAACATCTTAAAGTTTTTGGTTGTGAAGCATTTTGCCATGTCCTTAAGCATATGCGTAGAAAGCTTGATCCTATGTCAAGGGAATGTATATTCTTAGGTTATGGTGAGTTTGGTGAAATGGATATCACCTTTGGGATCCTAAAGCCAAAAAGATTGTTTGAAGTAATGATGTGTACTTCAATGAGAAGAAGATGCCTAATAAACCTATACCTACTATTGAAGTTCGATGTGTGGTGATTCAAGAGGATGGGATAGTGCATAATAGAGTACATAATGTACCTGCACAACAACCACCACAAGTGAAAAAACCTCCTGTGTTAGAAGAAAGAGTGGAACAACCTAATGTGCCTGAGTTAAGGAAATCTATTCGGGTTCCTCGTCCTCCTGAACGTTTTGTTCCAGCTCTTGACTAAGTGATGTTGACAGATTGTGGTGAGCCTTCATGCTATGATCAAGCTATGTATGCTAATGATAAGCTTAAGTGGAAATTGGCTATGCAATCTAAGATGAATTCTTTGAAGAAGAAGGACACTTGGGACTTGGTACCTTTGAAAGAGGGCATGAACATTCTTCCTTGCAAATGGGTCTACAAAATGAAGATTGCTTCCATTGATGATCAGCCAAAGTACAAGGCTAGATTGGTTGCCAGGGGTTTTAAGCAACAAAAGGGTGTTGATTTTGATGAAATATTTTCACCAGTTGTGAGTATGACTACTCTTCGCTTAGTGCTTGCATTGGTAGCCATTGACGATATGGAACTTGTTCAAATGGATGTCAAACCAGCATTCTTACATGGGGATCTTCATGAAGACATTTATATGCAACAATCACAAGGTTTATTATTGAAGTGAAGTAAAAGATAGTTTGCAAACTTAAAAAGGCTCTCTATGGGACAAAACAAGGATCTCATCAATGGTACAATAAGTCTGATGCTTCTATGCGGTCTCAAGGTTTCAGAAGGAGTGACGAAGATCATTGCCTCTACACTAAAAAGGCTATTGAGGGTAGTCTTTTGATATTGTTCTTGTATGTAGACAATATGCTTATTGCCGGGAAAATTACTAGTGAGATAGATGCATTGAAATGAAATTTGCATAAGAACTTTGATGTAAAAGATTTAGGAGAATCCAATCACTTTCTTGGTATGCGGATTGTCAAAGATAGGAGCAAAAAAGTCCTTTACTTATCTTAGATTGCGTACATTTCCAAGGTACTTCAACGTTTTAATATGGAGAGGGGGAAGGTATCCAATACCCCATTACCTCCATAGGTAAAACATAGCCTGTTTGATTGTCCTAAATCAGAGGAGGAAAAGGCTAAAATGGCCTTGCATCTGTTGTTGGTATCTTGATGTACGCCACGATTGCTACACGTTCAAACATTGCATTTACAGTGGGAGTAGTTAGAAGAAACATGTATAATCCTGGTAAGAAGCATTGGGAGGTAGTGAAAGGAGTGATGGTATATTTAAGCAGTACAAAGGAAAAATGTTTATGCTTTGGGAGCAAGAAGGCATGTGTAAAAGGATATACGGATGTTGATTATGCAGGGAATGTGGACAATAGAAGGTCCACGAGTGGCTATGTCTTCACATTTGTTGGGGGTGCAATATCATGGAAATCTCATTTACAAGATTGCATTGCTCAATCAACCACTGAGATAGAATATGTGGCCACCTTTGAAGCTTGCAAAGAAGCTATTGTGCTATTCAACTAGCACAAAATCCTATGTTTCATGCGAAGAGCACGTTGAGATCAAGTATCATTTCATTTGAGAGATGCTTGAGGACAAGTGCATCGATCTTGTCAAGGTACACACACATGAAAACCCTATTGACCTTCTCATGAAGGGTTTACCTCCTAAGAATTTTTCATATTGTCGTGATTTGATGGATATTGGGTAGAGCCATCATACTCTACTTACCCCTTTCTCCGCTTATTGGCACATTGGCCTTTGAGTGGGAGGTTGTTGGGTATAAAGGTTAATACCATCACAGGCTAACCGCTCTACTAACCCTAATCTCATTATTTCTTATTGATAGCATAGAAAAATAAGGATCTCACATAGTGTGATAAGTAGCTCCATTAAAACTCTCTCTCTCTCTCTCTCTCTCTCTCTCTCTCTCTCTCTCTCTCTCTCTCTCTCTCTCTCTCTCTCTCTCTCTCTCTCTCTCTCTCTCTCTCTCTCTCAACCCTAATCTCTCAGTCCTTGCATCCCTTCCATGTTGCACACTCATCATGATGCAGTCTACTTGGATTTGCAACAATTTCAGATCTCTATGTGGGAGCAAGATGGATGGTTGCATACTGGAAGTCATCCAGTTACCATGACTAGTCAATTTGTCAGCTACCTGCACATCCTGTCTGTGTTACAAGTACTTGAAAGAACTCCAAAATGGGAACTTACTAGTATTGACAAAACAATGCATCCATAGGCTACAGACTTAACCACAGCAGACCTCAAGTCACTTGGGCTTCAAGTGAAAATGTTGTTGGGCAACAAGCCTACATACCAGTGCATGACAGAGATCAAGTGGCAATTGAAGGAGATGCTTATACAGATGCAAAGTGTCAGAGGAGTTTTGGATCTCAGGGTCAAGGAACTGCTAGAACTCAATGAGGCTAGTAGTAGAGGACCTAAGACCAGAATGACTCTCAGAGAATAGAAGACACATCTGAAGAGTTTGTTTCACCTGGTCAAGCTTACAAGGAAAATGATGTAGCATGACAATCAGACGGTGTTGAATTTCTTGGAATTTGTTCCTAACTCTCTAGCTTTGCTCTGTAAGCCAAATAAGCTGAGTTACCTTGCTTCCACCTCACACTGAAACAACAGACCAACAGAAGTATCTAGAGATAGAAAATGGGCTCCGAACATGGTATGAGGAGGCGACCATGGAATGGTTGGCATGGAATCAAGTGGCATGGAATCAAGTATTGCAAGATGGAGTACAGAAGACTGTGGCTAGTGAGCTACTGAATGATCTCCACAATTCAATTGTTAATGGGCTAGTGGAAAATTAAAATCAAACGGCTCATTCAAACCACGAATCAGCTATTACAATTGAAAATTGAGGCCTATAAAATTCTAGAGAAGGAACTGGCTAGTAAGGCAAGCTCTGAACCTCAATTTAGAGAAATGGTTGAGAAGGCTTGTTTGAGGCCCGCATCAAGTGCAGCCATTGCCTCAAGGATGGATGCATACATCTTCCTATTGTCACAAATTGGCCAGAAATCATCTGACAAGAGGCAACCCCACTCTGTATGATGTTGAGACTAATACTTGGGATGCCATGACACCCTATGAAGTAGAAATGACATCTGTTAGGAAGGACCAAGCTGGAGCAAGAAACACTGTTTAGAGTGATTCAGAAGGGAAATATTGGACCCGCTACTTCTGAGGCGTCCCAAGCACCATACAAGAGGAAGAAGGCACTTGACAAGAAGAGGGTTGGACACTGGGTGAGTTAATTGGCATCACACCACTGGAGCAAGAAACACAGTTCAGAGTGATTCCGAAGGGAAATGTTGGACCCACTACTTCTAAGGCATCCCAGGCACCATACAAGAGGAAGAAGGCACTTGATAAGGAGAGGGTTGGACACTAGGTGAGTTAATTGGCATCACACCACTGGCCTTTTGCAATACGAAGTAGATCCGAGGATTTTGACAACTAGCGCCTTTGGGGTCATATGCTAACATAGGAGAGTTGGTTGTCCAAATACAAAAGAAGCAACAAGAAATTGAGAATCCTTATTGGTACAGTTATTGGGCAATTAGAAAACAATTTGGAGATTGTTACCTGGATATTTTGGTATATACCAAAATTCAAGAAAGGAGAGGAGGAAGGTAGAAGGTGAGAACTACTCTTAGCAGGACTGGCGGGCGGATGAAGCTTCCAAAAGCGGTAACTTGTGAGTTACCACAGTAACTGACAATGCACAGTCAGTCAAACACCAGTCTGACAACCTATAAATAGGACTCGTTACTCAATTTGTATAACTTTTTACTCCCTAGAATCCTTAGTTGTTTACATCCTGACCTACTTGTGCTCTTTGTAATAATTTTTTGCGCTCTCTCTTGTTCTGTCTTTCACTGATCTTTGAATGTTCTAAATTTGACATCTTTAGTTCTAAGCACCAACCTGAAATAGCTATCTGAACACATCCAACTCATTCCAAATGGCCTAGTTGAGAGTGAAAATGCACAGATAGTCAAGATTCTTACCAAGTATATATACAAGAAAGTTGAAGAGTGGAAACCTAACCTTGAAAAGTGTTTGTGGGTGTACATGAATTCTTACAAAGTTAGTACCAACTTTACTCCTTTTGAGTTGGTTTATGGCAAAGAGGCGATGATGCTTGTGCATGTGTAGTTAGGTGCACTAAAAGGTATGTGGCAGATCGACAAATCTCATCAAGATGTTTTGCAAGATAAAATTACAAGTCTTGAAGCTTTGAAGATGGATCAAGAAGTGGCATCGCAATTCTATGTGAAGCAGTGGGAGAAAAGAGTGGATTCCAAAAAAGAAGATAGAAAAAGGAGATTTAATGATGAAGTACAAAAGTTATTTGGATTTTACCTTCCAGAAGAAGTTCAAGTGGATAGATCCCTACAAGTTCCACCAAGTCTTTCCCAATGGTACCTTTTTGCTAATGCAGATGAATGGTCATTTCCTCAAGAATAGGGTGAATGGTGTGCATCTCAAGCTCTATTTTGAGAGGGAATTGGTGCATGCAATGCATAGAGTGAATGGTGTGCATCTCAAGCTCTATTTTGAGAGGGAATTGGTGCATGCAATGCATCGAGTTTTGAGAGAAGGGGTTGGGCAACCAACCTAAAACTATAGTATTTTTTTGGTTTGCTCATAATGTCTACCAGTTTTTGCAGTTTCCCAATTTCAATAGTCATGTTTTGGTTAAACATGAATGTTCAACAAGAGGGTTGGGCAATAACGGTGTAGCCAAAGCAAAAAACTAGAGTAGGGGGTTTTAGAGTGTTTCTACTCTATTAAGCAGGACCAAATTCCATCATGCCAAGTGGCTCAATAAGCATGAATGGGTAGGTATAACACATCGGAAGGAAGTCCTACCTACGAGAATGCAGGGGAGATAAAGAGCCATTGTGGGTGGGGGGGGGGGGGGGGGGGGGGGGGGGGGGGGGGGGGAGTAAAGAGGCATCATGGACACGGAGAGAGAGAGAGAGAGAGAGAGAGAGAAATCTCAATAAGATGCAAAGGGATGTGTGGCAAAAAAAAATAGGTATATTAAGTCTTGACTATCTAGAGTCTTGACTAAATGGTTTTCGGGCACTCCCTCTCCATTTGTGTCTCTCACAACTTTCCCTCTCTCTATGATCGTGTGAATGGGCCGCAGCTTCTTCAATTACTCAAACGTTTTCTCTACCTGCATTTATTTTCTATGATCGTGTCTGGATAAATTTGTGACGACTCTCAATGACCAACGTACATCCAATATAGGCAATCCTTTTCTTCCTCAATATACGGCCACTATGTCTGTGTGAGCACTCTACACTAGCATCAAGATTTTCATATATGGCACCATGGCCATGTTGCTAGGGTGGTATCAAACATCATGTACCTTATTTTCTCTTTGCAACACATACACCAATTACGATGTACCTTATTTTCTCTTTGCAACACATACATCATGTACCTTATTTTCTCTTTGCAACACATACACCAATTACGATGTTGCTAGATTAATATCCTTTTTGCCAATATAAACACCAAATATCCCAATTCCCACTTTTAACAAGAGCTCAAGATTTGACCCCATGGTCAGATCTTAGCCAAAGTTTTGAGAGCATGGCTTGGAATATCTTTTTAATTACTACTTTGTGGAAGGATTTGATCTTAAAAAATAATTTAAGATTTGTCCATATGGATAAATCTTCAAGACATTGGTGATTCTTTGAAATTGGCTTTGAAGTATCAAACTCTCTAATATGGTGTTTATATTGCCTTATGATTTTGAGAGCTTCCATGGCCGTTCTAGTTCTTTTACCATTCAACCCGTTTGAAGCACGGTGAGCTCTCTCTTTTGAAACCTCCATGAGAGAATGGTGCAATAGCCATCTTGTTGCCAAGCATGAGTATACTTTTTTTGGAGCAAGTGCTTGCCATATTGGACACCAAGTTGCACGCCTTCAGCATCTTCCCCAACACCATGATGAGTGTGGTGAATATATTGTGTTGGGCAAGTGACAGTTGCCTACCATAATTTCATAAACAAGTCTTTCTACCATTGTAAAGGTAATTGAAAACGGTATTATTGTGCATGGTGTGTGTGGTCGTGCTTGAATCTTGGCCATTGCGTGCATCTAAGTGCTCTTGGAAAGCATCTAAACATTCTATGGAAACCTCATTGATTCGCATTTCCAACTATTTCCCTAGACTCTTCAAAATTCATTATGGAGGGGTTATTTATATGTGGATTGACCATAATATCCTCCTTTGTCAGAAGCCAGGTAGGTATTTTTTCCAGCACTTTGACAAAGCTAGGGTGAGTTGGCAGCTAATAGATATATTGATTGTGATATTTGAGTGATTTCCAATCATGGACCATTCATTTGGCTCCCACAAACAACATCTAAAAGCACCCTAAATCAATGTAATTTGTTTCATCATGAAGGAATTATTGGATTTGAAGATATTTTCCCTTTTGTAGTTAGTGCCAACAACTCATTCAAGCAGTTCTAATCTGAATTTAAGTCTGAGCTAGACTCATATTTGTGATCCATTGATGTGTGGACAATGAGGGCTTGTTGAGTAATAAAATCTTTTGCACTAGCTATGCCATGCCCTTTATATTGTGTGTGGGATTGATCTTGTTGTTGGTCCTGACCACACTCGTTCTAATCTGGTTGTTGATTTTGGCTATGGTGCCGATCAGTCTGGATGGCTGAAACCATACCTTGGGTGCACTTTTTCCCACCTGTTGTAGAGTCAAGAGGGGGTTGATCATCATCATCATGGTCCACTCTAGTGTCATCCCCTTGATCCTGGTCATCCTCCTTTTCTTTTCTTCATCTTCAGCATCTTGGTTTTTGATGTACTCCACCACTACCTAGTTGACCAAAGCTCCTGCATATGTTTCAGCTTTGTCCTCTGAGTCAGATTTTGTGATTTCCACCAGATTTTTTAGATTGTCCATATTGAAAGTGAGATTGCCCTTGAGATCCACTATACCCACCAAGGATTGGTAGATAAATAAACTTTTCTCTGACTGCTTGCTTGAGGGTGTGATGATTGGCCATTAGCGATTTCAAAGCAGTTTTTTTCTCCTCCAACCTCCCTTGTAGCTCTACTTTTTCTTCTTCAGTAAATCGCTTCTCCTCAGCAAGCTTTTGATTGTCTCTTTTTAGTGTTGCTACTTCCTTTTGTTGGGAGGCCATGATTTTGGCATCATTGTTATGCTCAATAGAGAGCTCCATCATCTTGGTCTTAAGCTGGTCCATCTTGCGCTTTTCCTTTTCTAGGTTGGCCTTGGTCTCTTGGATTTCATTTTGTAAAGCATGCACTTGTGATTTGATATTTTACTACTTATTGCAAGTGACCGATGGAAAAGTGTTGATTGAGCTAGGCTTATGCAAACGGATAAATATATTTTATGTACGATTTATTATTCAAGTGCTTTTTGATGGGCTTTGGCCATTTATGACCGGCCAGCTAGTTTGTACTCACTTTGATCATTCAAGATATCTATAAAGTAGATACGTGCAAGAGGGAAATGGTCACTCTTGCATGGAGTGATATTGCACCCTCCTTGTTGCAACCAAGCTGGGTATACCTTGCAAGCATTGTTCTGCATAAGATGACATTCTGAACAAACCTCACGGTCATTAGTCATTGTTGTCGAATTCAAGCATTAATATCTTATAGCTCTGGACTTCGATTGGCAAGCTGTAAATTCCTATAAGCTTCTCAAGCTGCATAGAATGTATACAAACCCTGCTAAGGCTATAAGATTTCCAGATGGCCCACCAAGCGAGGAGACTGACCTGGCACTGAACTGGCCCCTAAAGAAATTTAATATGGCGATAACTTGGTGACCATAACTCCGACCTTTGATCTAGAAATACTGACGTGCTCCACAAAGTGAGAACTTCAAGACCATGCATTCACTTCATTTCTGTCCCCTCAGCTATAGTTTCCCAATCCGATACGGGTCTGCATCAACTTAAACTTCAAAATACGACCATAACTTCTTCATCGTAGCTCTAATTGACAAGCCGTAAAGACAGGCCGACAGAGCACTTCAAGCATTGTAGCTCTAGATCATAATATTCCGTCTGTGATCACCTCAAGCATACTCCTTTTTAGCATCATCAAGGCATCTGTTGTCCCTTTAAAGCCGCATCTACAATATAAAGCTTAAAACTAGCTTGTTATCAAGCCATGATCACTGATAAATATTCAAGTAGACTTCAATCAAACACAATTTGCATCCTTCAGATAATTTTCCCATCATGGAAGTGGATTTGCATGACATCCACCCCCTCTGAACCTACACAGCCTCCGTTGTGTGTCTCCGATCTCTAGTGTGTAGGAAATTCCTTATTATCCCATTTGATCTTGGGGGCTACTAAATTGCAAGTTGTAGATTCAAAGGATACTAGATATCTCTTGTAGCAAGTTGCATACAAGATTTTGTTTTCTAGATATATGCTAAGTCAAAAGAGTTTTTGGTTATGCGATCAATAAGCTTAAGTGGCTAGCTTCCAGATGACATCTTTGGACAATAGATAAAGTATCTTCACATCTTTTGAGTTGGTTCTGCTACCATAACTTGAAGTAAAGGACTTGACAACCATTTTGTGTGCAGACGAATTAAGACATACTTGAGCTTGACAAGGTTCCATATATCGAACTTGATGGTCAAGCCGTTGTTGATAAATTTGCGGTCTTGCCAAGAAAGCACGGGGCTTTTGGCTATGAGAGTTTGTGAGAGAACTCCAAAGACTATATGAAGGAGTTAAACCATACATGCCATGAAGTCTAGGGTCTGGAAGGAAGTGCAATCAAAGAAGTCCCACTCTTTCTCTCTTGCACTCACACACACAAAGAAAGAACACAAAAGATAATATCAAAACAACACAAAGATGAAAACATCAAGGCTATGGCCATATCGTATCATGGGTAATATGAAAGGGTTCATAGATGAGTTAATGGCGTTCAATCTTTGGTGACTAAACAGACTACGAATTGTTCTTTGGAATTGTAGTCTTGTGCTTACCATAATATATATGTTTTGTCTAGTGATTGGGATTAATTGTGTGTACAAATCCTCTTGGTTCATAGCAAGATAACTACACTTACATCAATTATTTTTTTTTATAGTCGATAAGGGATAGTATGATGGGATCCGGTGAAAGAAGTATTTCATTGAGCCTTTTTGGGCCAAAGAGAAACACTTTACGTTTTTGAAAGTGTATTTTATGGCTAATCCATACATTAAATTTAATAGATCGTACAGAGTGTAAGCGATAGAAATTCACATCATTTGGATTATTCACCTAAGATACTATGTGAGAAATGTAGATATGAGAGAAGTGAAGAGATGAGAAGTTTCCCTCCCAAGGCCTATTCTTGCCCGTAGGCAATAAGGATATTGCGGGGAGAGATATACTTGTAGCAAGGAGAACCTAGAATTTGTAGAGAAAATGAATTTCTAGAGTGAGAGAGATAGGTTTGGTTAGGGAGGGAGATGAAATTAGAGATATATGCTAAAGTAGAGATGAAAAAGAAAACAAAATATCAACAAAATATCAAAGTAGGACACATCTTACTTGACAAACCCTTCGAGAGTTATTCACCATTAGATGGAGAGAGAATAATATGGAAGACTTCAACCTTGATTGATGCACCAAGTTCAAGACCTTCTTTCATTAGAGTTGCTCTTTCAAGGATAACTTACAAGAATGGCTAGTCTTCCTCTAGGAGCAAGTACAGGCTTAGGCTTATGTTTAAGGTTAAGTATAATTAGGCATCAATCTTCTCACTCCCTCATGAATTCATCTCATGAATGACTTGAATGATTTTCAAGGAAGAAAAGGTCCCCTTTTATAGGTGAAGGGAAACCCCCAAGGGTTTGTACACGAAGAAGAGCTAGTGTGAACAGAAAATGAAAAAGTGTGAAATGGGTTGTCCCTGTATGATGTGGGTAGACTGGGCTCCAGTATTTTGATCATATCTCCTCAATCGTGATTCCAAATAAAAAAGTAAAAATAGGGACAGAAAGTTTAGCTCATAAGCTGACTCCCATTTCATGTATGTTATCCAATTCGAATTGAAACCTTGTGTAAAAATTCATCAAAATAGGGTACAGTTTTGGCAGCAAAAGTCTTCTTGTGGTTCCCTTAGCCTAAACTTTCATTTGATTCCAATGGACATCTCATGCAATATGAAAGCATGACATTGCTCCTTGACAAAGTTTTATATTCATGCTTGCAATAATGCATTAAAATAGGTGTATTGTTGAGAATCATGCAAGCTAGTGTCCCACTAGGATTTGATTCCTTCCTAGTCTCTATTAAAAAGAAATATAAGAAAAACATGAAAAATACATATTTTATATATATTGAAACTTACCCTAGATATAGGATCTAGCTAGGGTGTGAGATTAGTAGAAGGAAAGAACCAATGATTTTTGCCCCTAGTTAAAGAGGCGGATCTATTGACGCTTTTCTCCATAGTACTTTTTGATAGTAAATTAAGGATATGTTACCCTTGAGATAAATAATAGGATGAGATAGAAAGATTTATTATTATACTTAGATATGCATATCTACATTATATAAAATATACATATGTATCTAAAAAGTCACAAGATAGATCTTGTAGCATTCATTCCCACTATGTACGTGTCACAGCACGACACCCTGTGCATCATTAATTGGAGCACTTGAGTCTCGCGAGGTTCACTAAATAGGTTTTCCATAGTTGAATGCTTTGGAGATATGACATATACACTTCAAAGATTTTCGATGGACAACTACCTAATGCTTAAGCTAGAACATTGATTATAGGGTATAAACCTTACAGTATTTTCCATATGTTTACCAGTTACGTGAGTTTGATGATGGAAAAGAGCTTAAGGTATCTATAGAAGATGCAGAATTAAGTGCAATTGACACAGACCGGAGGTTGTGAATGTTCAAAGGGGTTGGATGTCATGCAGCTCCCCTTCCATGCTAAGAAAATGATGCACATCAAGCTTATTTGAAGCTTACCTGATTAATGATCAGTGTTCAAGGCTTGGTAACAAGCTATTTTTATAGTTAATGTATATCAAATGTGGCTTAAAAGGGCCAACAGATTCCTTAATGATGCTAAAAAAAAGATTATGATTGAAGTAAGTGCACATATAGGATTTAATGATTTAGAGCTGTAGTGCTTGAAGTGCTCTATCGGCCTGTCTTTATGGCTTGTTGATTGGAGCTACGATGAAAAGTTTATGGCAGTTTGAAGTTTAAGTTGATGCAGATCCGTACCAGATAGGGCAACTACAAGTGAGAGGTTTGAGATGAAATGAATGCATGGGCCTGAAGTGCTCACTTTGTGGAGCACATCGATCTCTAGACTAGCAATCAAAGATACGGTCACCAAGTTATTACCAGTTTAAGTTTCCCTTCCCTGCCAGTGGCCGCCTCAATCAATGTGCCATCTGGGAATTTTGCAACCTCATTAGGGTTTGTATGCTTTCTATGCAGCATGAGAAGCCTACAAGAGTTTACGACTCATCAGACAGAGTCCAGTTTGATGAGTTAATATGGCTTAACGCCGGTGTCATTCGCCAGTACTACTGAGCTGGCGAATGTTGGCATCATCTCAAAAGCTGATACAAGCAACAAACAACTGAGTGCAAAGGGAATTCCTTCTAGCAAATAGAATCATCTGTAATTGCATCTTGAGGGAAGAGGCACTATCCAAGATTCAGGCAAGTAAATTCATGATCATGTTGTCAGCTAGGAGCTGTTGAAAGTAAACGTCGTTCTTAGCACTGAGTTGGCTAAAATGTATACCAAATGTTATGCTTAGCCATGCTTTGGGTGATGTGAATGCCAAATGTGATGCCTTCTACTATGAAGCAATGCCTTGGATGAGAGAGAAAATCGCTTGCTTAGCTTTGAGAACGTGAGAGAGAACTTCTTGCTTCCTTGCTCTCAAGCTACCTTCTCCTTCTTGTGAAATCCTCACCGCTATGCCCAAAATAGATTTTTTTTTAATGCCCCGTTCAATTTTCTTGTCATGGAAGCATGACAAGCTGCCTGGTGACACGGCAGGGCTGGGGTTCAAGTGCACGAAATGCTGCAAGCTTGGTATCAAATAGGGTCGCCATGGGGTGATGAGAATTTTTTTCCTCATCCACCTGCTCGTTCAAGCTCTCTGCTATGCGCTATGAGCAATTTTTCTCTCCCCTACGCTCTCCTTCACTACCTGCACCATGCCTTCTTTTATTTGCCCCCCCTTAATTGGGTGGCCACCCCTCTTTAGGTCATAGGCAGGCGGCCTTTAGTTTATGGGCTTATGGGTAACCTTGCCTTTGGGCAGTCTTATGAGCACATGCACACTTGGTCCCAGACATTGCTTCACAGTAGAAGGCATCACATTTGGAACTCACATCACCCAAAGCATGGCTAAGCACAACATTTGGTATACATTCCGGCCAACTCAGTGCTAAGCACGATGTTTACTTTCAACAGCTCCTAGCTGAAAACATCATCATGAATTTACTTTGCCTGAATCCTGGACAGTGTCTCTTCCCTCGAGATGGAAGTAGAGGTGATTCCATTTCTTGGAAGGCATTCCTTTGCACTCAGTTGTTTGTTGCTTGTATCAGCTTCTCAGATGATGCCAAAATTATCCAGCTCAGCAGTGCCGACAACTAACACCGGCCTCAAGCCACGGCCTCAAGCCATATTATCTCATCAGCCCGGACTCTATCTGACAAGCCGTAAATTCCTATAGACTTCTCAAGCTGCATAGAATGCATACAAACCCTGATGAAGCTGAAAAATTCCCAGATGGCACACAGATCAAAACGGCCGACCTGGCATGGGACTGTCCCCCGAGGAAACTTAAACTGGTAATAACTTGGTGACTGAATCTTTGATTGTTGATCTGGAAAAACGATGTGCTCCACAAAGTTGGCACTTTATGCCCATGCATTCACTTCATCTCAAACCTCTCACCTGCAATTGTCTAATCCGGTACAAATCTGCATCAACTTAAACTTCAAACTGCCATAAACTTTTCACCGTAGCTCCAATCGACGAGTCGTAAAGATAGGCCGGTAGAGCACTTCAAGCAGTGCAGTTCTAGATCATCCGTGCTTACTTCAAGCATACTTGTTTTTTTAGGATCATTAAGGCATTTGTTGGCTCTTTTAAGCCACATTTGACATACATTAACCATAAACATAGCTTGCTACCAAGCCTTGAACACTGATCATTAATCAGGTAATATTCAAATAAACTCAATGTGCATCCTCCTGGTATCTTTCTTAGCATGGGAGTGGAGCTGCACGACAATGCGTATGATGTTTTTTTACCCGTGTTGACTCCAAAATCTATATTTGTGTAGATCCTAGTGTTCTAGGGGACCTTAGAAGCCAATAGCCAAAATTTCATGGAATTTGGAGCATATTTGGGCCAATAAGTGCCAAAGATTAGAAATTGGGCCCAAGCTTGATTTTATCATAACTTGCACAAAATTGGTTCAAATTCAATTTAGAAAGTTGTTGAGAGTTGCCCAAGTGATAAAGATCCTCTAGAGTAAAAATCACTTGATGTGGCCACAGTAGGCATCATACGTGTATGATGTCTCTAGCCCTAATTTGGAGTTCAACCAAGTTTCAACAAATTTGGGTTACATTTGGTCAAGATACAAGCAAAAATCCTTGATCTTGAAACTATTTTAAGTGCTGTTTCAAGTGCAGTTCACCAAAATTGCTCTAACTTTTGACATCCAACTCCAAATTGAGTTTGGTATAGCTAGGCAATAATCTTGTGAGATGAAATTTGGAGTGAAATTTGATAGGATTTCTAATTTCAAACTTTTAGGGTACCCAGAACCAATATCGAGAGGTCAAAAGACCACCCAGACTTGACTTTTAGGGACCTGACAAAGGGCCAAAGGTGCTTATTAAGGACTATCTTGAGAGTATTGAGTGAGCCTGACATTAAGAAAGCTAACATCATCAAGTTGGAGAGCCAATCTACCAATCCTTTTGTAGATATGACCAAAGGTATAGCAAGCCAAGCTAGAAGTTTTGAAATGCCAATCTATACATATAATTTTGACACAAGCCCAACTACATTGCCACCATGGATGTACCCAGATGCAACCATAGAACATGACTTTTATAGAGTTGGAATTATAGTCACAACAGGACCATATGTACCACCACCACCCCCTATAACTT
The DNA here is from genome assembly GCF_014529385.1 of Adiantum capillus-veneris. Lineage (NCBI taxonomy): Eukaryota > Viridiplantae > Streptophyta > Polypodiopsida > Polypodiales > Pteridaceae > Adiantum > Adiantum capillus-veneris. The sequence goes on along the minus strand of NC_140952.1, from coordinate 10,475,362 downwards.
ACTCCTATTCAAATCAGAGCAGAACCTTGAGAAGATATGATACTGAGAGTGAGAGTGACACATCTTCTCAGAGGAGTGAATCACCAAGAACCTAACCCACAATAAAGCCAGAGGTGTCTAGTGAGCAAATGAAGCTTATAGAAGGATTAGCTCAGAGACTTGCTCCTCTAGTCAAATCTGACCTCCAAGAACCCCTATGGTGCAGAATCACACAGAAATGGATAAACCATACAATGGAAGGGTGTTACTATAACCACAGATATGCAAAACCATCCCCAATAACACCTCTTCTACCAGGGTACACAGCAGTCCAACCAACAAAAAATCAATATAATTTGGATGCAAGAACATTGTACTTTATCGCAAATAGGCCCATGACTATGGCACAACCTGTTTACAGTCATCCAAGAATACCAGAATCCTCGAGATCAGAATATCCTTGCAAGGAGATGATTCAAGTAAATGGATATTGTACTGATTGTGCATAAACACATCTGATTCCTAATTGTCCACACCACCAAGCTAAGAGAGGGACATATACAAAGGAGGTCAAAGGGATTGTACAACTTCCAAGAACCTCAAAAAATGATATCCTTGTGCCTGTTCAGCCTATAACTAGAGCTCAAACTAAAAAATCAGTTGAAGAACCTATACTTGAAGAGCCAAAAACGGATGCACCTAGCAAAGAACCACGTAGTAAACGAAATAGCTGGAAAGCTAGGAAGTCTAGGATGAAAGCAGTAGGGAGAAAGAGAAGAATTCCATAGTGGACAAGCTTACACAATCAAAGGAGCAAATAAGACACCATGATGAAAGGGTTGCACCTATGATTGCACGAGTAACTTCACTGCTACCAAAAGAGCTGTCCAGTGAAAGTAAGCCTAGAAACGCTAGTTTGGGAGGATTGGTCTTGGTCAAAAAAAAGTCAATGAATCATTAGATGCCTTCTTAAAATCCTACCAAGCATGGCTTAAGAACAATCAAATGCAAGAGCAAAAATGGATGACATATCCATATGCTGAGCTAGGGAGGCAACCGCTAGAGATGTGGCAAGAGATGATTGAGGTAGCACAAGCCTTAATAGCACCTCCAACTAGCAAACCAAGAGGCTGGATAGAGGTTCCACCACGAATGCCAATAATCCCACCTAGATCAAAGCCTAAAAACACGACTGAGTGTCTGACATAGAGCTAGAAAATCCAAGGGTAATGTTGAATACCATAGATAATTCATCTAGGGATCTTCATCCTACCATATCTAAGGAATAGGAGAAGCGGATGGTATGGATGACTTATGGCGACAAATCCGTGAGGCAAATGAAGCCAATGAGTTGAGTCATCAAGAAAATTAGTCTGGTAAGAGGAGAGATATCTTTCTTCCTCCGATTGAGGAATTTGAGGCAAGGTCTCAAGTGAAATTAGAAATGCAATCATCTTTTGGAGATAAGGGATCTGTATTGTTTGTAGACAGTAAGCCTCATTCCTTGATAACCCTACCCTCATATACGGAAGAACATAAAGCTAAATCAAACATTGTGGCAATCCCGTCCCAGAGATTGCCCTCTAAAAAGGTCATGGGCTCAAACGGCCTGATAGACCTTATATCTACTCCTATAAATTGAACAATCACACTTGCTGAAATTATACAAATACAACCAACCATGTGGAATATTGTAGGGAAATGTTTGGAGAAGTTTGGTATAAAGAATCTAAAAACTCAAATCAAAGAAGGGATCAAAGAGCTTAAGAATCCTCAGCTCAACACTAGGCCAGTTCCATTAAACAAGGTGGAAGAGTATCGTGAGGGAGAGGATCACAATACAACTCTTCCCATTGAATTTCAAAGTGTCACCGCTATGGCCATATTAGATAGTGGAGCTGGAGTTGCCATCGCAACAAAAGAGATATGGAAACAATGGGGAAAACTTGCCTTACGAGAAAGCAGAATGAAATTATATCTTGCAGATGGGTACTTGGAAAATCCCCTCAATCTTCTAGAAAAGATAGTTGTAGCCTCTTGTGGTATTGAGTACGAGCATACGTTTACTGTGGTTTAATTTGGGAAGAAGAACAACTATGATGTCATATTAGGACGACTATTCATGCGACAACTGAAGATGGTCCAAGATTGGGGATACGATTGTAAAGCACACGTGGAAATGATTAAATGCAAAGAATTATGAAATGCTACACTGCCATCAAGGACAAATAAATTTCATTTTGCTGAAATTAATCAATCAAGAGTTTTCGGCTTATGGATGAGTCTATTGATTAGTTAGCTATGACTAAGGTTAAAAAAACTACTCTAGTACTAGTTAAGTCAAGAAGATTATCTAAATGCAAGATTCCCTAATTGTGCTTTTCAGCTTTGACCAGCCAACTAACTCTCACAACTCTAAACAAAAGCTTGAATTTTTTCACTTTAAGCTCAATGGAAGTGCTTTTCATGTCATTTTTCTTTCTTTTCCTTTTTCTCTTCATTTTGCATTCCAAATAAGATTCTACTTGAGCATTTAATGTACCACATTCCAAGTCGTAGTGGGTGAAGCTCAAAATTCCCAGATGGCACCCCGATCAAGGCGACCAAACTAGTACGAAACTAGCCCCCAGTGAAATTTAATATGGCGATATCTTGGTAGCCATAACTCCAATCGTTGATCTAAAAATATCAACGCGACAAAGTGAGAACTTCAAGCCCATGCATTCATATCAACTTTGACCCTTCATCTGCAACAACTACCTAATTCGTCTCAGATATGCAAACTTTCCCAACTTCAAATTGATATAACTTCTTCACTATATCTTCAATCAACAAGCCGTAAAAACATGCCGATAGAGCACTTCAAGCACTACAGTTCTAAATCATAAAGTCCTATTTGTGCTCACTTCAAGAATACTCTTTTTTAGCATCATTAAGGAATTTTTTGCCCCTTTAAAGCCGCATCTGACATACATTAATCATAAAACTAACTTGCTACCAAGCCCTTAACATTGATCATTAATTAGGTAAGCTTCAATTGAGGTTGATGTGCATTGTCTTGGTATCTTTCTTAGCATGGGAGCGGAGCTGCAAGACATCCACCCCCTTTGAACCTGCACAGCCTTTGGTCTGTGCCAACCGCACATCTGCTATATGTACCTTAAGCTCTTTGCCATCATCAAACTCACGTAACTGGTAAATATATGGAAAATAAAATAAGGCTTATACCTAGAATCAATGGTATAACTTTATTATTAGGTAGCCCTTATTCTCTCCTCTCCTCCCTTCTCTCTCACCGTGCTGATGTAGCACTCCGCTCTAGGAGGTGCATTTGCACATGATCTTTCACTCTCTCCCGCTCTCTGTCTCTCTCTGTTTCTTTTGAGCTCAATTATGGATTTGTGCAAGTTCTCAGCAGATATGTAGATTTGTTTGTTTGTGGCTTGTTGTATACTATTTTAGGTATTTTGTAGGGACGCGCTTTGATACCACTGCTACAAACGGAACATGAGGTGGCCTTGAAAAATACCAAGAATAACATAATACAAACCATCAAAATGATCATACTGCATACCTGGAACATCCACAAGCACGTAATTGACGATATACGCGAACAGAGGGAGACAGAGAGCGGGAGAGAGCGAAAGAGCATGTGCAGTCGCACCTCCTAGAGCGGACAGCTACGTCGGCGCGGTGAGAGAGAAGGGAGGAGAGGAGAGAAAAAGACACGAACACTGGGTGCAATCTCCACCCAAGCAAGAGTGAGCATTTCCCTCTTGCACTTATTTATTTATAGATTCTTCAATGCTAAAAAATGAATACACATTGGCCGGACATAAATGGCCTTAGCTCATAAAGAGCATAGAAATAATGAAATGTTCATAAAGATGATATACTTCTGCATAACCCTTAGCCTTTTCCACCTATCACACACCTGCAAAAATTGCAAAGATCTCTCTAGCATGCTCTCGCCACACCAGTACAATGTATGTGCAAACATATAAAACAATATGAGAGCGTTACAACAAATTTTTGATGGAATGTGTACGTAGAGTAGATCTTTTCTTTCTAAAATCACTACGCTTGTCATAAGAATGGTGAACTAATTTGGTTATATTGAATTAAGACATATGCAAAACCCCTCCTAACTCGAACCCTAGTCCATGAAGTTATTTTCCATAGGAGGATATCTACAAGAAGTCGCATTGTATAATGACTTTTGAATGCTTCTTAGTAGCTATGACAAATGTATTAAATACTATCACCAAAGCTACTGTGGCACGCATGTAGTAGTAGGTGATATCTCAGACGGGCTTGGGAGATGGGATCCAAGGCCTCCATTCATTTAGGAATCTGAATTTAAGCGATCATTTTAACCCTTATTGCAAATGTAAACTTGGGTTACTTACCTTTGTACAAAAGTTTCCTTCCCCTCGTCGCACTCCATTCATACACAGACTTTGCTTTCATAAATTCCTTATCAGTTTAATTACTAGGTGTATTTTTAGGGTATATATCTATCATGCATGAATATTAGGATATACTATCTAACAAGAGTATTTCAAATTTCTACAATACAATCCCCCGCTCTATAAAAATTGTGAGTTGCCACTGAGAGATCCTAATAACTTAAGCCTTAGCAAAAATATGTTGATGTTGTTGAACTATTTTGACAATGATGCGAACATCAACTCCAAGCTATGAAAGATCATATAGAACATGCACATTATGTGTGTGTGTGTGTGTGCGTATTTCAAAAGGTCAAAGAGACCAAATTGAGACAATCCTTGTGGATCTAATCTACTGCTCGGGTAAAAAAATAAATAAAATGAAGTAAAGTCAAAGACTACTAAAACAAAAAGCATAAAATAGGAATGTGGAAATGATCATCATCATTCTCAATGCCCGAGCATGCCCAGCTGTAAGGTCTCTGACCCCGATCAAAAGAGCACCCTTGTACCATGAATTGAATATAATGGAATAAGTTACTATTTTTAGCAGTTTTCCAAATTCTGTCAGTGCCATGATGTTCAGAATGTTTTAAAGCTTCGAAATGTGAATTAAAATAATTTTTGTAAAAAAATTCTAAAAATAGAAAGTTTTTGGTCGCCCGACCCGTCTAGTTTTGACCGTCTCGAAGAACTGCACACGTACCCCGAATTTGAAAAAATGCATTTTCAGACCCCAGGGGCTGCTAAATATGGTAGGTACTCGGGCCAGTACGTCTTAGTTAGAGCTCCGTATAGCAATTTACGGCATCAAAATCCGACTCGTACGACCCGTTTTAGCCTAAAATCATTTTTTCCAAAAATTGGGCAGGGAGGCATCGGAGCCCGGGACTGTGTGGGAACAGGTTCCAGGCCACTCTAGAGCTTTAGCAGCTAGGGGGCGCCCTCTTGCCTTGTGGGAGTCTTTGGAAGTTTCCAAGGTTGCAACTAAGTGTGAGAACCAGTTAACTAAACCAACTGGACACTTGGTGGGTAGGGGAACTGGCCTTGCCAATGCAAGGACTGAGTGCTCACTCAGATGCTTATAGCAGCACAAATCGATTTTCAGCCTGTAGGAGCCTATTTAAAGGCCAGTGCACACACACACACACACACACATATGCTCACACACATATAATGCACACACACACACACCTACACACTGGGAAGGTGCTGCCGGTACACACACCTTTTGAAGGAGGAACAAGGAGGGAGGTGCTGTCGAATTCTCGCCTCAAGAAGCTCGATTAGATCAGAGAATCGAGAAGATTATCAGCCCTTAATCATGGTAATCACGGTCTAATTAATACCTTCTGTAAATTCTTTTCATTACCATCTAAATTCCTCGTCTATTATGCTTATTCCTAGTCGTAATTCTTTATAATTACTCTCTAAATTCTCCTTAACCATATTCTATTATGTAATCATCATCCCATAGCTGAATTATCAGCCATTCATCACTCTTAATTAATGATTAAGTTCATGATTATTAGAATTTTCTCTCTCTAGGTAGCATAGTAATTAATCGGTAAGCCGATAATTGTGTAGATTGATGAGAATCACTCTTTCTGTCACTCATCAATATTGTAGCTAAATTAAATTCATTTCTCTTATGCATTAATATGTAATTAAGGGAAAATTAACCCGTCGTTAAGTCTCTAAGAGTTGGCTTTTCTTACACCTATGCATGAGGTGAATCTGCACCATCTATTTGCTAGGAAAGAGATTAATCTTATTTAATTCATCTCTCTGGTAATTCCGTTAGTGAAATCCTATTATTCTTAATCATGTAAGCCGAGTAATTATCTTTAGAGTCAGTTCCCATAGGATTATGTGTCATTCTTAATGATTGCTATATGGAAAATCTAGACCTCTCATATAGGAGGGATTAATTAATGTTGCTAATCTATCTATTGGGTTGTTATGACGCTTGCGAACCTTAGCTTTTTCTCCAAGCTAATTACTTAAAGTAGTGAGTAAAATGGCTCCGGTTAAGAGAACTCGCTTCGGTGGTGCCCACGACCGCGAGGCAGGAACAAGCAATGTCAATGGAAAGGGAAAAGCTCCCATGGAGGAACAAATACCGGCCATCTCACGGGCCATCGACAAAGAAATGGAAGAGGTAGGTCAGAATTTCATTCAAGTTGTTTAATTTAACATTGCACACGTTTAGCTAGGAATGAACTTATCCCCAAGCATGTTGGAGAAATCCGACGGAAACCTCGGCATTGAATTCATTGTACATTAAGTTCTAAAGTAGGAAGGAAATGATTGATGGGTATGCTGTTTGCAAGAGGAAATAATATCTGCTAGGGAAAATTTAGCTTGACATGTTCATTTTATTTCCAATGTTGAATCAGTCTTGACCCCCCTACTGATCACAGGGGACAGAGTTCCTCGTTAAGGGTTCTTGAATCCACGACTTTCTTTTTATGCGGTGGATACCCACGACTTGCTTTCTATGCGGTGGGAACCCACGTCTTGCTTTCTATGCGGTGGGAGTGTCCATGACGTGCTTTCTATGCGGTGGACATACCTAGTTGTATGGGCAGCTAGGCGACAACGGGAGGAGTGAACTCTCGCTGGAGGGGGGATGTTGTACCTCGAGAACATTGGAATTTTAATGAATATGTTTGAGTAGAATTTTTACTAGAATACTGTCTTGGTGTTGTTTGCAATACTGGTTGAAGGGCTGTCTTAACGAACAATGTGCTTCGGAATTAAAACAAGGAATGTTTATGTTGAACAACCTTTGTGGTAGTAATTAGGTCACACAAGGAAGTGTGAGTGTGGGGGTGGAAAGTGGGGGCTTGGCTCAGGTTGCCAATGCCTACGAGATGGGTGGTCTCGATTGATCGGGAACTCTCTGTCCCCATAGTTCTTACTTCGATATTAGTAATGCTCATTGCTCCTAGAGCGGTGAAATCTCGAGAGTACGTGCCTCTGAAACATGGGGAAAAAGGCACTCGGGGTTTCTCTCCTCTTGGAAGGTGAGTCTTAGGATCGCTAGATAGTTTAAGTACGCTTCCCCTACGAGGTGGAGCTAGATCTCCTTGCTAGTAGGCTCGAACTCGACTCACCTTGTGATGAGAGATCGTCCGCTAGTCGAACCGTGAACTATTTTGTTTGCTTCCGCAATAGATCTAGTGGCCACCAGGTTCACCATCAAATCCGCTGGTTGATACGGCGGGGTGGGGACCTCACACCAGCGTTGTGCAAAAAAGTATTGCAGCAGTCGCGACAAAGCTTCATCAATGTCCTTCTCTGTAGGTAGTCTCACTAGGAGGGGGACGAGAGGTGGAGAAATGAAATGAAATGCTATATTGATAGTTTACAAAAGGCTAAAATTGCATATGAAGCCAAATTGATACAATCCATGTGAATCGGATCCAATGTCTGGGTATAAATTAAAATGAAGCAAAGTAAAAATATAAAAATCCTCATCAGCATTGTCAATGCCCTGACGGTGTCTGAGAAATTATGGAATTGAACTTGAGATTAATGAGAATTGATTTATAGAATGATGAGTGTGACCAATGATATCCTGATTTATCTGGGTATGACATATACTAATTATTCTAGTGGTCTGGGACACTAGAATAGGTAGTATGTGGATGACGGCAAGCATAAGCAATGTTGTTTCATTTCATAAATTTTTCATTTTACTACATGCTATTTCTTACACAGAATACTAATCATTGTTTTTGACAAGTATGGTTTGCATCTTTTTATCTTCGCAACTGAGGATAGTTTCTTTCCAACGGAGAGGTATGTAATGGAATTGATATTTTACTATTTACTGCAGTTGATAGGTGGAAAAGTTTTGATCGAGCTAGGCCTATGCAAATGGATAAATATATTTTATGTACATTTTATTATTCAAGTGCTCTTTTATGAGCTTTGGCCATTTATGACCGGCCGGCCAGTTTGTACTCACTTTGACCATTCAAGAAATCTATAAAGTAATTACGTGCAAGAGGGAAATGGTCACTCTTGCACAGGGGGAGATTGCACCCAGTGTCTGTGTTATTCTTCTCTCCTCCCATCTCTTCTCTCTTGTTGTGCGGGTGTGGCACTCTGCTCTAGGAGGTGCGCCCCGCACATGTTTTCCTACTCTTTGTCGCCCTTTGCTTCTCTCCTCTTGCATATAACTCCGAATATGTGAAATTTCGATTAGCACGTATGCAGGTTTTTTTTTCATGAGCTATGATGTGCTATTTTTGGTATTTTGCAGGGATCTCCATGCCTCCGTTTGTAGCAGGACTATCGAGTTGGGAAGTCTTTTGTTGGGCTTCTATGAGTTTCGCCATGGCATTCACCATAGTGTTCCACCCAGACATCATGATGGAAACATGCTTGTCTGTGATGGTATTAATATCATTTTTAGAGGTTTCATAGGCCATGAAAGTCTGTGGGTTAAGGCACCAATGCCTTGTCTACTTGTTGGACCACCATCCTCTCATGTAGAGGTTTCTTCTAAAGCCGTTGGATTTGGTTCATCCGTGTTTGTTGGATTATAGAAGCCAGCAAGGCTAGCTAAGACTTGGAGGTTTCTTTGCTCCTCGTGTTAGCTGGTGGAGCCTACTATGTTTCAGTGGTCTTTTTTTTCCTACAATTTCTGGTGGATTTGAGCCAGATCAATAGGTGTGTCTACTATTGATGCCCCTTTTCCTTAGCTTAGTGTGTCATAAAATCTAATATCTAACCAACCCAAATGATTTTCTCATATTAAACTGATCATTTAATATGGGATAATAAATGGGAACAAGGTTTAGAATATAGACATGTGCTTACGGATCTATCTCAACATGGGGCCAATGGTAAAGGGGTTTAAATGAGAGATGGTCTATCAAAGAGAAAGGCTAACTAATGGAGCTTAAAATACCTTCAGGTTAGCTTCATTAATGACCTCCAGTGGTTGGTGTTAAAAGTCCTTTGACCTTAGGCAAGCTAGGATTGAGCTTGAGGTGGGAACCCAACCTAAGCTTGAGGTGCTTGTCGTGCTTGATGACTAAGGTGCTTGAGGTGCTCCCCATGCATGGGGTAAGGTGCTTGAGTCAAAAAGAGACCCTACAAAGGAGGGGGAAATCCCCAAAGTTAGGGAAATCTTTGACTTAACCTCCCACTCACCCAAAGGGCACCCCCTTTTTCTCAAGGGGCACATGGACACATGTCAAACTCTCCCTATGCTTAGCCACATGGTGTGCTTGAATGCTATTGGATGGGCTAAAGAGGGTTCCAATTAGCTTCTAGTTCCATTCAACAAATATCTAGATATTTTTAGGCTCTCTCTCTCAAAGGAGTAAGGAGGACACTTGTCCAAAGACTACCCATGTACTTTAAATGCATGGTGCATGTGATTGGCTAGCGGGAGAGGGGTCCAAGAAGCTTGAAGCTTGAGCAAAAAGGGGGGGGGGGGGCTTGCCCAAAGCAAGCAAGGGGGGGGTATACACCTCTCCCACACTCAATTTTTTAGGACATTCTCACTTGGTGAAAGTAGAGGAACCCCGCCTCCTTCTCCAAGCTTGTTGAGAAGTGAGAGCCTACACCAACACTCTTGGCTATGGAATGCAAATCCAACCAAGAGACATGCTTCAATGCTTAAGCTTGCCATATTCTCCATCTTCATTACTATGCTATTATGTATGCTAGCAAGAAGAGTGATGATAAGTGAAGAACTATTTCTTTCTCCTATGGAATGTTTCTTCTTCCTCTTCCCTAATCTCATTCCCCGCTAGCTCTCTCCACCTTTGAAGGTGTTTGAGGCCTTGGGATTGAGGCTTGGGATAGTTAATGATTTCTACAAAGTTTATGTTATGCTTGTGATGCGCTATGGTGTGTGTAAGGACATGGGTCCTACGAGCAAGGCCCACGACTGGACAGTGTGTACGCTAGGGGGAGGCTATAAGATAGCACGGTTGGGTGGAGACTAGCACGCACGTTACCACCACCCTTTCACTAGTGTCCGAGCTATTTTTGGGGAAGGGAAAAGCGGGTTGCATGTGCATGCGACGTGCTGCTTCTCTCCCACGTTCCGCAGACAGAGATGTCTCCGCTATGCAGCAAAAAGAAGTTTATGTTATGCTTGTGATGCGCTATGTTATGTGTAAGGACATGGGTCCTACGAGCAAGGCCACCAGCATAGCCGGACAGCGTGTACGCTAGGGGGATGCTATAAGATAGAACGGTTGGGTAGAGACTAGCACACACATTACCACAGCCCTTTCACTAATATCCGAGCTATTTTTTGAAAAGGGGAAAAGCAGGTTGCATGTGCATGGGATGTGCTTCTTCTCTCCCACGTTCCACAGACAGAGACGCCTCTGTCGTGTAGAAAAAAGAAGAATAACACAATTCCCTATGCGTAGCATGTGAAGACAGACAATGACACGCCCCCCACAACGCACGTCTAAGGCGGGCGACCAAGGCAAACTCGAGCGGAAACTTGAGGACATCGAAGGCTTTCGTTGGCTGCACGTGTAGGAAGGTCCGCTTAACCCTTGCATGAAAGAGGGTTGAATCCACCCCATGAGGGTAAGAGGCCAACACTTTTCCATCAAGCTATTGACCCTTATTGTGTATAACAAGCAAAGATAACATACTTGTGTTGAAAAGAAAGCTAGGAGAAAAGGGAAAGCTTCAAACTTCAAGGAAGTAGTTTCACCCTTCCTTTTCATTTCTTGGACGAAAGCAAGTTTTCCTCCAAGAATTCTTTTTTTCTCAAGGAGGTAAGCCTTCACAAAAACGATGAGTTTTTGTGAAGAATCAACAAAGGTGTTCTTACTATGAATGACATGTGAAGTGCTACAATTTCCCCAAGGCGAGGTTCACATGCAACACAAATTGTGGAGTATACAAAACACAAAGACTTCAATTTCACAAAGTACAAGTTGATGTTTTTTTTCTCTCTTTACATCAGTTTGTGTTTACCATGGCCAATGAGGATATCCCACCTACACACACTTTTGATTTTGAGCATGTCGATCAAAATCAGGGCACCACGGGTGTTGTTGACACTAATATGCATGACGATGATGATCTAGGAGATCATGGCCTTGTAGGTATGACTGATTTCAAGACTTTGCAGCATCGCCAAAGCGTACTTGAATGCAATCTCTCTGCACTCACTACAAATGTTACCAATCTTACAGAGTTACTTGTGAAATTTATGAATTCACAGACGGCTCAAGGAGCCACAAGTGGCACGGTCCAAGGGAGCCAAGCTCACACCACTCAAGGAGTCCAAAAGACAAGTGCTTCAGAAGATGCAGAAGGTAGCAATGCATTACTTAAGAATATCACCATTCTTGAGTTTCACGGGGACGAGCGCGATCGCAACAAGGATGCGGTCAATACATTCTTACACAAATGGAGTGATATTCATAGATTGAGACACATCCCGGATATAAAGACGACTGTGAAAACAAGTCTATCTCTTAAAGACAAGGCCTATAAGTGGTGGATGACATTTCCAATAGATGCTCGTCCTCCATCTTGGGCTACATATCAAGCTTCTTTCTCCAAAGATTTTTTGTACTCCAATGAAGAAGATAAGAATTGGTTAGCATGGGATGCATGCCGCTTGTCTGGTCTCTTTCTCACACAGTACCTTTTGAAGTATCGAGAAATCATATTAAAAGTAGAAGGTCCAGATGAATTCCAAATATACGAGGTTTTAATAGGGATCTTGACAAAGACTATCATCTTCATGTCAAGATCCAACATCCAAAAACTTTGGAAGAAGCCATCAGTCATGCCCACAGATATGATGATGACCAACAGAGAAAAGGAAATGTTCCCTACTCTAAGAATAATTTTGTTAAGATCAATGTGGCTAAGTGCCAATGGCGAGGTAGATCTCCCACACGTTCCAATAGGAATAAGAGACAATCTACCTCTCCACACCCATAAGAGGCTAAGAAACCTAAGTAATCATGAGATACTCCACGTGTATCTCTCAACACTGCTGATTTTGAGCGTGCAAAGAAACACAATTTGTGTTTTTAATGCCTTCGGACAAACATAACAAGGAATATTGTCCTCTTTTGCAAGGCAAGGAAAAGGCCATTCACACGATGCAACGTCTCACATTAGATTCATCTCTAAAATATTGTGTTGTAGAGGTTCTTTGTATGGAAGAAAAGCACAAGTGTTGTGTGCCTGCTTCAATGTGGCAGCCCACCTTTGGCCCTCATGATTTGATTCGTATGCATGGCACTATTAACCGACAATGTGTTCGTATTTTAGTGGATGATGGTACAACTCATAACTTCTTGAACTATAAGCTAGCCAAGAAATTGAAGCTTACACAGACTCCCTGCTCCCACAAGTATGTGGTGGAGCAGATGTCTGGGAATGATAAAGAAGTATGGGATACGGTAGTTCAAGGGGTTGAGCTTCTCGTTCAAGATCATACAATGACCCTTGACTTCCAAGTTATGAACATGGACCGTGCTGATGTAGTTTTAGGACGGGAGTGGTTACATGGTTTAGGAAACACATTGCACACTAGTTATGAACACAAATCCTTATCCTTTATGGCCAATGGTAAACATGTGCTTTTGCTTGCTGACAAAAATATACCATCTGCACCTCTTACATGTACAACTAAGCTTTCTATTTTGCAAAAAGCAGATTTAATAGATGAAGTCTTTTTGTGTTACTGCTTGTCTCCAAGTTTTGTGAATTCTCAAGAGCAAAGTGCTGTGAATTCTAGTAATGCTATGCAAAGTCCAATGAATTCTAATGATAATCAAAGTGTTAACAAATCTAACGAGCAAAGTGCTCTCAATTTTTATTTTGTAGAGCAATGTGCAACTATTGTAAAACAAACATTATAGGAAATACAAAATTCTCCATCCTAGCATAACTCTAGTTTACTTTCTCCTTTTGCACAGCAAAAGCTGATTCACTTACTCACATAGTATAGTGATGTATTCTCAAGTGATTTACCGTCGGGTTTACCCCATACACGTGATGTGCAGCATGGCATAGATGTCTTGCTAGGCACTAAACGGGTGAGTAAACCACCTTATCGTATGGGTGCTAAAGAAGCCAAGGAGATTGAGAGTCAGTTGACTGACTACCTCACCCGTGGTTTCATTAGACCTAGCACTTCGCCTTCGGCATCACCAATTCTATTGGTAAAAAAGAAAGATGGTACTATGCGCATGTGCGTAGATTGTCGCGGATTAAATGCCATAACCATCAAGAACAAGTATCCTCTTCCTTGAGTGGATGAGTTGTTTGATCAACTCCATGGGGCAAGATACTATACAAAGATAGATCTTTGTTCAGGATACCATTAGGTGCGTATCCTTTTGCAAGATATCTCCAAAACTGCCTTTAGAACACGGTTTGGGGATTTTGAATTTTTGGTTATGCCTTTTGGTCTAACCAATGCTCTAGCTACATTTATGACACTCATGAATAGTGTCTTACATCCCTATCTTGGAAAATTTGTTGTGGTTTTCCTTAATGACATTCTCTTTTACAGTAAGACTGAAGATGAATACATAGAACACTTATGATTAGTGTTCAAACACCTACGAGCTCACGTGTTGTATGCTAAGCAAAGCAAGTGCGATTTCTCTAAAATAGAGATACATTACCTCGGTCATGTGATCTCTTATTCTGGCATCAAAATGGACACTGACAAGGTCGCTGCCATTCTTTGATGGCCACATCCCAACACAATTGAGGAGCTTCAAATATTTTTAGGCATGGCTGGATTTTATCGACAGTATATCCATGATTATGCCAAAATTGTTGTTCCTATGACGGATCAACTTAAAGAAAAAGGTAAGACATTTTCTTGGGAAGAAGCACAGAAACACAGTCTCGAACAGCTCAAGGTAGCTATAACCACTGCTCCCATTCTAGCAATCTGTTTGGTGGCTAAGTCAACAATGATGGACCAGTCAAAGATGCTATTTACTATTTTTAGTAAATGCTAACAAAGCTAGATGATGCGGATGCGAAGTAAAGATGAAGATGAAGCAAATATAAGAAACACATGCAGAGAAGAGTTGGAATTGATGACTATCTATGGAGTTACGGTCACAATTGACAGTCACTTAAGTTTTAGGATTTTTTGTCAAATGACCGCAAATGCGGGTTGTAATTATGTTTTGGGCTCATCAAGAGTTCCAAGTTGTAAACATTCAGCTATATTTAGATCCTAGGCAGTGCAGATAGCAGATTAAGTGAGTTTGGCCAGTTGGGTGCCCCGCCACTTCTAAAAAGCCTAGTGAGTATATAACTCAAAACACACAATGTGAAAAGGGATTCTGACTCACTTGAGATAAGCTTTGTGAAGAAGGTGTTTTAGGGCAAACTACTCCCCTGTTCATGCTCACAAGCACGACACAGACAACATACTTATAATGCGATGACACGACTAACCCGTAGGTGCACAAAGGCAATCTCGTTAGCTTGTCAGGCTGAGACCAACCTACACATACGCACTTCTATGATGCATCAATCAATAACCCTTGTTGATTGCAACCCACTATATCCCTAAACGCTCATAACACCGTTTACACATCAACTGAACTCGAAATCGCTTTAAACTTGCTAGGCACCATCCTCTCACTAAGATATACTTACCTATAAGTCTAATCTCACCATATTTTAACCCTAGTTATCTCGAATACAGTCGGAATAGACTCACAGGTCATAATCTAAAAGTGTGTGAAACCTAAGTCTATGAGTATCTATGCGTAGCTAATCTCTCCCTCATTCCATAAAGTACTTGATTGTTGAAAACAGACACTGTTTGTGCTACTACAAGAAAAACAAGCTCGTGGAAGGATTGCTCGCGAACAGTGTGAAAATGCGAATGCGTGGCGTGGACTTGTAGCTCTCAGAGAGGCTACCGCGATGGTGTGGTTGCTTTGTGAATCCGGTGAAGGAGATGCGCGTAGCGAAGAGGATAAGGTCACTCTCTCTCTCTCTCTCTCTCTCTCTCTCTCTCTCTCTCTCTCTCTCTCTCTCTCTCTCTCTCTCTCTCTCTCTCTCTCTCTCTCTCTCTCTCTCTCTCTCTCTCAGACTCGTACGACACAGGATTAATCATTCAAATGTTATATCCCAAAAAATGGTTCTAAGGTGACCTTTATACTTCAGTCACCTTAGCTCAAAAAATGTACATGGGGTTCTACTCATCATAATTACAAAGTGGAAACGCATATGGGTCTCGGCTGACTAATTAATCTTTACATGACCCAGATAAGTGGATCAAAAGGATAAGACGTCTTTGACATAAAAATGGGAATTTGATAGGCTTTACAAGGTGGCTCATTACAAAAGTTGGACAAGTTGGGCTCCAACACTCCCCCCCTCCTAGTTCATGCCTACCACAACATGATTGGCTTTGTCTTCAATGTCTTTGTCTGTCTTCCTGGTTTATTTGATGTAGAAATGCATTGTATCGCATAGATTCGCTCGCCTTTAATGGGCCAAAATTTTTTGACTTGTACATGAAGAAGCCAGTGTAAAATGCTTCTTCAAATGTTTGGAAATGGTAGCTGGGCAAAAACATGAGCCGTCTGAAGTATGCATACAAAACTGGCTCTGTAGGTGGCCCACTTAGATCATATGATAGCTCTGATATGTTTCTTTTTGTATTCATGAACTCTGACTCCAGCTTTTTGAGAACACTGTGAGACAGGCCAAAAAGGTCCGAGCTATTTTACAAAGCATTTTGCAGGACAGTTCGGGAGAGCCTCCGAATTCCGCAATGGCGCCCTAAAGGGTTTTCACCATGTAAGAACCGGATATTCTCTCTCCTTCGGGGCCAGTCCTGGAAAAACTGGATAGTTCAGCCATGTGGGATTTCTACTTTGTAAGGCTTTATGTTGGCTATAAGTATAAGTTATGGGTGTTGGGCAAAAGGTTCTATCATCTCTGAGCTCAGGTGGTGCATTGACTAAGTGGATTAGGTTGTTAGGATGATCCAAAAGCCACTGACACCTCCACTTTGACTGGCTATCTACTATTCTGCTTTGCTGTTCTCGAACCTGTAATTCTCCTTCAAATAGTGGCACTTTTTCTTCCTTTGCGAGCTGTCGTTGATGTGTCAATGTTTCATATTTCAGCAGAGCATAGGGTAACATCAGGGCATTCCACTCTTCCCGTAGCTCTATTGTTGTCTTGCCTGATCTGGAGAGTCCTTGTAGCATCTCCTTCTCTAGTTTCATGGCCTTGTACCACATCATCTCTGATTGCTTTTCCATTTCTTCGGCCAGCTTCTGCTCTTCAAATTTTTTGACTGAATCTTCGTCTTCTTCTTGGTTGTTGGAGCTAGCTTAATCAGTCTGTGTATCTGGGGCCCCATGGTCCTCTGATCCTTCCTCATAGTCATCATCACCCCCATATAGTTCTGCCAGTCCAGCCAAATCCGTGGCCACTTGCACCAGGTGCACTCACACCTGCCCTTAGGGTTGCCTTGCAGTTTGGAGACTTGAATTTTGTGCAGCCATTGTTTGATTATTGATTTGGAGTGTTTGAAATTCCATCTCCTTTTGGGCTGTAGCCTCTTCTAACTCTTTTACCCTGATGTGAAAATTTTCATTTTCTTCCTTGATGGAGTTGGAAACAAGGCTTTCTATTTCACTGTCATGAGCTGGTCCTTGTTGTTGTTCACTTTGTAAGTCCGAGATTTTCCTTTGCAATTGATCCTCAACTCTAAGCGCACTTTCGGCTATCATTAATCTCTGTTTTCTTTCTAATTCCAGCTCTCTCTTCAGTGCCGCCCCCTCTTCTTGCGGTTGGACCACTGGTGTTGCTGGTAGCAATGTTTTTTGTTTCTTTGCTCTTTCTATCTCCCTTGCATGTATGTGTGTTATTTACTGCTCTCAAATCCTTCACTTCAATTTGTAAGTCATCAATTACGACTTGCAAATTTTTTACTGTCTCCAGGGAATCTTGCTTTTCTGCCATCAACCTCTGGATTTGTTCATCTCCGTCGTTGACATCTTCAAGAAACACATTGATCGTATCTTCACAAATGGCATTGAAACTTTCTAACTCCTGTAAATTTTCCTTGAGGAGGTTTAATCTGCTTTTGAGACCCAAGATCTCAGCATCTTTAATGCTGATCAGTTTAAGGTTGTCATCTCTTTGCTCCTGCAACTTCAGAACCTTTTGATGGGTTGTTTCCAATTTCCTTTTGTTTGCCCTGTTCTGATTGGCTAACAACCGACTGTGCAGTCTTGTTTGGTTTAGTAGAGTCTCCATTGACTCTAAATCCAGGTTTATAGTAGCTTCCAACTCAATTTCTTGAGAGGAGGAAGCTTTTTCTCTTGTCAGATCTACCTCTATGTTCTTGCCTTTATCAATGTTTGATATTGTTCCAGTGTTTAGATGGCCATCTGTCCTTTCTTCTTCTTCATTGGGTGCTGTAGGAACCCTCTCATCACGATGTGAGCTCTCTGAATGCGGAGGAGAGTCAGCAAGTGGAGTTGATTGCCTTTCACTTGTCTCTGGCCTTGGAGATGGAGGTGGTGTTTCCTCATCTCGTTTAGTTGGCCTCAATTGATCTCTCAAGGTTTGGAGATCCTCCTCTTCAAGTGGCAATTCTGGCTCATCCGTAGCATTCCTCTCTTGGATGTATCTCTCAAACCAGTCCAACTCAAAAGTTGGATTGTGTTTATTCTTTGTTCTTAATGTGTAAGTGCTACTAGAGGGTCTCCAAGTGGCGCCTACATCGCCTCGTAGAGATCTCTCTAGTACAAAGCCTTCTAGCATTCTTTCCATCTTTGCTACCTTATGCAATCTGGTGTTGTTCTCCATTTCCTCTTTCCGCTTCTTAATCTCAAATCTTCTTCTTCAGCTTTTCTTTCTTCTTCCATCTTTTCCTGTGTACTTCTGGTGACTCTTTCCAGCCTGCATCCTCCAATGGTGTTAGTAGAGGCCGGTACTCGCCTTTGTGATCAATCTTCAATATTCTCTCTTAACACCAGCCAGTCGTTTTGTTGAGGAGCAGGTGGTAGCTGATCTGCCGCGCCTATGGCCTGGTATATTATTCTGGTGAGGACTTCTCCTCCTGCAATGTAATTTGGCTTGTCCTGCCGTAGCTTTGTGACTTCCTCAAACAGTATGATGCATGATCTATATAGAACTCATGTGTCATTCCCATAGCCCAGGTCATTGTTGTTGAGATGACCCCATGTGGTGTAGTGTATCTAGGCGGTCTCTTGCTGTAGCTCAACAAACATTGACTGTATACCTGTGTCAGTTCTCTTACTTCCGGGCTTACTATGAGTTCAAAAGAAGGCAGTTTGGATCTTTGCAGGTAGACTGTGAGATTCTTCCTTCTTTCTCTAATGTTGGCTCCTTGATTAGACAATTTTAACGCTTCTTTGATGATTTCCTTGGTGATCTGAATCTCCATCATCTCATTATCCATGCCTGCAACCCTACAAGTTCCATCTTCTTGGATAGTCTCAATTAGTTGTTGTACCCTCTTGAAATCTATCCCCACTAGTGGTAGTGAAACAAAGTTCCACAAGCCAACTTTCTTTAGCCGTGACCTTTGCGGTGATCTTTTCAGGTAGTTTTCTGCCTCCTTGGGGATCATTACTGTATCCACTAAATTTCCTTATTGTCTAAGTGTATGAGCAATCCTATCGTGATAGACTCAACATCTAGTCATTTTTACAAGTTTTTTGATGTTAGTTGACCACAATGGTGTTAGTAGGATCTCCTAGACACACACATTAAGTTTTAACCAATTTGGAAAAGTGTACTCCCTATTTGCAGCACTTAGCTATTTCTGGAGTCGGAGTAGACCACTTAGGTGATGGTCGCCGTTCTTTTTGGTCATTGTATGACTCAGGCTGACTTTCCTTTCCTTTTGACCTTCCGTCAAAGCAGTCGGTTGTTCTTTTGGTGCTTACATCACCAAGAACAACCATTTGGACGTCTTTCTGGCATGTTGCTGGCGTTTGCCCTCGTGGAAGATCTTTTTCTTGAGTGGTCACATTCCACCTCGTAGTTGACCTCTTTTGGATGTACCTTGTCAAATTTGGTGTCATTTGGTCACTTGGTCGGCCCGTTAGAGTATCGTGACGCTTTGCGCAGTTTTTGTCAGATAGGGACTTTAGGCTCTATTTTGACTGACTTTTTCATGGTCTAACCATTCAGTTGGTTTGTCGAGGTTATTGGCTTGCTGCTTATGAGTTTTGGCTCATTTCCGATCACTTTGGGTTAGTTGTCCTTCTGCAGGCCCTATGAAATTAGGGTTTTCTGGGAGGCTTCCTTCGTGTTTTCCGAGGTCATAGGCTTGATCCCTAAGCTATAGGCATTGTGCCTTTCAATTTTGGTTCCATTTGGTGGCCTCTAGGTCTTCCTAACAACCGGTCTACAGTATGTGTGCACAGGTTGTGATGGTGGGGACACGATTTCTGGGCGAGCAATTTCTGGCGAGCGCTTTTTAAGAATCGGGCGAGCGGATTCCCAAAAGAAGGGACAATCTACCCATCTCTCTCTCTCTCTCTCTCTCTCTCTCTCTCTCTCTCTCTCTCTCTCTCTCTCTCTCTCTCTCTCTCTCTCTCTCTCTCTCTCCAGCTAAAATTTGATTGTCATTTCACAACCAACTTACGTTCAAACAAAAAACACCTTGGAATCATTCAATACACTATTCATAAGAGAAAGTTCCTTACACACAATTACAGTCTATTTCAAATAGCAAACCCCAAATCTATGAGTTCCACTGCATCCAAAGTAAATACATATGGGGGTTGATACATCATGGGTGACGTGGAGGAAAGAAGGGCGGTGGGGGGCCATATCCTCTGGGAGGAAACAAAGGTCGTGCCAACGGGGGCAGTGCACCAAATTGTGGGGGAACTACTCCAAATGGCAAAGGGTGTGAACTATATGTGGGGGGGGCTGCAGGTAGTGAAAGAGGCAATGGATCAACCCCGGGTGGGGCCTCATATGTGGAGGCAATGAATGCACTGGGAGACGGTCCAGCTGCACGCCATGCCAAAAATGGGGCTGTGAAAGTGGGATATGGTGCTGCTATTGCCCCGCCCTGACTGCTGAGTGGTGTCGGGAATGGTGGGTCAAGCGGATGAAGATGCTCGGACACCTACTGCGGTTGCTCAGTTACCTGAGCTCTGACACTCCTATAAAACATCAATGTCGAGCCTAAATCGGAAGGTAGGCGTTGAGCTGGCTCTAAACAAGCACTGAAAACTGCCCAATCCTTCTCACAACTGATGCAATGTCTACGTAGTAGTAAACATTGTGTTGCCAATGTCCCAACTCCTGCAAAACAATCCAACACAGCATCTCCCATGTCTGTGAAGGTACCTAGTAGCCATCTACACAAAAAAAGTTACCTTAAGATTTATTATACCTATAATTTTATAGGAACAATAAAAACAGCTAACAAAAAATTCTACCACCTGGCAAACGCTGGACTCCTCTCAACACCTCTACGAAAAGGCCGGCCCATACGATCAAGCATCCACTGTGTGGAATCTGATCCTGGTAACTTCTCCCACAACATGTCGTCATCTGCAGAGAAGCCACGTACATTTGCTGCAATCTCTCCATCCGCTCGATCGTACCTCAGAAGCTGACACCCACCAGTTCTAGGGGGTGAAAAAATGGCTAGCAACAAAGTACCAACCTGCGGGGAGCAAGTAAAACATTATTTTTTGACCCACGAACATCAAAGTTACTATTCATTATCAAAACAAAACAACAACATACCCCCTCTAAATAGTCCTGAACAGTCGTACAACTAGCATCCGGTAGCCGTAAGTACAATATCCTCAACAGCTAGAAACCAGCTCCCTCTGCCTTCGAAGTGACGATGGAAAGATGTTCTGCACGACATGTCAAAACTCTATGCTAAATTATTTTTTAATCTAAACACTTTTAACATTGGCAGGTTTCGGAGGTCAGTATCTATTTTACGTAGAGGGGTTGACAAAGAATCTTTTGGCATTGATGCACTCCTAAAACTGAAGCGAGACTGCACATATGAGTTTTTCCATGGAAGCCGGTTTCATGGTCAAGGTATGGAGGGGGAGAAATGTTATGTCTTCAAAATGTCCACAATTGGTCCGGCATCCGGTGTGGACCTAGTCAACCGAATGAGACAAGACCGGGATGGTGATCTTCGACGTGCGTAGATCCAATTTGATCACACCAGACGTGTTAACAATTGGGTGACTATGGCCTGTCATGTCTATGATCCAAGGTACATGGCCTATCTTAAGAGCTTTGTGGCTTTCCATTTACTCTCTCTAAAAAAATTTGTTTGCAGCATGCAAGACCTTTTGACTATTGCAACTTTGGAAATGAAACAGGAAGACATGGAAACGCAATGTTTGTTTTGGGAGTTCCTTAATGATGTAATGATATCATGTGGGTGTGACAAAGAAAATTTCTTTCGCTACATGGCTGATGAAGCTCAAGCAAATTGGAATGCAGTTCGAATTGTTTTCAATGGTGGTGACAAGACCAATACAATGAGAGGCCGAGAGAGTTCTTGTCTTTTCCATTGGAAGCAAAGCTTGAATCAACACACAATGAAGTATGTGGTGAAAGCTTCTCAATACACACACAAAAAAATGTGTGAGAAGTGGAGGCAAGCACCAACAAAAGAGGCTGCAGCAGCAGAGGCTCGTCTGATATGCCAATGGTGGCGTAACAGTCATTGCATAGACCGTAACATTCCATACATGGATTCATGGCTTAGTTGGTGGGAAATTCGTATTGCACATTGGGGTGGCATAAGGGATATCACAAACCCCAAAACACAGTATAGGTTCTAGTGGGTAGTATGTAGTTGAGCGCAAGGTCAATGAGGCAATGTGGGCCATACGTCGAACTCCACAAGGTAGTAGGGTCACATGTAGCGGCACACCAAGAGGCGGACCCAGGTGTGGATGCAGTATAGCAGGTTCTAGCCTTGGTATACTAGCCCCATCGTTTGAAGGATATCGAAAACATCCAAATGGTGTGGTGCGTCAATGGTTTTGGTTTTTTCCGGATCATTTCTTGCATTGTCATATAGTAGACCAGAACATTGAGCCACAGCCTCTTCATCCACCACACACTTGGCCCATGCATGTGGGCACCAACCTATCGGAGGATGAGGTGCAAATATTGCATGAAGGGGGGTATCAAGTGGAGCTAAGCAAAGAATGAGTATGTAATGTAACGCCAGTTGCTCAAGATCAAAATATGACAAACTCTCCTTTCAAGTCAAAAGATGCATCCACTCCTGAAGGCAGTGCAAGAGCCACAGTGCGAGATGGTCTACGTGTACGGTATCGGACTTCCATTTCCGAGGATTCTGCTCGCAAGATCAGTCTAGCGCTAGCCCTGAGAGCGAAGGTCATAGAAGAGATATGTGCAGCAGATGGTGTTAGTGAGGTCTTCAAACTAGAGACGAACAGTGAAGATGGTCATGTCGGGATGTACAAAGTTTGTATTAGCAACCAGCCATCGTGCACATGCCCAGACTTCATGGAACGGGTGTCAAAGCAAAAACCATATCTTGCATGTAAACATTTGTATTTTATTTATCTGCGTGTGCTAGGGCTAAGCCAAAATGAGAACATGTTTATCCATCAACTAATCCTGGCAGATGTTGATATCTTCAGGGCACTAAGTCGAAGCCAGACTTATCCAGGCATGGATGCATAGCATTTGACAATGCTCACTTCTTCTTAGTATGCTTTACCTAAACAATTGTACTACTTTCTAATTTTATCTTAGGATGGTCACATTGGGATACATTCATTTGCAACTTTTTTTCATGTTTGAGTACTGGTTGTTTATGTGTCAAATCATGTATAAAATAATATAATATTACCGCAGTGGCTATAAATTGCCATAACTTGAGTTATTTTTTGTGAAAGCGTCCACTAGCTTCCTAGCACACCTCTCCTTCTTTCACTATGTCCGACGATCTTGCGAGTAAAATAAAGTCTGCCTCGGATGCCATGGAAGCCATTCCAAATGGAGAGGCATTGTATGGAGCCGACTGGTTTCGTCAGGCTCTCAAGGCAACCATCAACGTGTATCGCCTCTATCAATGCCGCAAGGAACTCAATATGCGGAGCTTAATCAATTTGAACGAGACGGGACAACTAGCTTTCTCTTGCTGGAAGAAAATTGGGCTCATCACAGAGGAGGATGAGGAGGAAATGAGGCAGCAGCTAAGCAACGTGGTGAATCTTAATATGCCAATCGAAGGTAGCACATCAACTACTAAAACCGGGCCTTCCAACAGATGAACACTTCTTGTTTATGTAATGCAAGTTTAATAAAATGTAACTTTTTTATTTTTAATGGGAGTTCTTGTTTTAAGTACCCCTGTCTATATTGTTTTTGAAACAATTTGTCTAGCTTACATACCTATAGTTCTCTCTCTCTCTCTCTCTCTCTCTCTCTCTCTCTCTCTCTCTCTCTCTCTCTCTCTCTCTCTCTCTCTCTCTCTCTCTCTCTCTCTCTCTTTGAGAGAGAGAGAGATAGTCCACAAAGAGGAAGGGAGAATCTTTTTAGGAATGTGCTCACCTGATTCCTAAAAAGCGCTCGCCGAAAACTGCTCGCCCAGAAATATCCCCCTGATGGTGGTGCTGGCGAGATTTTGCGACTAACTGAAGTAAACAACACTTAGAGTCAGTGTTGACGAGCATACCTCTCATATCTGATGTTGATCTGGTGATCGTGCATGATGGATGAGCTCCTGGAAGTCTCATATGCTGTAGGGAGCTCTCTCTCTCTCACAATGGAAAATGACTCAAATGAGAGATTCCTTGCCTAGCCCCCCTATATGTAATCGAGACTCTGACACGAAATTTTCCCATCTTTTACCTGTGGCCATAACTTTTCGTGAAATGCGGTTTAGGCTCGCAAATTTCCTTATTTGGAACTCGTTTGCTCCAGTTCTACAATTTTTGCAGATTTCTCCTTTTGGTGGTCCCGTCATGACGGTGGCCATTTTTGCCCTGTCAAATTCGCACTCCATATTTTTTCTGTGTCTTCTTTACCTTGCTCTGATCAGGCGTCTCTTCTATTGTGTTTTTATTTGGATTATGGATTTTTTTCTAAATTTTTTGCTAGAAAATGGCTAAAATAAGGCAAATAAATCCCAAAATAACCCGAAAATAGCAATTCTAACTTGTAAAAATATCAATAAGTAGCAAAAACACTTTGAAGCTCACTTTTCTCTCGTCTATGTACATTCTCGCTCTCAATCGTCAAGCTTGGCCTATTTTTTGCTGTTTTTCGACGGTTTTTGGCCAGTTTTGACTCGCTTTATAGTATAGACACATCCCTAGGGGCTCATATATGTTGCCCTCTAATATATGACGTGAGTCCGCATTTTGAATGCCTCCCCCCCTCCTGGTTGGAGTCCTCCCGGACGACAGGGTATCGTCAAGGGTATGTGCTGTGCATGGGCGTTAACTCGTGCTAATGCAGGCCTTGTAAGGTAGCCCTATATGCATGCACAGTCAATGCATTTAGAAAAAATTTATGTTGTGTAAGAGGAAGGTATAAGCGATTCGCTTATTGGCATTCATCGTTGAGGTTTCCTGTAGTAGCCTGAGTTGGCTGGCAGATTTTCTTGGCGATAAGAAGTTGTAAATCTGCCGCTCTTTGTTTGATGGTTTTCCAAGGTTTTTGAACTTGTGTTTGTGGCTCCGTTGAAGTCAATATTGTTGTATTCTTCGTTGCATGTTCTGGTTGAACATTCTTTCGTTTCCATATCTTTTTGATGACTTTGGTTGTACAGATCCTTGTGGTTGTTGTTGTGGACGCTGCGTGTTTCCGTGTGATGGCTGTATGATCTAGCTTGTCATTGACAGTTGTAGACAATTGTTCGTTGGTCTTCTTGGGCATCCATACCTGTGTTGTTGGCTCGTTCTGAATTGGTAATTTTGGACGCCATACCAATATAGTCTGTTGTGGATTTTGTTTGTTAATAATTGTTCTTTGAAGCTTTGCTGGATTTTGGTGTTTTGTCCTTTCTTCTGTCAACTCGTTTACAGGAATTAAGCTGTCTTGCTTGAGCCAAACTTGATATTTCCGCCCTTGATGAAATTGTGCCTCGGCTAGATCTGTACGTCGCACCCAAACTTGCATGGTTCCCTGCATGATTGTTGGTTTTTTATAATACATTTCTTACCATGTAAACTTTGATTCTTGTTGATTAATGCTTTGCGGATGTATTGACTCATGTCTCCACGTTGACATATATTTAGCATATGATAAGAAGGGTTTTGAAGAGTTTTCATTTCTCAACAGTGCTTCATTAGTACCCTGTTATGTTTCATCCACGACACTGCTAAGATACACGGCGTTGCTGATCTAATTGGTGGCAGTACATGGAACTTATTAGTGTACGTGTGTCCCTACACTGTGACTGGTAACATAATAGACCACAACGTGGTCACCTCATCACTCGATGCTACTTTCAACCTGTGTTTATCTGGGAATTTCGTCATTGGTCCAAGTTTCTAAAAGAGCTCAAAGCTGATGACACTCAACTTTGCCCCAATGTCAAGCAATGCATAGATTTCGACTTGTTCTGTGCCTGCATATGCTTTTATGTAAGGACTACACCACGTATTTTCTAAATTGTCAATGGTGCTATCATCCTGAGCCATAAAGTCTGTTATTATCTTTGCTAATTCTTCACTTTGTAAATCCGCTTCGATTGTTTGGAATGTTGAAAGAGGATATTCTTCCGTCATCATTGGTGTGACCATGTTTATTCTCCTTAGAAATTGCTTTCGCTTAGCAATGCATTCCTTAGCTTCTTGTTGCGGTTGGTCCTGAATTTGTTGTTGTTCCTGTCTATAGGCTTTGTTGTAATGCAATTGAAACAACATTCCAGGAGTTAGAGGTAGATGATACTTTTTCAAACGACACCCACTAATCCAATTCGGCATTTCTTTTCCATCTAGTGTCGACAGTTTTACTGCTCCCCTAAACAAGATTTCTTGGATCAAATAAGGCCTCATTCCTCTTTTCTTTAGCTTCTTGGCATGCTATTTAAGGGTGTATACCAAGACATAGTCGCCCGTTCTAAAGTCCTTGTTTTTGACATGTTTGTCAAAAAATTCTTTCTTTTGTCTTTTTTTTTTGCATAAATGGCTGCTACTGCATTGAGTTGTAACTCATCTAATTTTTCAAGGTCATCTAACCAT
This sequence comes from Adiantum capillus-veneris, assembly GCF_014529385.1. NCBI lineage: Eukaryota > Viridiplantae > Streptophyta > Polypodiopsida > Polypodiales > Pteridaceae > Adiantum > Adiantum capillus-veneris. The sequence goes on along the minus strand of NC_140952.1, from coordinate 10,448,715 downwards.
TCTGAAAGCTCATGGCCCGTCCAGCCCAAGTGTTTAGCTACCCTTAGTGTGGGAATCAAAAATTCAATAGGCAATATTTTATTTAACCCATACACCATATTAAACGGTGTAGCATTGAGTGTTGTTTTATATGCAACTCGATAAGCCCACAATGCTGAATATAGCATTTGATCCCAGTCCGTTCTTGTTTCACTGACCAGTTTCGTAAGAACTGTGCACAATATTTTGTTGGTCGCTTCTGCTTGGCCATTGGCTTGTGGATCGTAGGGTGCAGATTTACAATGAATTACCATAAACTCAGTCAAGAGATGTTCGATAACTTCATTTACAAAGTGTGTCCCTCTATCACTCACCAGCTCGATTGGAAGGCCATAACGTGTAAACACATATTCATATAATAATTGTGCCGTGGTTCTAGCGTCTGCTTTTGTTGTGGCTTTTGCTTCCACCCATTGGTCATATAATCAGTGGGGGCCACTATGATGTATTGTGCTTGTGAACGATAAGCTGGTGGAGTAATAGGACCAACAAAGTCCAATCCCCATTTAGCGAATGCTCGAGCACTCATCATTGGTCTTAAAGGCATGTCGTCTCTTTTAACTAGCACCTTAGTGCGTTGACATTCATCACACCTTTTCACGAATTCTGTTGCATCTTGAATCATGGTCGGCCACCATATGCCTGCAACCATAATGATTTTTACGGTTCTCTCCACTGAAAAATGAGCTCCTGCTATGCCTGCATGAGCTTGCTCCAATAATGGAAAGTAGTCATTTTCATGAGGAACTAACCTCAACTGGTCATCAGTTCCTCTTTTACACAATTGGTCATTAATGATGGTGTACCTATTCGCTTCGATTTGTAAAGCCTTTTGTCTGGCTTTAGACGAATCTCCTGGTAACTCCTTATTAGTCAAATATTCCACAATAGCATGACTCCATGCGGGTGCTATTGTCACTTGGTATAATGTGGCATAATCCACAGTGGTATTGGATGTGCAAAAGTTGCATTTCTTGATGTAATTAGCTACATCGCCTGCCATTCCAGGCCAATACACTCCAAGTCTTCTTAATCGTTCATAGGTCATTTGATTTCCTCGATGGAATCCCCCTGTCTGTGTATGGGCCTCCTCTAGATACGCGTCATACTCCTCTAGGCCTATACACAACCTTAGAATCCCATCGTTTCCATGATGATACATTCTTTCCGCAAGCATTGTGTAATTTTGTGTTTGTCTAACATCTTCCACCGTGTGTCTGTCGTCAAGATTCATTCCATATGTCAACAACGGAATAATCTGCTTTGACCATTTTGGCACCATCTCTATATTAAACAGGTATGCGTCTGGGAGATCATCATCTACACCAGTAGCCTTTTCGCCATGTAGTAATCGAGAAAGGTGGTCTGCTCTTTGATGAGTTTTTTCTTTCTTTACTACTACCGTAAAATCAAACTCCAGCAATACAATGAACCATCTTACAATTCGTCCCATGTTACAAGGTTTGTTTACTAAGTACAAAAGTGCCTGATGATCCACAAAAAATGTGAATTTGTTCGCAAGGAAATAATGACGAAATTTCTTTACCGCATATATCATACCCAATCCTTCTCTTTCAGTGGTGGTATAATTCTTCTCTGCACTATTGAATTTTCTACTAGCATAACTGATGGGAAAATCTGTATTACCCTCCCCTGGTTGTGCTATTGCAAATGCTGAAGCATCTACATGTACATGGAAAATCTTTGACCAATTTGGTGCTTTTAGAATTGGTGCAGATACCAGTGCATCTTCTAGTTTCTAGAATGACTCCTCACATTCGTCGGTCCATATGAAGATCGTGATTAGACTATACAAGGGTTTTGCTATTACAGCGTACATGTAGATAAAACGTCGATAGTATCCACAATGTCCCATAAATGATTGTACCTCTCGTACAGTGTTTGGTCTTGGCAATTCTATGATTACCTTTACCTTGTCTTCATCAGTGGTAATTCCATTAGCCGATACTATGTGACCTAGGATCTTACCTTGCCGTACAATGAATACACATTTTTCTGGGTTGAGGCAAATCCTATATGTTCTGCATTTTTCGAATACCTTTCTAAGATGATCTATATGGTCTTCTCTCAATAGAGGATAGACACACAAGTCATCCATGTAAATATCCAAGAATATTCGCAAGTATTCTTTAAAAGCGTGTGTCATTAATCTCTGAAATGTGGCTGGAGCATTGGTCAAGCCAAATGGCATTACCCTAAACGCATATATGCCCCATTCTGTTGCAAACGCTGTTTTGTATTGATCTTCTAGTTTGACCCCCAATTGGTTATAACCAGAGAATCTGCCCATAAAGCTATAGGCCTGCTTGCCTGCTACTCGTTCCAGGATGTGTTCCGTGATAGGAAGAGGATAGTTGTCCCTTATTGTTGTTGCATTCACCTTCTTGAGATTCACACACACTCGTAATTTCCCGTTTTTCTTAGGTACCACCACGATCGGCAACACCCAGTCTGTGTGCTCTATCTCATAAATAAATTCAGCCTCCATAAGTTTTTCTATCTCTTCCTTGATCCTTTTGGTGAATGTCTCATTGTACGTGTATGGGCGTTGTTTGCTTGGCTTTGCATCCGCCTTCAGAGGGATTGAATGTTCACAAATGTTAGGATCCACCCCTTCAGATCTTTGTATGACCAAGAAAATACATCATGAAATTCTTTAAGCGTTTTGATCAGTAAGTCCTCTTCTTCCTGGCTTAGATCAGTAGCAATGTAAGCAGGTCGAGGACTTTCTCCCGGCTCTGCTAGGTCTATTTTCTCGGCGTTCTCTGGCCCATCATAGGACTCGTTGGATTTAGGCTCTCTCATCGGTTGCTGGACCACCAATTTTCTTTCTTGAATGGTGTACTTACAATAGTGAGGAGGTACATCTATCTTTTTACTCCCATCACTAGCGTTCGATCCATCGCTACTTTCCATTTCAGTTGTCCATACATTTTTCAGCTTTTGTTTCAAATCATTGTATTTCTTTTTCCGCTCAACTTTCGTTATAATTGGATCTCCAAAGACATCCAATATTTCTGTTGCAACTCCTTTTTTTGCCTTGCTGGTTTTCTTAAGTTTCAACAGTCTTGCCTTAAAACCAGGGTCTTCAGCAACCTTAAGAAATCTCCCTAACACTTTATCCTTAGCACAATCAACAGCATGAATGTTCATAAGGAAATGTGTCTTACTCGTGAACTCAAGCATAGGTCTAAGCCTAGTTTCTAGATTGTTATGGTGTCGCCTACTCTTGTATCTTTTTTGGCATCTCACACTTTGGTTCGGGAAGTTGTAAAAGATGTCATTGTCTTGAACCTGATGGTTGTCTTCCTCCGTATTTTCCGACTTCTCGTCATCCACATTATCTTCATTTTCACATTGATCAAAAGAATCATAAATTCTTCTCCATCCTGCTCGATGTTTTTTGTGGGGATGTCCACATAACCCACTATCTTAATATCAAGTTTTGTTTCTGTTTGATTGACCCTTGTATTCTCGGTGTCTCCTTCGTTCTCGTCTTCCTCCACAATTTTGCTCAACATGTAGTATGGTATGATATCGTAGCCATTCTCGTCACAAAATTTTGTGGGAGTGACTTCATTGACGCATACATCTAATGTAGCCAAAATTTGAGACCATTCTAGGGGTTCGAGCTTCTCTTCAGGGAAGGGCTCTCGTATATAGGCATCGTCTTCCAATACCCTCTCTAGTGTCCTTTCATTGTGGTCGAATTCACTACATTGAGATGCTCCGCACATCCATATCTCCTTTTTCTTACAAAACCACGCTGGGACTTCTGATCCACTAATGGTGACTGAGTCGAATTCTTCCACAAGTGTTCTCGTGACATCATGGTAGCTATGATTCCTCATATTTACACGTGTAGTGGTTTCAACATGTCTTAGATACAAATAATCGTACCCCCAGTCCTGCACCATCTTGAGTTGCCTCATGAATGGCCTACCAAGGAGAATTTCATAATTGTTTTTCTTGCCGAAATCTACTATGGCAAATGTATGTTCGTACTCTATGCCACATGAAGATACCACAATTGTCTCAAGCAATCCTATAGGCCTTTCTATGTGCCCATCCGCTAGTTGCAATTTCATTCTAGTTGTTCGTATTGCCGGTTTTCCCCATTTTTCCCATAGTAATTTGGTAGCAATGGCAATGCCAGCTCCACTATCAAGTATGGCCTTAGTCTCTATGCCGTTATACTGGACTGGTAGAGTAGTGTTGCCGGCTGATTATGGTAAAAGTGCTCTAAAATGGTCGTTTGAAAGACGATTTGAGTGCTTGGTTTTGCATTGGAGACCTTAAGGTAGGGGGAAAACACAGATTTGGTCCAATCCCAAAAAAAAAAAAAAAAAAAACCTAAAAACCCCAAAAAACAAAAATCTGAAACCAAATCTGCAATTTTAAAAAAAAGCTTGACCTCAAGACCTTGTTTTGCATATGCTCTAGAGCTTGTATGTGAAATTTCAAAGCATTTGCATCAGTGCTTGTGCAACTAAGTGGGAATTTGCTTTTTTTGAGTGTAAGGAAGTGAACTGTGAAATGCTTGAATCCAAAGGAAAAGAAGTCCAAATTGAATGAAACTTTGGGGATAGGTTTCTAAGGGCATTGGGAACCAAACTGTCCAAAAACAGAGCAAAAAATACTTTCCAGTGGCTCTCTGCCTAGTCTATCCCGATAGACTAATGAATTGGAGATAGACTCACAATCAGGCAAAACCCCTCATACCACAAGTAAAACATATCAATACAAGGTTGCTCCTAAAAATTGAGTGTACTTGGACACCTGCTTGACCACTAAACCTCAAGTCTGGTGTTTAAAGTCAGACTTCAAAGACACATTGGGTAAAGGGACTTGACCAAATTTCCAAACCTTATGAAACTTGGTATACATGATCTACAGAAGGTAGGGAACACATCTGTGAAGAGAAAATTTGGAAAAAGTGTCATTTTGGCATACTTGGTGAGTCTATCGCGATAGACTCAGAACCCAGTGATAGAAACTGAATTTTTCAAAAACCTTTGTGGCATAGCTTGGAAAGGTGCTATCAAGGACACATAGAAATTTTGAAGTCATTTGGACATCAAAAAGTGGGTCTAAGACCATTTGAGAGGATTCAACTTGTAGAAAACACCGAATCTGGTCTAACTGACAAAGTAAAAATCCAAACCACTTGAAAATTGGCAGGAGGACTAAGGAGAGGTGTTGGAACACAATGGTATAGTCAAAGTTCAAGTTTGACCTATAAAAGGGGTACTGGTTGAGTCTATCGCAATAGACTCAAAGCAGGGCCAAAGAAATTGAAATTTTCAAAACCCTCTGGAGCATAGCTTGTTTAGCCTCTCAGGAGGTTACACACAAAATTTGGTGGATTTTGGACATTGGGAAGTCATCCTAAGTCTATTTTCTAGTGATCAGATAGACTCAAAATTCTAGAGTTGGAGTTAGAAACCTAAGAAAAAGTCCAAAACAAGTGGAAATTGGTGAGCAAGATGTACAGAGCATAGGGAACACAGTGGTGAAGAGAAATCTAGAAAATTTTCAAAACTGAAGAACTTGCTGAGTCTATCGCGATAGACTAGGGTTTTTTCACAAAAAATGAAATTTTTGAAAACTGACCTTAGAGCCTTGTTCTACATGCTGTTGTGAGCCTATGGTTAAAATTTGAGTAAATTTGGAGCATTGTAAAAGCATCTAAGTGGATTACTTCATACGATCAGAAAAGAGACAATTGTTTGATGCAAGTTACAAAGGAAAAGTATTCCAAATTGCTTGAAACTTGGTGAGTAGTATCTCAAGAGAAGGGGGAACTCAAATCTGTAAAAACAGTTGAAAAATTGTATCCCAGTAACACTCTGGTGAGTCTATCACGATAGACTTAGGAATTCACTGTAGAAAAATCAAAATTCAAATCTCACTTCAGAAGGCCCATTATACCCTGTACACAAAGTTTGAGTGCATTTGGACATCTGCAAGGGGTACTTGGTGAGTCTATCACGATAGACAACTGAGGAAAAAATTTGAGAAATTTTTTGAAACCAAGTATACCACTGGGTTTATCATTGCCTAAGGAGTGCACACACCAATTTTGGGCTCAAACTGGCCACTTTCAAAAACATCAGATAGAGCAACTTTCCAAATTACATCTCACTGTTTTGGTCATAACTTTCACATACGGACTCCGATTCCAAAACTTTTTTTATCAAAACGTAGCTTGAGAGCAGCACTACAGATCTTAGAGTAGACTGACCAAAATGGTTGCCATAGGCATCATTTTGGTCAGTTTTGAAAAAAATGATGTTTAAGGCCTCAAAATGCATCTGGAAGTCACGGGTGTCCAAAACCGACAATTTGAGAGAATTGTGAGAAAACGCTCACGGTTTTGGACATAGTTTTGGATTTTCCCTGACCAAAACACTTGAACACATTGAGAGAGGTATTACTACAGCAAGCTAGGTCTATTAAGCCTAGAATTCATGTCTACATCAGACTCAGACTCAGACTCAGCTTATACAAGCACATGGATTGCAGGGATAGATGAGCACCCGCCCAGAATAGATCTTCCAAACCTACAATAGATAAAGACAAATTTTGTGAAGAGAGTTTGGACGTATAACCATGAAAGTGAAGGACTATATAGGTATATTAATGGAAATCAATTCAACCTTTACAGTTGCTTAGAGCCTTACCCAGATGAGCTGACAGAGTACAAGCTCTTATATGTCTATACATATGAGGTCGACCGACAATGGACATCTTTATTTGTTGACAAGCATGGACGAGAATATAGAGCTATAGAAAGCACCAATCCGTGAACCAAATTAGAGATGAGTGGATATTTGGTCAATGAAGGACCTCAGATACATCCACCAAACACAGGAACCTCTAAGAGAATTCCAAAGAGGAGACCTGTTAAGTATGGAGCCTGATTTACCCTTGTAATTTTCTGTGGTAAAAGCGCACATTTGTAAGGCCCCCATTATGAGGAGAAGACATCGTGCGTGAAGGAAAATCACTCACCGGAAACCAAAATTTTCACGGACAGGAATCATGGGCAACTTTAGAGGCCTCGGGGGCGGAGGCCCCTGAGACTTTTTTTTCGCCGGAATATTATGGCCGGACGGAGGCCGGACGGAGGCCGGAAAGTGGTCGGAAAACAACCGGTCGGTTGGCCCGTGGCCGGTAGTCAATGGCCGATGGTCGGTGTTCGGAAGTCAATGGCCGGTGGCCGGTGGCCGAATTCAATGGCCGGTGGCCGAACTCAAAAGCGGACTTGTCTTCTCAAGGACGGCCACACATGGGCGGATTGGAGGGTCCAATTTGGACTTATTCGCACAAGGGCGGCTACACATGGCTGTCTCTCATAAGAGAGGGCAACCCTTTTGGCCTATAAAAGGAGGCCATTTCTACACACATTTCATAGTGTGAAGTTGATGCAACAAGGTGAGTGTGAGGTGGTGAGAGTGAAGCAAGGCGGGAGCTCCATTAAGGGTATAATCCCTTTGTAAACTACTTCTTGTTTTGAAGTACTAAAGCCATTGAGTGGCTGCTTTCCCGTGGACGTAGCCCACAATGGGTGAACCACGTATATCGTGTGTACTCTCTCTCTCTCTCTACTCTATAATCTCGTGTATGTAAATCTATCTCTCTCCATTAAGTAATCTACTTAATTATCTATTTAGCTACGTCTTATTTCCTAACAACTGGTATCAGAGCAAGGTTTGCTCGTAGCTAATTTATCTCAAGGAAAGGATTCCTTGAATTGAGTGGGAGTTATGGCGGAGGAAGGGAAGCTCAAGATTGAGAAGTTCAACGGCAAAAACTACCAACATTGGAAGATGCAGATTGAAGACTATCTCTACCAGAAGGACCTCTATTTGCCACTAGGCGGTCTTGCGAAGAAGCCCGCAACAATGGCAGATGAAGCATGGATTGTTCTTGATCGAAAGGCACTAGGAACAATCCGGTTAAGCTTGGCGTCTACGGTGGCCTTCAATGCTTCGGAGATGAATACCACGGAGGACTTGATGAAGTCACTTGACGACTTCTACGAGAAACCATCGGCATCCAATAAGGTATTTCTTATGAAGCGCTTGTTCAATCTAAAGATGGCAGAGAATGGTTCAGTTGTAGAACACCTAAATGACTTTAACACAAACATAAGTCAACTTCGATCGGTGAAAATCAATTTCGATGACGAAGTGTGAGCTCTCCTTATACTATCATCTCTACTAGATAGTTGGGACAGCCTTGTGATGGCTGTAAGTAATTCTATCTCTGGTACAAATACTCTTAAGTTTGATGATGTTGTGGGTGTTCTCCTAAGCGAGGAAATGCGAAGGAGAAGCACAGGAGAATCATCAAGTGCTGCACTATCATTGGAAACAAGAGGAAGGCCTAAGGAGAGGTTCAAAAACCAAAAGAGTCGTGATCGCTCAAGGCGGAGCAAGTCACGCACAAAGTTAGTTCTTGAATGTTGGAACTACAGCAAGAAGGGCCACGTCAAGAAGGATTGCTGGTCCAAGAAGAAGAAGGAGACAGAGTCTCAAGACAACAAGCCACCATCGGAGGCCAATGTGGCAGGTAAAGTAGAGCAAGATGCTCTAATTCTCTCATTAGACAATGTGTCTAATTCCTAGATAGTAGATTCCGGGGCTTCATTCCATGCGACACCACACAAGCAACATTTCCAAGACTACACCAAAGGTAATTTTGGGTATGTATAATTGGGAGATGATGAAGCTAGGTACAGTTTCTGTCAAAACTGCTAACAAAAATGAATGGAAGCTTAAAGATGTTAGGCATGTTCCTTCTCTTCGCAAAAATTTGATCTCTACAGGACAATTGGACGATGAAGGTCACAACATTGCATTCGGAAATAAACGGTGGAAGATCTCAAAGGGATCTTTGGTGGTTGCCAAGGGAGAAAAAGTCGGTACACTTTACTTGTGTACTGTTAGCACGCAACCTTCAGCTTGTGCAGCAACTACAAAAGTTGACAGTGCGGTGTGGCACTACCGACTTGGGCATATGAGTGCCAAAGGAATGCAAATCCTTCAAACAAAGAAGCTTCTACCAGGTTTGAAAGAAGTGGACTTAGAGTTCTGTGAAGATTGTGTTTATGGTAAACAAAAGAGGGTAAAATTTCAAAAATCAGGAAATGAAAGAAAAAATAAAAAACTTGAGTTGGTTCATTCTGATGTTTGGGGTCCTGCAAGTACACCATCACTTGGTGGCTCATTGTACTATGTAACATTCATAGACGATGCGACTAGAAAAACATGAGTTTATGTCATGAAGAATAAATCCGATGTATTTTCCATATTTCAAAGATGGAAAGCCTTTGTGGAGAATGAAACAGGAACCAAGGTTAAATGCCTCAGATCCGACAATGGAGGTGAATATTGCAGCCAAGCTTTTGAAAGCTTTTGTGCTAGCAATGGCATTCGGAGGCAAAGGACAACCCCAAGGACACCTCAACAAAATGGGATTTCGGAAAGGATGAACAGGACAATCATGGAGCGAGCACGAAGCATGCGTCTACATACAGGCCTACCGCTTGAGGTTTGGGCGGAAGCTGTAAGTACGTCTGTGTACTTAATCAACCGGTCACCCTCAACGGCATTGGATGGGGGAGTTCTAGAAGAGGCATGGACAAGTAAACCGGTGAATTATGCATTTCTCAAAGTGTTTGGGTGTGAGGCTTTCATGCACATAGATAGAAGCCTAAGATCAAAGCTAGACGCAAAGTCCAAAAAGTGTTTCTTCATTGGCTATGGAGAAGGTGACTTTGGGTATCGCCTATGGAATCCTGAAGATGGTAAAATCTTAAGGAGTAGGGATGTAATTTTTAACGAACAAAATATGTACAAATATTACTTGGAAAGAAAACAAACAAAAGAAATAGGTGATGAGTACATGGAGCTTGAGGATGGTGAAGACTCAAGGACTGCAAACGGTGACAATGTGCAACAACGTCAACCAAATGAGGAGCCTCAACCTATTCCCCGAAGATCTACAAGAGCAAGTAGACCTTCAGAAAGGTTTGTTCCTTCCTTCAACCATCTCTTGATCTCAGATTCTGGAGAGCCGGAATCATACGAAGAAGCTATGCAACATGAATCCAAAGAAGAATGGACGAAGAGCATGCAAGTGGAGATGGACTCACTACATCGCAACCAAACATGGGAGTTGGTTGAGTTGCCTAAAGGTAAGCGGGCACTTCAAAACAAATGGGTGTACAAGCTGAAGGAAGAAGAAGGTGGGAAGAAAAGGTACAAGTTTAGGTTTGTGGTAAAAGGGTTTTCTCAAAAGAAAGGTATTGACTTCAATGAAATATTTTCTCCTGTTGTAAAAATTAACTCAATTAGGCTTGTCTTAAGCCTTGTGGATGCTCATGATTTAAATCTCTAGCAAATGGATGTAAATACGGCATTCCCTCACGGTGACTTAGAGGAGGAAATCTACATGCTTCAACCAAAGGGGTATGAAGTAAAAGGTAAGAAGAAAATGGTTTGCAGATTAAAGAAGAGCTTGTATGGTTTAAAGCAAGCATCAAGACAATGGTACTTGAAGTTTGATCGATGGATGTTGGATCATGGATTCACAAGATGCAACTCGGATCACTGCGTCTACACGAAGAATTTGGGAGATGGGAAATTCATCATCCTAATGTTGTATGTTGATGACATGTTGATTGCAAGTGCTAACATGCAGGACATCAAAGACCTAAAAGAGGAGCTGTCCAAATCTTTTTCAATGAAAGATTTAGGTGCTACAAAGAGGATACTTGGTATGAAAATATCAAGGGACAGGACGAAGAAGACAATAAAGCTATCTCAAGAAGATTACATCAAGAAGGTACTAGAAAGGTTTGCAATGCAAAATGCAAAACCAGTTTCTACACCTTTGGCTGGTCATGTTAAACTAACAAAGGATATGTGTCCAAAGACACAAGAGGAGATAGCCTATATGTCTAAAGTTCCATATGCTGCAGCGGTAGGTTCTCTAATGTATGCTATGGTCTGGACAAGGCCAGACATTGCACATGCAGTGGGAGTTGTGAGTAGGTTCATGGACAACCCAGGTAAAGAGCATTGGCAAGCTGTGAAGTGGATACTTAGGTATCTAAAAGGGACAACAACAAATGCTTTGTATTTTGGAGGAACTGATATTTTTCTAGAAGGGTATGCTGATGCAGATATGGCAGGTGACAAAGATACTCGAAGGAGCACTACTGGCTATGTGTTCACGGTTGGAGGCACAGCAGTAAGCTGGGCTTCAAAGCTGCAGAAAGTGGTTTCACTTTCTACCACGGAAGCAGAGTATGTAGCAATGACGGAGGCAAGCAAAGAAATTCTGTGACTTCACAGATTCTTAGAAGAGCTTGAATTCAAACAAGACAATTGTGTCTTGTACAGTGATAGCCAAAGCGCTATCCATCTTGCGAAGAACTCAGCTTTTCATTCAAGGACAAAGCACATTGAGGTGAGATATCACTTCATACGCACTCTTGTGGAAGAGGGACAACTAAATCTAGGAAAGGTGCATACAAGTGAAAATCCTGCAGACATGTTTACAAAGGTGGTCAACAAGGAGAAGTTGAGCTTTTGCTCATCTTCAATCGGCATTCAAGGATAAGAAGCCATAATGGAAAGCAGTCACAGGTTTGGTTTGGAGATCAGTCTCCAAGTGGGAGATTGTTAAGTATGGAGTCTGATTTACCCTTGTAATTTTCTGTGGTAAAAGCGCACATTTGTAAGGCCCCCATTATGAGGAGAAGACATCGTGCGTGAAGGAAAATCACTCACCGGAAACCAAAATTTTCATGGACAAGAATCATGGGCAACTTTAAAGGCCTCGAGGGCGGAGGCCCCCGAGACATTTTTTTCGCCGAAATATTATGGGCGGACGGCGGCCGGAAAGTGGTTGGAAAACAACCGGTCGGTTGGCCGGTGGCTGGTAGTCAATGGCCGATGGCCGGTGGTCGGAAGTCAATGGCCGGTGGCTAGTGGTCAGAAGTCAATGGCCGATGGCCGGTGGTCGAACTCAAAAGCGGACTTGTCTTCTCAAGGGCGGTCACACATGTGCCGATTGGAGGGTCTGATTTGGACTTATTCGCAAAAGGGCAGCTACACATGGTTGTCTCTCATAAGAGAGGGCAGCCCTTTTGGCATATAAAAGGAGGCCATTTCTACACACATTTCATAGTGTGTAGTTGATGCAACAAGGTGAGTGTGAGGTGGTGAGAGTGAAGCAAGGCGGGAGCTCCATTAAGGGTATAATCCCTTTGTAAACTACTTCTTGTTTTGAAGTACTAAAGCCATTGAGTGGCTGCTTTCCCGTGGACGTAGCCCACATTGGGTGAACCACGTATATCGTGTGTACTCTCTCTCTCTCTCTCTCTCTCTCTCTCTCTCTCTCTCTCTCTCTCTCTACTCTATATTCTCGTGTATGTAAATCTGTCTCTCTCCATTAAGTAATCTACTTAATTATCTATTTAGCTACGTCTTATTTCCTAACACGACCACCACCTGGATTTCCTCCTAGAGCGATAACGAGAGATGAAACGATACCAGAGAGGAGTATGGTTCAATTCTTTGCACCCCAAAGTATAAGACCATCTCAGCTAAGAAAATGGGTAAATAGAAAGTACAATGGCATAGGAGACCCATACGCCCATGTCTCGGCTTTCAAGCAAGTCCTACGAGCAGAACGAGTAGAGGACTTCCACACGCAGTATGAGGGTTTTGGACTTACATTGGAGGACAATGCACAAGCATGGTTTGAACTATTGAACCGGAAAGATTTCACAACCATTGAGAAAATGTTGGATGAATTTGTTCAAGAATTCACCAAGAGGGGCATAAAACATAACACCCTTCCTAAGATTCAGGAATTTAAACAAGGCGAAACAGAAACATTGCGACATGCAATATTGCGTTTCAAGCAATATGTTGCTAGATGTCCTACCCAAGAGTTACCCACGCCAGAACGTCAGATCCTATGCTTCATCATAGGGCTTAGGAATGAGAATCTCCAAAAGGACCTATACATGAAAAGATACCAAACCTTGGAAGAGGTGACCAAAGCGGCGGTTGACCTAGTTGACAATTGCGAATTCTATGACGATGGTCAGAAGAAGATGAATGATGCGAGTGAGAAAAAGAAAACCGATGATCTTGAGGATCAAAGAGGGAATCTAGGACAAAACCAAGTAAATGTTGAGGAGCAAATCATAGAGAATGTGATGCAACGCATCAACCACTCTGACAGAGTACCAGCCTATAGAATTCCTCAACAACGAAGGTGCATGACATGTGGAGGGGACCATCCGATGCAACATTGTCCCGACTATAGACCTAAGACTCCACCGGGGTTTGAGCATGTTATGTATCAATCGCCTAGATATCATCCTGTAGCAGAACAAGTGTTCTTAAGTGAAAGACCCATAGCTGCTAGAAATGCATATGTGAGTCATGAGCTTCAAATAGAAAGAAATGTGGTAGATCAGAGGCCACTCCAAGGTCAATATCAATTATTGACACAACAACCAATACGTCCATGTGACAGATGTGGTAGTAGTGATCACTTGATTAAGGATTGTCCACACCATAATATAATGATAAATGTATATTGTAATGAGTGTGCAATCACACATATGATTTGGATTGTCCTAAGAATCCAAGAAAGAAAGGTAAAATGCAACCACATGTTACCTTTCCTTCTACCAGAAAATCAGAGAAAGAACGAGCCGCAACAAAAGGAGAGACGACAACAACAACAGAGCAAGAAACAATTGCAAAAGAACAGGTGCCTAAACAACAAGAAGATGAAAGTAAGCAAGTTGCTCCAGTAAACGTTGTCACAAGAGCACAAGCAAAAGTGCAAGAGCAGAAGCCTAGAGATGGAGAGACTAGTAAGAGTTCCAAAAGCCGTAGAAACTCTAGACAAGCAAGAAGGACTAGAATGAAAGCGAGACTAGAAAGGGAGAAAGGAGAAGAAAAGGCTGTTACAGCTGAGTTGGAAACAACTCAAGAGCAACAGACACAGCAAAGGGAAGCTGAAATCTTTAAACCGGTTGAAGCACCCAAGAGTGCTAGTTCAGGAGGATCTGTCCTAGTGGACAAAGTGAATGAGCCTTTAGACGCAATTTTACTGGCTTATGAGGCTAGATTGGCAAATATACAGACCTTAGAACAAAGATGGATGACCCATCCTTATCCCGAACTAGAGAAGCAGAGACTAGAAATGTGTAAGCAGCTCATTAAAACTGCTCAAGAATTGCTAGAACCACCTCCACCAGAATTGAAGGATAGGATAGTCACCCCAGTGCACAAAGATGAGAGCATTAAAGTAGACGAATTGCCTAGAGAAGAGGTAGATCATAGGGAAGAACCATTGCCAAGGTCGCAAGACTCAAGGGTAGTCCAAAATACAACAGATGAATCAATGAGGGATTTCCCACCCTATGTTCCTATAGTTGAGGAGCAGTGGCCAGAGGAGTTATAGAAGGTTGTCCAAGATGCCCAAAAAAGAGAAGAGGATGCTGGACCAACACCATTTCCTGAAATCACATTAAATAGACCACAAATGAGTGTTGATGTGAGGTCATATTATGGTGATGTAGGATCGATAGCCTCCGAAGACAGTAGACCTGCATCGTTAAAAACTTTGCCACAGTACATGGGAGATTTTGAGGCAAAGTCTGAGACTGTGAGAGTTCCATCACAGAGGCTAGGGGGGACAAAAGAATTGGACACAAAAATTTTGACTGACTTGCTATGCACTCCAGTGAAGTGCACAATTACGTTGGCATAACTTTTGAAAATCAGGCCAAGTATGTGGACGGATATAGGAAAATGCTTGGAAAAAATTGGGATCAAAAGCCCGTTAAGGTTCCTGGAAAAAGAGCTAGATGAGATCGAGAAGCCTAGATCAAATGTAAGACCGGTACCTCTGAACAAAGTAGGAGAGTACTTTGAAGGAGAAGATGGTAATGCCACTTTGCCGGTCGAGTACAATGGGATTGAAACAAAAGCTATACTTGACAACGGAGCAAGAATTGCCATAGCAACAAAACAAATATGGGAGAAATGGGGTTGGCCCGCCTTTAGAACAACCAGAATAAAATTAAAGTTAGCGGATGGGCATGTGGAAAGACCCATGGGATTGCTAGAAGCGATAGTGGTGTCTTCTTGTGGTATAGAGTATGCGCATACTTTTGCCATAGTTGACTTTGGCAAGAAAAATAACTATGAAATCATCCTTGGAAGACCATTCATGAGACAACTCAAGATGGTACAAGATTGGGGTTATGATTATCTATACTTGAGACATGATGAAACCACAACACGTGTAAATATGAAAAATCATAGTTACCAAGATGTAACTAGAATGCCCGTGGAAGATTTTGATTCTGCAACACAAAGTGGATCAACAGACCATCCGTGGATGGGTAAAAAGAAAGAAATCTGGATGTGCGGAGCATCGGAGTGTAGTGACTTTGGGAGAAATGAGAATGCCTTAGAGAGGGTCTTAGAAGATGATGCTTACATAAGAGAACCTTTTTCGGAAGAGGCATTAGAACCGCTAGAGTGGACCCAGATATTGGCTACTTTGGATGTCTGTGTTAATGAGACCACACCAACAAAATTTTACGATGAGAATGGGTATGACATAGTCCCCTACTACATGCTAAGGGTTATGGGTGAGACAGATGACGAATCTGAGTATGAGTTCGAAACAGGGTTATCAGCTATGGGGATAACACAAAACCAGATACCTAGCCCGAATACTGGTCATATAGAAATAGGTGCTCTTTGCGATCAATGTGCGATAACACACTTGATTACAAACTGTCCAACTCGAATGCATAGTACAAAGGAGGAGCCACAAGTCAACGAAGCAAAGTTGCAAGAAGAAGGACTAAGATCCAAAGAAGATGCTTCAGGTCCAGCGCCTACAAACGAGCAATATGAAGACTTGGAATCAATCAAAGAAGAGGTGCAGCAAGTGACAGGAAGTTCAGACACTATTAGTGACATTTCAACAGTTGAAGCCGAGGAAGAAGAGCCTATGACTCTACATGAACCAAATGCTGATTTTGTCTCTCCAAAAGACATATGAGAGGAAATGGTGGTCAAGCAGGAGCTAGAACACACAGATGAACTCAGAAGTGTGAACAATGAAGAAGAAGACGACAAGGAGTCCAGGCCAAAGATTGCTCAAGTCACTCAAGAGAACACAGGCAATCTAGTACCAAAGAAGATCGACTTTTTGCTAAGTGCACAAGATGGAGTCAAGATGAATTTTATGGCAGAAATTGATACAAATTCCACGAGTAATGTCATGTCATATGGCATGTGGTTACTTCTAGGTAAGCCAAAGCTTTATCATATTCAATTAAAGGTAAATCTCTCACCTGAAGTAGATGTTATAAGTATGGGGATTGCAGAAGCTACTCTCCAACTACACTCACAGAATGTCAAAGAAAAATTCTTGGTGGTAGACTCTCAACAAATGGGAACACACTTGATTTTGTCCAAGCCATGGGCACAAGTCTTTGAAGATGAGCGTGAATCTTCAACAATGGTCATCACGACAAGCTATCAAGTGGCAACAGAGGTCAAGCCTACAATAGTTCAAAGATTCTTGGCTATTGAAAAAGGCAAAGCTAAAGTAAGCCCACAGTCTCTAGCCCAGCCAATGCAAGTGCAAGACAAAGCCTCTATATCAAAAGCCAAACCATCAACAAAACAATGGAAACCCAAGAAAAAAGTCTATCAACCAAAGTTTCCATCGCCTGAACGTCTCCAAAGGAAGTCAAAACAGGTCAACCAAGTGCTAGTATCCAAGGCACAAATTAAATTTAATGATCCAATTTGGATACAATCACAGGAACAACCTCAACAAGCAAAGGTAACAGGATGGATCACATCAAGCGAGTCAATTATTGCACAAGGCTACAAGAAAGGAAATTCAGATGTTTGGGTCAACAAGCCCAAGATAACAGCCTGGCAATATCCATCCCATGCCAACCAATCAGTCAGGAATCAACAAAGCCGTCAACGTCAATCACATAACTCAACCAAGAGAAAGGACAAGTACAAAAAGCAAAAGAGAAGGTCTTCCACTGGACAAATTAACCATACGACAAGTCTGGGTAATGAAATCAGAATTCTACCAGACTACCCAACAAAGTCAAGTGAAGATCACCTCCAAGAAAGTCCAAAGATTCATTCCAGTCGAGTTACTCGAAGCATAAGGATTCTATGAGGGTAACTTTCAAATCTGGTTACCTAAGGTAGTAGCTTATCAAGGAATCACCAAGTAAAAGCAAGAAACATCAAGAAATGAAGAGTAGCCACCCGCTACACCCAAGAGTACTACAACCTATAGATGGATCCCTCGTCAATTACTACAAGAGCAAGGCTTTTACAAAAGTAACAGCCATATTTGGAAATTAAAGACAAGGTACCATCAAGTCAAACAAGAAACAAAGCAAGTGGCAAAGGAGATAACACCACGCCCAAGAACAATGTGGATTCCAAAATCCACGATTGAGGCTCAACAACAAGAAATATACACAACTCCTTTACAGCCTCTTAACAACAAAAAGAAAGCAACGGTAAATGTGGAGGTCACAGTTTTGAAGAACACTATCTGGAAGAAGAAGACTTCATCAACCATTGCTTCAACATCAATACCTGTCTCATCAAGCAACCACAATTTGCTACCAAGGAATGAAGAGCAGATATATGCCAATGTATTGGACAACATGGCATCTCAAACAGAAACTAACGAGAAAGGCCTAAACATCAAAAGCATATGGAATTGGATTTCAGGCCATGATTAGGTAAGTCCACGTCGCCATTAAACTTACGTGGCATAAGAGTCTAGAGTCGGGCAGCTAAGCCACTAAATGAGCAAAGTGTCAGACCCAAGCTTCAAGTTAATATTTTTCTGTGGTCTATGAGTCTAGCTAATAGGTATAAGCTCAAGCTGGAGAGTTGAGCATACATAAAGTCATGTCGCTAAGGCTGGAAGAGGTGAGCATAAGAGTCAAAGTCCATATAATATATATGGTGGAGAAGGCAAAGTAGTCCAAAACAAAAACACTCACGCACTTGACACAGTGAGGAAGAGTGGAGAAACCTCGACAGCAAAAACCCTTCTTGTGAGTAGTGAAAGCTTTTGAAGCACTCATGCTATATGTTTTGCTCGCTACACTAACTCCATGAAGAACCCATCAATACTCTTCTCTCGCACCACATCTTGTTTAATATGCATAACTCTGTGCAAGCATATAGATGTCCCATCATTGGACATATGCATTAGGCACTCTTTTTTATTCCACCCATGCACTTACACAAAAAAATGACGATGACCAAGCAAAAACAGGTTTTATAAGCCTTTGCTCAACAACAATGACTCTGACTTCAAGCTACTAACACTTATCCATGTATATCAAGTCCATACTAGTAGCCATATGGCCATATGTACTTTAACTCAGCATAACTCTATAACATCAGAACCTAAGTACGTATAGCCTTGCATTTAATTATGATTAAAGACATTTTTTCCCACTGGGTTTTTCCCTTTAGTCTTATCCAGGTATCTAAGACCTTCATTTTGTATATACGCTACATTTTACTTTTACTCTTTTATTTTTTATAACAACAAAAACAAGAAGAACCACGATATCCCCACACTACTAATTGCAATCTATTGACAAGTCAAAAGGGAGAGGCTAAAAAATAGCTTGACAAAGCTTCAAGTCAACTTACAGGTACAACTGCGAGATAACAACCACAGGAAAAGAAAATACTAGAGCTACAATGACAACGACCTGCTACACCAACAGGTCGATACAACCTCATGCAATTCAAGATACAACAACCAATCGGAGGGGGAGAGTTTCAGGCTTCAGATACACTACAGGTACAACTTCAAGGCAGCTTTAACATCACACAAAGAAACCAACTACAGAAGAGGCTGCCACAACAACTTCAACCAACACCAAGACATCAAGAACTCGTCAAGGCCAGCAAAGACATAGGGTCTTGTCGGGGACGACAAGAATTCGGAGGGGGAGAGTGTTGAAAGGACGCCCTTTCAACAACGTTTCCATAAATATTCCATTAAAGATTCCCCAAAGATTCTGTAAAGATTCCACATGAAGATGGTGATGAAGTAATGAAGATGAAGATGGATGCTGTAACATGAAGATACGAGTTCATGGACGTCATCAATATCCCGTTATTATTATTTTGAGCCATTACGGCCACTTTTGTAATGTTTACGGGAACCTCATATTTTAAATCGGCACTTGTATTTTGGCCACAGATGCTTGTATAATGAGTAAAGCCAACTCAGTTTCTTGTAATTAAGCTCTGTAGAAGCCTAGGGACAATTCAGGTCATTTGGCCGGACATTAGGTTTGAAGGCTTGGTATATAAGCTAAAACCTAAGGCTTTGTAAAGGACACATTACATTATCTCAATTAATATACAGTCGTGGGTTTTGCAACACACGGTAGTGAGCTTCACGCACACACACCGTCGCGCAGACTAATCACATTTCAGATATGAGAGGAGCGTGTTAGCATCGAGAAGCTCTCCGCGTCGACGCAAGCAATGCAAGCCGAGGACCACATCGCGAGCCCGCCTGCTACGAGCTATATTTGGTCGTAAGTACCTCAAACGACATCCGTTCTGAATGATCGAGTAGTCGTTAGAATCATGGCGAGAAACTCTTCGTGTTGATGTCTTTGTAGATCAGTTCCGGACACTTTGGAAATTTCTATTTTGAGTCTATCGCGACAGCGATTAGAGGTCTTACATGTATGGTTTTCAGGGTTTAGGTGTTTGGCCACATAGGATATGTCCTTGTGAGTCTTACCCTCCGATTTCGAGTCATTCCGATATGATTTGAAACTGTTTCGAGCTTGTAGTGTTTCGTAGGATGCGTTGTCTGTTTCTTTGCTTTATGGTAGTGTTATGGTAGGATTAGTGACTGTAGAGTGTTGTTCGTGTCTAGCTCAAGGTTGACAACCCAGAGATTGCCTCCATGCCCTAGTCGGGTCAGCTACGTCCTCGGATTGACAGTTTGTTGGTCTGTGTTCTCGTTGTGCTCCATCGTCCGTCACGGCGTACCCGCTAGCAGTCATTAAGCTTAGTTTCGAAGAACTTAAGAGGCGTCCTTATACCAAATTTTTCAAGACATTTTCCCACTTCCGTCGACATGCTTGGCCTAATTTTTAACAATTCTGCCAATGTGATTGTACACTTGACCGGAGTGGACAACAAGTCTGTCAAAATTTTAGTGTCCAATTGATTTGACCATCCTATCCTTTGAGAAGGTACCCTTAGAATTTTTGACCTTGCCTCATAGTCTCCCATGTATGGTGGCAGAGTGCTGAGTGATGCTAGTTTGCTATCTTCGGATGCAAATGAACCATTATCCCCTTGAAATGATTTAGCGTCTAAATCCCATGGAGGCTTATTCAAGCTCAACTCCGAGAAAGGCGCTCACTCGACTGTTTTTGTCTCATATTTTTCTTGAGATTTTCTCACCGTTTCCCATAGCTCTTTAGGCCAATTTTCTTCCACAATGGGCGTATATGGTGGAAAATCTTTCAGTGATTCATCGGTGCTATTAGGCACGATTCTTGCATCCTCTACATCAGGCAAGGATTTAACGTTTTCTATCTTGTCAGGTACCCTTTGTTTAGTTTTGATAGGTGTTTCATTGTTTGGTGGTTTGATTATTCTATCTCTCACTTCCATAGGTGGAGGCTCTAGTAAGGCTTTTGCAGTTTCAATCAACTTCTTGCACATCTCTAGTCTCTGTTTTTCTATCTCTGGATATGGATATGTCATCCACATTTGCTCTAGATTCTGTCTGTTCTTCAATCTTGCTTCATATGCTTGCAAGATTGCATCTAAGGGTTCATTGACCTTATCTACCAATACAGACCCTCCTGAGCTTGCGCTCCTTGGTCCCTCCGTTGATTTTAGAGAGTCAAACTCTCTTTGCTGTTTAAGTTGCTCTCAAGCTATTGTTAGCTCACTTCTACAGCTTTCTGTTTTCGCTCACGTCTAGCTTTCATTTTCGCTCTTCGTTCTTTCCAAGGATTATCACGACTGACGCTAGACTTGCCAGTCTTGATTTCCTCTTGATTTTCATCGTTACTCTTGGGCTGATTGTCATTTTTCCTTATTTGGGCTCTCGTCAAGACCTTGATAGGAATCGTAGTTTTGTTTTCTGACCCTCCACTGGAAGGCAGTGCTCCCAGCATATTCAAAGTAGTCTTTGCTCCTTTGCTTAGGTTCTTAGGGCAATCAGGAATCAAGTGAGTAATTCCACACTCGGTGCAATATGCGTTGACCCTGATGATTTCATCATGAGGACAGTCCCTCAGCCCATGGTCTCCACCACACTTGTAGCATGGTCTCTTAGGCTGTTGAGGTGCTCCTTGAGATCCTCTTTGTTGGTGTGCATGCCTCTGCCCGCTCATGCCTCCGTTGGCTATGAACAACAATGTTCGTTCATCCAAGCTATATCTTCCTTCTCCCGCTGCCTGTGCAGCAGTTGGTGGTCCTATATTTCCTATCATGCTCCATGGTTCTGGTGTGGAGGGTTCTTCCGGTGGATAATAGACAGGATTTGCATCATATCCATTGGGATCTTTGTAGTATGCATGCATAGGCACCAAATCCTTCTCTTCTGATTTGGTTACTATTGGTGTGTATCTTATGCTGACTGGTCGTAATCTTGGTAGGGGTGGTTTTTGTCCCAACAGTGGTTGTGGTCTTTCTACACCTATAGGTCCTAGTAGGTTTCCTATTTGATATCTAGGCATCGATGGAACTTGAGAAGATGTCACCTAAGCTTGGGGAGCATATGGTCGTTCTCTCACATATCCCTTGTTATAATAACATTCCTCCGTCCCATGGTTTGTCCATTTTCGTTCAATCACACACCATTTTGGCTGTTTAGCTTGTGGTTTGGCATACAAGTTAATCTTTTTTAGCACTTCTTCTACAAGATGCTCTCGGCTTACAGCTACTTCTCCTTTTGGTGTTGTCTTAGCAAACTTGCTTCCACTTTGTTGCGAGGAGGAATCATCGTCGAGATCCTTGAACTCACCCTCTTTGTAGACCGCACAATTGTCCACAAGGTAAAGAGCCTCCTTGGTTAACTCATTCAACGTCGTGCTCCTCTTCATATGTAAGTCTTTCTCGAGATCTGCATTCCTTAGTCCTTGGATAAATATAAGCATAAGTCTAAACTGAGTTGGCAGTTCTTCCACAGGGCAGATTTCAACATATCTTTTTAGTCGTAGGGCTGCCTTTCGCACAGATTCTCCATCTTTCTATTTGAATTTATGGATTTGTGAGACTGTATTATGAGCTATTTCCCTTTGTGAGAATTCCTCGATAAACTCGTCAAACACTTCTTCCATAGACTCAAAGTCTCTTTGCTCCACAGAGTCAAACCAAGTAGCAGCATCATCCTCTAAGGTTAATCCAAACCCTACAAATTGGGTAGGGAAGTCTAACACCTCTTCAGCTCTGATTACACGCACAAAGGCTGCTACATGATCTCTCGCATCCCTGTTTCCCGTGTATTTCTTGTTTACCCATTTTTGCACTTCAAAGGGTCTATTCTACGATGGTCTACAAATCTCATTATTGGATCTCCACTTCCTAGTCAATATACCTCCTCTGGTCTTCTGTAGTGGCCAGGTTCCTCTCCCAGTGGTGCTCCTAAGCCATAATTTCTAACAGTTTTTGCAAGAGATGGTTCATCTCTCCGAACTCGTTCTAGGGGTGCTCTTCCATGCTCTGTTGACCCTTGAGTCTTTGGCTTACTCTCTCCTTGATATTGTGAATAGAGTGGTGGTTCTTGTAAATCCCTTAGCCCTCGTGCAACTTGATAACCATCTCAATTTTGATCGTGTTCTAATGTAGCACTCTGTCGAAGCCATGCCTGCAACGATGGCTGGGTAGCTGGTTGGTCCTGGTAGTTGAACGTTGGTTGTCAGGTAGAATGTGAGGTCACGTCATACTCTTTTGAAAAGGGATTTGTCGACTTGCTAGGGGTGTAGGTGGCTCTTGGCACTTCGTCGGGGGCATATGTTGATGCTCTTGGAACTGTTGCCTTTTCTACCTCCTCTGGGAGAATGCGTTTGTATTCTCACCCGTACCTATCAACAAAAACAATATCCTTCCCCATAGCAGTTTCATAAGAGAATAAGTAAAGAACCTTGTCTTTGCTTAATTCGTTTGGGTAGGGTTCCTTGCATCGAAAGTAAGAGATTATTCCCTCGCTCTCATGCTTGTAAATCCTCACATTCTCATTATAGGTTGAGACCCTGGTTGTTTTCTTATCATACATAAAAAGCGCTCCAGGTCGATCAATGTTAGGAGGCGGTTCTTGGGTTTCTGAAACCATTTTCCCTTTTGCCACGTTATCTCCATATCTGTTATAATCCTCAGGGTTACTAACTATCAGATATTGGTTCCCCTTTTCGTCTCAGAATCTATCTCCATCATCATAGACTTAAATTATCTCCATTCTCTGAGCCGGTCTTTCTTCAATACAAATACACTTGCGTCCTCGATGGTCAGAATAAACTAAGGCTCCCCTCGAGTTTGTTCCTTCTAAGAAGATTATAGTGAACTTGGTATCGTTTAAAGGATTTAGGGAGGTGCTTCCCCCTGGCATTGGTCCTTCACCGTAGAAACCTCCTGGCTGTTGACTCCCCATCATGAAGAAGGACTTGTCCGACGAAGTGTCAGTATCACTACCCTCCTCAATGATCGGTGCTAATGGGTCTAGTCTTGTCTGAGTTACACTCTCTTCAGTGGATGTGGTGCTTACTTGACTTTTGACACTTTTAGCTCCTGACTTAAAAAAGGCTCCTGACCTTAAATACATAAGAATGAAAGCTGGGTTGCAAACTTAAAGCTTACCTGGACTCCTTCTTCCTTTGCGGCTCTGTGATGATCTCCTTCTGGGATCTACACAAGTATGGTTAGTCTGTTCACAAGGGTTTTCCTTGAACCAGGAAAAATCTTTCAATTATGTACAACAACCACATTTTCATGAAAACTAGTCAGTCTTCTGGTGGTCCAATTTCAAACGTGAAATGATGGTTGGGATCTATGTGAAGAGTATGCCTAGCAGTATAGTCACAACTGGCAAAAATTGTCTGAATCACCCCTTTTCGAGTCTATCGCGATAGACTGACAGATTACTCAGCATAAATTGTGACTTTACCTTTGAGTTCCCCTTACTCTCTAGAGTCTATTACTTAAGTTTTATGAAGTTTGGACACTTGGTTTGGGTTTTGGGCCAATTTTAGTGTTTTTGCAGAGCTTGATTCTCTATCTAGGCCTTAGATTCACTTTCAGTGATCTAAACACCTTGAAATTTGGTGTGTATGCTATTTAGGCTCTGCTTAAGCTCTCCCTAGGAGGAATTTGAAAAGTAAGGTCCTTAGCCCCTACTTCCCGAGTCTATCGCGATAGACTGAGCAAGTTCTCCGGTGTTGGCCTTTTTCACAAGTTATCTCCACAGCTGGTTCCCCCACTCCCTGTATAGTGCATTGACAAGTTTGTGCACTGCTTGGACATTTGGTCAAAGCCTTCTTGCCCCGGTCTCTGAATTCAGACTCTAAAACACCAGTTTTGAAGTTTTGTGGTCAACATGGTGTTCAAATTCACTCAATTTTTGTGAGCACCCTTGTATGATGTGTTAAACATGTGGTATGAAGGGTTTTTTCTAGTTGGTGGTCTATCTCAAAATTCACTAGTCTATCGCGATAGACTCGCCAGAGAGCAATTGGGATGTGATTTTTTTACTGTTTTTGGACAGTTGTGTTCTCTGTGCTCATATAAGTCTATCCCCTGAGTTTCACTGAATTTGGACTTATTTTGACCTTGGACTCAAGCACTTGACAAATTTCACTTTTCTATGGTAATTCACAACTCAAATGCACTTAAAGTGATGCAAATTTGATGACACTTCATCTTAGGCTTGTGAATATCAGTTGTACCGCATGACAGAATCAGTTTACCCCAGGCTAGTGGTTATATCTCTTCTTGGCCTCTCTAGGTTCACTTAGTGTTTTCTTATGACAATCACTTGTTTCTTTTTGTTGGTTTTGGTCGCAATTTTTACGTTTTCTCAAGCGTTGGATCATAAATTCAAATGTCTACTCTTTTCACCCCCCTTAAAGAGTATATGGTGTGGGTTTTGCTTTCAAGGCAAGCAAACAACCTTATTGTTTCTTCTTTTTGTTTGTTTTGCATTTTTACAGTGTTTTTCTACACTATTTCTACACAACCATAACAAGCACTCAAAACCATAAAGCCATAGCTCCACATTATCCTACCTAACTAAATCTAACGAGTCACAGACCCTCGGCAAGACACAGGCTTCCTGGCTATCCACTAGACCTCAGGATACCCTATCCTGGATCTTGTTCTAATAGTTTAATCTCTCTCTAGTCGAAACTAAAGTAAGCTAACCATCACACGAGTGACGTAGATCTCCCTACTTAAGGTCTTGTGTCCCCGGCAGCGGCGCCAATGTTTTAGGGCAAACTACTCCTCTGTTCATGCTCACAAGCACGACACAGACAACATACTTATCATCCGATGACACGACTAACCCGTAGGTGCACAGAGGCAATCTCGTTAGCTTGTCAGGCTAAGACCAACCTACACATACGCAATTCTATGATGCATCAATCAATAACCCTTGTTGAGTGCAACCCACTATATCCCTAAATGCTCATAACACCGTTTACACATCAATTGAACTCGGAATCACTTCAAACTTGCTATGCACCATCCTCTCACTAGGATATACTTACCTATAAGTCTAATCTCACCAGATTTTAACCCTAGTTATCTCGAATACAGTCGCGATAGACTCACACGTCATAATCTAAAAGTGTGCGAAACCTAAGTCTATGAGTATCTATGTGTAGCTAATCTCTCCCACATTCCATAAAGTCCTTGATTGTTGAAAACAGACACTGTTTGTGCTACTTACAAGCAAAACAAGCTCGTGGAAGGATCGCTCGCGAACAGCTCAAAAATGTAAATGCGTGGCGTGGGCACGTAGCTCTGGAAGAGGCTACCACGATGGTGTGGTGTCTTCGTGAATCCATTGAGGGAGATGCGTGTAGCGAAGAGGATAATGTCACTCTCTCTCTCTCTCTCTCTCTCTCTCTCTCACTCTCAGACTCGTACGACACAGGATTAATCATTCAAATGTTATATCCCAAAAAATGGTTCTAAGGTGACCTTTATACTTTAGTCACCTCAGCTCAAAAATGTACATGGGGTTCTACTCATCATAATTACAAAGTGGAAACGCATCTGGGTCCCGGCTGACTAATTAATCTTTACATAACCCAGACAAGTGGATCAAAATGATAAGACGTCTTTGACATAAAAATGGGAATTTGATAGTCTTTACAAGGTGGCTCATTACAAAAGTTGGACAAGTTGGGCTCTAACAGAAGGAGATGGCTACGGAGTTCTTGAGCTTTCTACGCGTGTACATGGACAATTCGGCGTCATGCCAATAGCTAAACTCTAACCTCTTCTCTCTCATTTGCTCATGGTGTAATCAATGCTTGATTAATCAAAGATTAGTGGCTGATTTGTTGATTAATCTCTCTCTTTTTCATATTTTCCTCTTGTTTAAGCATGCTACTAAGTGTGTGTAGGCTTGTGTAGAGTGTTGGTGCCCGGTGTGGTCATTCTATGCTATTTTATGCTCATTGTGTGCTTGATTAGAGTTGGATTAGTGATTGACTAGAGAGTAGTGTGTGATTAAGCTTGTGTGTGAGAGATTAGGCCGAATGGTAGAGTAAGTAGTGTGCTCACTCCTCGTAACAACATCATACCCACTCCGTAGATTTCTTTGTGTGTAGGTTTCACCTTCTAATCCTCCATTTGGCACGCACAAGCCACTTGTGTGTTTCCATGCCCTAGCCGGATCCTACTCCTCGGATTGACATTATGTTGATGTCATCCCTATGCTAGGATGACGTCCCAACATTGGCACCGTTGTCGGGGATCGATAGCCTAAGCTAGAGGTGCCATTGGTGTGATTAGGAGACACTAATTTCCCTAATTTTTTGTTAGTTTTTAGATTAGGTGTGTTGATTAATTGAGTGGTTTTTAGTGTGATTAGTGCTTGGGTTAGAATTGATTATGCTTAGAAAATCACAAAACAACCCACACACATCATTAGTTTTTGATTTTGATCACTAATTTTGACCATCAAATTCACTAATTTTCCCTAACTTTGATGGTAATTTCCTGTTGATTTATAAGTGTTTTTTGTGCTACACACAAGTAGAATGTGAGTTGGGTGTATGGAGAACATGCCTATGTGATCCACACACTCATATCCTACTCCATTTGTGCGCAGATCGTAGCCGAAATCACCTATTAATCACTAATTTTCACTAATTTCATTCACTAATTTTTTACTAATTATTTGGGCATTTTACAAAGTGCTGATTTGTATTGATTATTTGATGCACGTCCATGATGATTTGCCCTCGTGCTCACCATTTTTGACCATTGTCGTCGCAGCTTTGGGGAGATATGAAGTAGTTGTGGCCAAGTAATCTTTGGTCCTTGAGAACTCACATCAGCTGTCAAGTCATAAGGTTGTGTCCGAGATCCCATAGGGAAATCAGAGATGTCAATTTGAGACCTAGTACGGGTCTTTCTCTTCTTGGCTTCATCTTTAGTTGCCCGAGATGTACTTGCTTCATTACTTACATCCTTTCTTGTTTCTTTACTTACTTCATCTTGGACACGCACACGCTTGATAGGCATTGTAGCCACTTAATCTATTGAGGCGGTCCGGGGCGGGCAACAAGAGAGGCGACCTCTAAACACCCCTCAAGGCTCCCGTGCTGCTCAATTGGGGCTGGGGCAACCACAAGCACAACACAACAACAAACCCACAGCCAAACCCAAACAAGATAGGGGAACCACCTAGTTATGGTATGCGAACTAGGACGCAAGAGAGATTTTGGCACAACCAAGAAGATGCACCACACAACACACACAAGCAACCTCACACCAAGACACACATGAAATGGACCAGAGAGAGCTAGAGCAAAGGGAAGAGAGAGAGGAAAGGATCTTGCGTAATACCTTATTTGTGACTTGCAAATGGAGATGGTTCGTTATGATGCTATCGTAGAACTTGTACAAAACTCACTCAATGCTTAGTGATTGCTAATCATTGCCAAAACACACACACACACTGTCTTAGGGTGTGGGAGACCTCTCACCACAATACCCTCTTACAATGGACACAAAACTGGCAATGAAAAACACACTAAAACACTTTCTAAAATCAAGATCAACCGATAAAAACTCAAAATACACAAGTCACCTTGAATTCACCAAACCGTATTGCACAAATGGAAGGACGAAGATTTGAACGTCGAATCACGCCTTTGATGCACCCAACCTCAATTTATTGATGATGAAGGAGCATATACAATAGTGGTTTTTGAGGTTTGTGGAACTCACGCTCTCTCACTTGCAATGTGTAGCTTGAAGGCTTCTCTCACACCAAGAGTGAAGCTCACAAGTGGTTGCTACACCTAAGTCTCTCCTCAGGCATAAAGTGTTGGGGTGCTATGTGAGATGTTGGAGGTTGTTTTACAAGAAGGAGAGGGGCCTATTTATAGGTTGGAGACCCCTCATTAAGATTATTGGAAATCCTAATTTACAAGCTAACAAATCAGGATTATGATTTTTTTGAATATCAAAACATTGCGGGCCTTCTTTGTCTGCTTGAGTCATGGGTGTGGGCTCAAAAGAGAGGATTATTGATGGTAGATAAGGTGAAAGTAAGTAAGGAGAGAGAGAGAGAGAGACAGAGAGAGAGAGAGAGAGAGAGAGAGAGAGAGTTACTATACACATGTCTTGAGGTGAGGTGTCTTTTATGGTTAGGTCAATGCTATTTTGTGTTAGTATGTTAGTTGTTAGTAATCACTAGAAAGTTAATGATATATTTACAATGGGTAGAATGGGGTGGATGGTTGAAGTAAGATGGTTGAATGAAGTGAGCAAATCCTTTCGATGGTGAAGCTTGAAGAACTTTTGGACTTACTTGTGTAGGTTCTCAAAATGACTATCGATCTTCTTCGTCGTCTTCTCTTCTTTACGCCACCGCCGCCAAGGTTGATTATCACGATGAAAATGGTAATTCCATTGATGAGATATCTTGATTTGCAGAGGTTAAGCATGGTACACATGCTGAATTTATGTATATATATAAGGGTTAAGATGGAATTGTACTTTGGAGATAATAGAGAGAGGCATAGAGATGGTGTATGTACATGGAGAGCTCATATGAGAGCTATGGAAGTAAGAGGGGAGGTTAATGGTGAAGAAGGTGAGAGAAACCATTGAAGGTGCAGGTTTGAGTGAGGGATTGAGAGGAATGTGTGTGTGTGTGTGTGTATGTAGAAGTGTGGAAAGAGGTGAGAGAAGACTATGGGCTACTTGTGAGAAAAGTGGGCAAACTAGGGTCCACTCAAAAAATCATATCTCCCCTTTGGTAGCTCCAAAACTCATGAAAAAATTTGAGGTGATTATTCAGAGCGTGGGCTACATTTTCTATTTTGACCACTGCTCCAAATTCGGAGTGGAGATAGGTGCCAAAATTCTCACCAAAAAGCCTTTTTTTATGCCTGCAAAAGTCTTTTAGTGGCCCCCTCCTTTGTTGAATTTGTACAATGCATCCAAGAGTGAGCCCCTCCTTTGTCATATCATAATACAAAGCATCCAAGTTGTCCTTGACCCATGCATGGAGGAGGATTATTGGTGAATAAAGAAATATATACATGGTGAGACTAGTGTATGGACTATTCATGGACTTTAGCTCAATGAGCACATGGTGTTAGAATAATGAGTAAAAATAATAATAAAAATATGGAGGAGTTATGGATATGGAAGATATTGGAATCATATGATATGGTCCCTCTTTGAATTATTTTGGGTGAAAGAGGAAAAGTTATGCAAGTAAATAATATAATAAACGTGACCAATGAGTAGAAATCAATTTTTTGTTTTCACAAGGGTGAGGGTGAAAATGTGGGAGTGATTTGTATAAAGGAAAAATATGAGGTTAGAGTATGTACATATTGGCAAAAAATATAATTATGGTGTAAGAGGATGAAAGAAGGTGTACATAGGTTTAATAAAACACACACCTAAGTAGAAATATTTAAATAAAATACCAAAATAATTATAAAAAATCCCTATATTTAGGCCATATATACAATGAAATATTTACACACAAAGAGGCCATAATATACTTTTATTTGTTTTTTTTTTATTTTTTTTATTTTTTTGGCTCACTAGCCCAGTGACTAGCTAGCAGAGGGTTTTTAAGAAGATATGGGAAAAGCCCCCTAACTCACACACGCCTATGTACAGTGAAATGGTAGGGATAGCCATAGCGTTTGGGTGAATTTGGTAGGGTGGAGTAACTTACTATGGCAATTATGGAGAGCCAAAAAACGGCTATCATTAGCCCCCCCCCTTAGATAATGGTACATTCATGTACCATTTATCCGATCATACAACATGTATATTATGTAACGTCTATCTTTGTCTGCTCTTATCTTTGAAGAACCTTTGTTGTATGATTAAAAAACCTTGTGTGATATGGAAGGTTCTCCGAGCCAATAGCAAGATGAAATGAAGTGACGGAGTAAACCTCCTCCATTGAGAAAGTTTCCATAAGCACCCCCCAGGATCAAAGATCTTGAAATATCTTTCCCAAAGCGAGATGTATGGTATGGAATCACTTACTGATTTCCGTTGAAGAAACTTGTAGATTTTACTGTTGTCCATCATTTCATCTATCACTATGAATGTGATATAAAAGATTGGTTGCTCTTCCTCCTGTGTAAAGTTGATGTATCTGCTACGATCTTCAAGAGCTTGTATGAGAAAATTCTTGAACTGTAGCTCATAAAATTCATTCAACCTAGGTAGGCTCATCAACAAGTAAAAAATTCTATGACCTTCATGATTTAGGAAAGCTTGATTCATGCTTCCAGCTGCTATTGGAAGATATTGCAAATAGTTTACCACATAAGTAGATAATAGACAAAGGTTTCTATTGCTTCCAATACATTGGAAGAGAATAGATTTTGGTACTGATTGATGAAATATCCACATGTAGCAATCAACAAGTTTTTCATCTATGATGAAGACCAGAAGCATCACAATGTGCGACCTCCATACACCAAAGAACCAAATGAAGAAGGTTTGAAAACCTCCGTTCATCACCAAGTATTCATGTCCTCCTCCACTTAAGAAGGTATGGTGCCCTCGATGAAAGGTATATGTGAAGAGAGGAGAAGTTGACTTTGAAGAGGTGAAACCCAATGTGAAGATGATTGGGGCTTCCAAAGTTTGGATTTTCTTGCTAAGAGATTGTCCCATGAATGAAGAGCCACCCACTAAAACACCGTTGAAGAGAATGATACCCTTCTGACAGTTTCCTTTTATGATTTTATTTTTTACTACTCTCCCTTGTTCTTCATCCACTTCTAAGCCCCCCCTTTGGCAAGGTTGTAACTCCTCACATCGTACCACTTCAAAGGTTGATGGATTACTGTTTGATTTTGTGAAACATTTGGCTTCTTGCATGATAGGTTCCTCCAAGATTAACATACATGGGTCATACCAATGCTTTTCAACATCCTCAAACACTCCTTCAAGATTATCCTCACATGGATTCAACTCACACTCTTCTACTTTGTTTTGGAGTTGGCTTTCCATGTACACAATCATCTCTTTATGATCAATGTGGTCTATGATCTCTCCACCTATGATTTCATCTTCTTCTTCACTCTCTTCTTTTAGACAAGATACACTCTCAGAACATTCCATAAGATCAAGGTTACCTTCAAGGTCTTCATTCTCCATAGAGTCATGTTGCACAAAAGCTTCGTCTGCTCGGACTAAAATTGATCCTCCACCAAAGGGTTGGATATATCCATTATTGAATCATCAATGCCATTTGAGATATCTTGTGTCGATTTTCGCATGCTTGTGATAAAAGTAGAAGAAAGAGATTCCACATTTGAATCTTGGCCACACACTTTAGCACTTGAATAATCAGCTAGAATGTAAGTAACTTCTTCAACATTTGTCGGAGTAGAAGGAGACAAGTATGGCAAAGGAGATGAATCCTTGATAGAAACACTTTCATGATGGTTGGTTCTTCCAGCATGATGGAAACCATTTTTGATGTAGAAATACTTGTGAAACTTCCTTCGGGCAATAGTGACCGCTTCTTCAAAGGTAGAGGGTCCACTACAAGTAACCTTAGTCTTTAGGAAAGGAGACAAACCCGAAATAAATTGATCCATTTTTACATAATCTGGAAATGTAGAACTAAATCCACATCCTTCCCATTGACGAGAAAAAATATCCTCATAAGCATAGTAGTCTTCACCATGTTGTTGAAGTCTCCATAGTGAAGCCCATGCTTTCTCCATTGTTGGAACTTTAGAGAATCTGGCCTTCAAAGCTTTGGAAATTTGGGTATATCCATCTTCAATATGAGAAGACATACTCCAAAACCATTGCTCAGCGTTGCCTCTAAGGCATAGCAATAGAAAATCCCCTTTTTCAATGTCATCCCTTTTACCAAGGATATGACAAACCATTCTAAAATTAGCAAGAAAATCATCAACATCTTCTTCTGGATTTCCGAAGAAGATTGGGATATCATCAAAGGTATAGCGTTTCATAGTCTCTCAATGCTAGAACCACACAAAGATTAGTTCCAAACAATCATCAACTAACTACACAAAGTTTTGAAAGGTCTTTCAGCATGAATTCTAGATTCTTATGTGAAAATGTTTTTTTCCTTTCTTATGTTATGCATAATCCGAAACATATTCTAGATCAATTTTTGTTTCCTTGAAATTACTCTCGGTCATACATGTTTTCATGATTCATAAAATCTACTTGATTATGTTGAAATTCAAGCATTCATGCAATACAACAACACTAAGCACACAATCGCTCCTCCGTGGGGGCACCAAAATTGAGGTGGTCCGGGGCGGGCAACAAGAGAGGCGACCTCTAAACACCCCTCAAGGCTCCCGTGCTGCTCAATTGGGGCTGGGGCAACCACAAGCACAACACAACAACAAACCCACAGCCAAACCCAAACAAGATAGGGGAACCACCTAGTTATGGTATGCGAACTAGGACGCAAGAGAGATTTTGGCACAACCAAGAAGATGCACCACACAACACACACAAGCAACCTCACACCAAGACACACATGAAATGGACCAGAGAGAGCTAGAGCAAAGGGAAGAGAGAGAGGAAAGGATCTTGCGTAATACCTTATTTGTGACTTGCAAATGGAGATGGTTCGTTATGATGCTATCGTAGAACTTGTACAAAACTCACTCAATGCTTAGTGATTGCTAATCATTGCCAAAACACACACATACACTGTCTTAGGGTGTGGGAGACCTCTCACCACAATACCCTCTTACAATGGACACAAAACTGGCAATGAAAAACACACTAAAACACTTTCTAAAATCAAGATCAACCGATAAAAACTCAAAATACACAAGTCACCTTGAATTCACCAAACCGTATTGCACAAATGGAAGGACGAAGATTTGAACGTCGAATCACGCCTTTGATGCACCCAACCTCAATTTATTGATGATGAAGGAGCATATACAATAGTGGTTTTTGAGGTTTGTGGAACTCACGCTCTCTCACTTGCAATGTGTAGCTTGAAGGCTTCTCTCACACCAAGAGTGAAGCTCACAAGTGGTTGCTACACCTAAGTCTCTCCTCAGGCATAAAGTGTTGGGGTGCTATGTGAGATGTTGGAGGTTGTTTTACAAGAAGGAGAGGGGCCTATTTATAGGTTGGAGACCCCTCATTAAGATTATTGGAAATCCTAATTTACAATCTAACAAATCAGGATTATGATTTTTTTGAATATCAAAACATTGCGGGCCTTCTTTGTCTGCTTGAGTCATGGGTGTGGGCTCAAAAGAGAGGATTATTGATGGTAGATAAGGTGAAAGTAAGTAAGGAGAGAGAGAGAGAGAGAGAGAGAGAGAGAGAGAGAGAGAGAGTTACTATACACATGTCTTGAGGTGAGGTGTCTTTTATGGTTAGGTCAATGCTATTTTGTGTTAGTATGTTAGTTGTTAGTAATCACTAGAAAGTTAATGATATATTTACAATGGGTAGAATGGGGTGGATGGTTGAAGTAAGATGGTTGAATGAAGTGAGCAAATCCCTGCGATGGTGAAGCTTGAAGAACTTTTGGACTTACTTGTGTAGGTTCTCAAAATGACTATCGATCTTCTTCGTCGTCTTCTCTTCTTTACGCCACCGCCGCCAAGGTTGATTATCACGATGAAAATGGTAATTCCATTGATGAGATATCTTGATTTGCAGAGGTTAAGCATGGTACACATGCTGAATTTATGTATATATATAAGGGTTAAGATGGAATTGTACTTTGGAGATAATAGAGAGAGGCATAAAGATGGTGTATGTACATGGAGAGCTCATATGAGAGCTATGGAAGTAAGAGGGGAGGTTAATGGTGAAGAAGGTGAGAGAAACCATTGAAGGTGCAGGTTTGAGTGAGGGATTGAGAGGAATGTGTGTGTGTGTGTGTAGAAGTGTGGAAAGAGGTGAGAGAAGACTATGGGCTACTTGTGAGAAAAGTGGATAAATTAAGGTCCACTCAAAAAATCATATCTCCCCGCTGGTAGCTCCAAAAATCATGAAAAAATTTGAGGTGATTATTCAGAGCGTGGGCTACATTTTCTATTTTGACCACCGCTCCAAATTCTGAGTGGAGATAGGTGCCAAAATTCTCACCAAAAAGCCTTTTTTTATGCCTGCAAAAGTCTTTTAGTGGCCCCCTCCTTTGTTGAATTTGTACAATGCATCCAAGAGTGAGCCCCTCCTTTGTCATATCATAATACAAAGCATCCAAGTTGCCCTTGACCCATGCATGGAGGAGGATTATTGGTGAATAAAGAAATATATACATGGTGAGAGTAGTGTATGGACTATTCATGGACTTTAGCTCAATGAGCACATGGTGTTAGAATAATGAGTAAAAATAATAATAAAAATATGGAGGAGTTATGGATATGGAAGATATTGGAATCATATGATATGGTCCCTCTTTGAATTATTTTGGGTGAAAGAGGAAAAGGTATGCAAGTAAATAATATAATAAACGTGACCAATGAGTAGAAATCAATTTTTTGTTTTCACGAGGGTGAGGGTGAAAATGTGGGAGTGATTTGTATAAAGGAAAAATATGAGGTTAGAGTATGTACATATTGGCAAAAAATATAATTATGGTGTAAGAGGATGAAAGAAGGTGTACATAGGTTTAATAAAACACACACCTAAGTAGAAATATTTAAATAAAATACCAAAATAATTATAAAAAATCCCTATATTTAGGCCATATATACAATGAAATATTTACACACAAAGAGACCATAATATACTTTTATTTGTTTTTTTTTTGTTTTTTTTATTTTTTTGGCTCACTAGCCCAGTGACTAGCTAGCAGAGGGTTTTTAAGAAGATATGGGAAAAGCCCCCTAACTCACACACGCCTATGTACAGTGAAATGGTAGGGATAGCCATAGCGTTTGGGTGAATTTGGTAGGGTGGAGTAACTTACTATGGCAATTATGGAGAGCCGAAAAACGGCTATCATTAGCCCCCCCCCCTTAGATAATGGTACATTCATGTACCATTTATCCGATCATACAACATGTATATTATGTAACGTCTATCTTTGTCTGCTCTTATCTTTGAAGAACCTTTGTTGTATGATTAAAAAACCTTGTGTGATATGGAAGGTTCTCCGAGCCAATAGCAAGATGAAATGAAGTGACGGAGTAAACCTCCTCCATTGAGAAAGTTTCCATAAGCACCCCCCAGGATCAAAGATCTTGAAATATCTTTCCCAAAGCGAGATGTATGGTATGGAATCACTTACTAATTTCCGTTGAAGAAACTTGTAGATTTTACTGTTGTCCATCATTTCATCTATCACTATGAATGTGATATAAAAGATTGGTTGCTCTTCCTCCTGTGTAAAGTTGATATATCTGCTACGATCTTCAAGAGCTTGTATGAGAAAATTCTTGAACTGTAGCTCATAAAATTCATTCAACCTAGGTAGGCTCATCAACAAGTAAAAAATTCTATGACCTTCATGGTTTTTAAGAAGATATGGGAAAAGCCCCCTAACTCACACACGCCTATGTACAGTGAAATGGTAGGGATAGCCATAGCGTTTGGGTGAATTTGGTAGGGTGGAGTAACTTACTATGGCAATTATGGAGAGCCGAAAAACGGCTATCACTATCTTCATCTTCCCTTTAGCTATTTCTTCCTGGTTGCTTCTGCCCTTGACGACCTCCTCCATCCTTATGATGCTCACATTTGTTTGAGTAGTAGGGGCTTGAGCTTGAGCACGAGGTGGGTGCAAAATTTGAGGTTGCGGTTGCTCTTGTGCTTGAGCTCTAGCACGGGGAGGACTTACTTGTTGTCGAGGACCTCTGACAGGGTAGTCATATCTTCTGGGATGAGGGCAATTATACATGCCGTGGCCATTTTCCCCACAATTGTAACACAACATTTCCCTTGCTTGATGTCGCATTGGTGGCCGATTCCCACCATTCCCCTCAATAGGCCTTCTTGCACCCTGCACAAGATTTACTCTCAAACCCTCTAGCTGGTTTGTGAGATTTTTTATTTGTTGGAGCATATCTTCTTGTTGACCTCTATTGAGTCTGGTGCATTAGGCACATTTGGAGGTACGTGAGAAGCTTCCATAGTTGTGATATTGCCTCCCAAAGCTAGCTGGCCAGCTTGGGCTTGATAGAGAATCTTTCGATTCTTTTCCCTAGCAATTCTTAAGGCATCTTCAAAAGTATTTGAAAATTTGCTCTTTACCTTCTCCCTTAGCAAGGGGTACAAACCTGAGATAAATCGATCCTTTTGGAGGCAATTGGGAGCTCGCTCACCAGGGTTTAGTGAGTCTGACCATTGCCCCCAAAGTTTTACAAAACCTTCCTCATAGGTTGCATAACCATAAGGGTCAACTTGATGAAGGGCCAGAAGCCGTTGCCATAGTTCTTCTGTCGAATTGTCTTGTTGAAATCTTCGTAGGAAAGCCGCCTTCAATCCCTCCCAATCAGCTCTTTGGACTGGATCTAGAGCCTGGAACCATACCCCAGCTTCTTCTTTGAGCACCAAAGGAAAAGATCTCAATTTCAATGCTTCGTCATCCCTCCCAGAGACAAGGAAAGCCATCTCCAAGTTATCCAAAAAATCCCTAGCATTTTCCACACTATGCCCAAAACAATTAGGGAAAGCCATCATAAAATGGGTTGCCTTCCTCTCAATACAACACAAAGATGAAAACGTTTAGGCCCAAATCATATCTTATTAAGGGTAGAATAAATGGACTGATAGATGCATTAATCTCAGCTAGACGACGAGGGCCTAGTAAGTTCCTTATGATGTTTTGGAACCTAAGCTTTGTGCTAGCTATTATATGCACAGTTTGTCTAGCAAGAGGTTGGAAAGGTCCATATAAATCCCTATGATTCATGGAGTATGCTTAAAGCAAGATGAAGATGTGAACATCAAAAGATACATTATACTCCAAAATAGGAAATATTATAGGGTGAGGGGACAACAATATCTCTCTCAACCTCTCAGCTCCAAAATAAAAGAGAAATCTTTGTTTGGAAAAAAATATTTCTATCAATGCGCACATTCACCCTAATATTCTGAACTGATTGAAAGTTGTAGAAAATGGGATTATTCATTGGTGCATTAAATACAAACTTCCATGAAGCACTTCATTGAAGTTCAGCTCTCTTGGATCCCACCATTTGAGAGATGCGAAGAATTTGCTCACCAGTGATTAGCCTAGCTTTGGTGTGACCATCTTCAGCTTTGTAGAGTTCATAGGGTTCAATGGATACCCTCTCAACCACCTTGAGCCTTCTTGCTAGTAGTAGTTGGAGTGCATCACCATATGTAGCCTCTTGCCAATACCGCACACCATTGATGTGTAGCTCCCCCTCCAAAAACTTGTTAATACCCGAGTTTGAGAGTACTTTCACCACCTGAAGTCGAGGCTTCAAAGGAAGTGTCTTCACACTAGCCACGAAGCACTCAACACAATGCTTTGACCTAGGGACTTGATGACTACAAGATTTTCCTTGAAGCAAAGAAGGGTGTATGTAGTTAACTCTCTTTACCCACATGCGTGCCGTTTGTCGATAAAGACGCTTCTTTTCTCGAGCTTCTTGGGAAGACCATAGTGGAAGTCTTGGAGAATTTGATGGACCTTCCTTCATAGGATTGGCAGAGCGCTGCTTGAGAACTCCTCATTGGGGGCACCAATTTATGACGAAGGAAATTTGGAATGGCGGCCTCTACACCAAAACAAACTCCATTGCGCCACAAGGGAAATGAGATGAGGGCACCACCTAGTCTTGGAAGCATGGACTAGGACCGCCTCACACACACACACACACACACACACACACACACACACACACACACACACACACACACACAGAGAGAGAGAGAGAGAGAGAGAGAGAGAGAGAGAGAGAGAGAGCACTATCACTATGAATGAAGCATTAACCTTAGTGTGTGTACAAGGAATGGATAACTTCAAGCACTCCCAACACAAATAGCATGTAGATTACTAAACAACAACTCAAGAATTAGCCAAAATCACATCAAGCACTCTCACACACACATAAAAGATCTCTCTTAATTAACACAAGTAAGAGGAGGGAAGGTTACTAGCATAAAACAATTTGCACTCTAGAATGTGCAAGAGTAGAGTGAATGAATGAGCTTTATGGGCTCATGATGAGTGATACAAAGACTCAATGGGGCTGAGGGAGACTTGAAATTACAAAGGGGGGGGGGGGCTCTTTATATAGGAAAGAGAGTGATTAGGAGTGAGGTTAAGATCCAAGTGCAATTTGTACAAATGAAGCTTGATTAGGGACATTCAACCAATGAAGAAGCTCCTTCCAAGTGATTTGTTGACCAATTTGCAACTAATTGGCTCCATCATCACTTGTGTTGTCTTCACTCCTTCCTCCATAGCTTGAGTCCAAGAGCTTCCTTATTTTAAAATGTAAAGAATCTACATAAAATCAATGCATATCTAGTAATAATAGAAAGGGGTTGAATGAGAACTTATGAATTACAACAAGATTAAGCATGATTTGAGAGGTGATTAGAAGAGGAATTTGTGATGGTTTTTTGAGCTTGAGAGAGAGGAGGAAGGAGGGGAGGGTGAGAAGACTAATGGATGATTTTTAGAGAAGGACTCAATGTGGAAAAGGAAGGGTGTGTGTGTAAAGGTAATGGGGGTGGTCTCCACCACATTTGAAAAAACTGGCGTCCGCCATTTTGGCCATATCCCCTAGATCGTAGATGCAAAAATTATTAAAAAAATATGGTCGAAATCTCCAGCTCATCAGCTACAACTTGGATGAAGACAACTTTTCTTGGATCGGAGTGGAAGTATTTTTTTAAAATCCAGCAAAATAATGTGTCTGTTTCCTTCCTTTACCAAGTCTTCCACCTGGGTCCCATATGTTTGAATCATCATATGGCTCCAAAGCCATGATGATATGAGCCACTCATGACCCTTGAATCATGGGTGCATGGCTCCACAACCACATCATATCTTTTCTTTTCACATTTACATATTTTCCCTTCCCTTTACCACTAGGTTCTACCTTTCACCTCCGGTGAACTAGTCAAGGAAAAATTCCCATCAAATCATTTTTTGAATTTTTCCAAGAGGTTGTTCTCACTCTTTCTTTTATTGTAAACCTCTAGAAGCAAGGAAAACCAACAAAATATAGTAAGCAAAAATTTGTGATAGGCTCGGATCATCGTGATGGAAAGCAGTCATGTGTTTGGTGTGGAGATCAGTCTCCAAGTGGGAGATTGTTAAGTATGGAGTGTGATTCACCCCTTGTAATTTTTATTCTAAAAACGTACATTTGTAAGACCCCTATTATGAGGAGAAGCCATCGTGCATGAGAAAAATCACTCACCAAAAACCCAAAAAGTCACGCCCGATTGAGAGCTCAGAAATATTTCTTTTCATTCGAATATTATGACCGGATGGCGGCTGGAAAGTGACAATGATCAATCGGTTGGCCAGTTGTCCGGTGGCCGGTAGTCAATGGCCAGTGGTGGTTGGTAGTCTATGGTCAGTGGTCAAAAGTCTTTGGCCGATGGTTGAATTCAATGGCCGCTGGACGAGTTTGAGGTGGTCTACGGCTAAGAATGACCGATTTCTAGGTGGGCTTATCTACTCAAGGATGGGCACACATGTGTGCATGGAGGATTTCTACTTGGATTTCTCTGCACAAGGGTGGCTACACATGGTTGTCTCTCACGAGAGAGGACAATCCATTTTGGCCTATAAAAGAAGGTCTCTTCTACATACAAAATGGAGTGTGGAGTTGGTGAAGCAAGGAGTGTGCGAGGTGGTGAGAGTTACCTTTGTAGTCTACTTCAAGTTTGAAGTGCCAATCCATTGAGTGGGTGCTTTCCCGTGGATGTAACCCACATTGGGTGAACCACGTATATCATGTTCTCTCTCTCTCTCTCTCTCTCTCTCTCTCTCTCTCTCTCTCTCTCTCTCAAAATTCTCTCTCTTTTGTCTGAAAATTATGTCTCACGTTAAGTAAACCACTCGAGTCTCTACTTAGCTACGCCTTTTCCCAGGAGAAACAAGATGTAATATAATAGAAGAGGGCCCAGCTTGGGGAGAGATGAGGCTAGGTTGAGAGGAGAAAACATGGTAGGAATGTGGTCTTTCTTGGTGTGTTTTATGATTCACAATTTTGAGATGCCTTCTTCATCTCAATGTCCCTCACTTGTTCATAGACCTTAGGGAGAGCGACCTATTGGTATTAGTAGGGTATCCTTCAAGTTCTATGGTGTTTCGAGATTGTTTGATGGGTGTTCGGCTCTAGAAAGCGTTGTAGGAAGTTTCCTCTTGTGCACTCTTGAATGCTGTGACTTAAACAATTGGTAGAGACCTCTGTAGGAATTAGTTAGGAATCGGTCGAGTGTAGGTTGACACCTTATGCTTGCTTCCACGCGCTTGCGGGTCGAGCTTCGTCCTTAGCTGACATTACATGTTAGGTGAGTTCTCGCTGTGCTGACGTCCGTCACGGTGTATCCGTCCAACATACACTCAAATCTAGAATAATGAGAAAGGTGAAACTATCACAAGATTAAGGACCAACTTAATCAACCTAATTAGAGATGTTAAATATCGCAAATCGAATGCTCATAGAAGGATAGGAGTGGTCAATAAGCAAGAAGTCATCACACACACTCAAATCTAAAATGATGAGAAAGGTGAAAATACTTCATGACATAATGGAATATAGAAGAAGTAGACTAATGAAGAAAGTAAAGATTAGATTAAGAATGCTTCTCTAATTACAATGGATTAGCATTAGCCTCTTAATCATGGGCATTAAGCTCAAGGCTAGGCCATCCATAGAGTGAACACTCAAGAGAGAGAGAGAGAGAGAGCTCTCAAAAGCGGATCTTCAAGAGTGGATACTCAAGAATGAAGCCTCCTTGCATAAAGGCTTGCACCACAATCCCTTCTACTATGGGTTTAAGTTGAGCCCTCTAGCTAGCATATACAACTTTGGAACTTCCAATGAACCCAATAACTTAGACAAAGTGACTAGGAAATATTGTGCACATCCATAGCATATCTCTCGCTTGATGCATAATTGGTGTAGCCTGTGTTAGCCGTTGTTAACATTCCCCCCTTCCTAATTTGGTGCACGTCCTCGTGTGCCGGTGATGCAAAACATGGTGACATGGTAGAAAGTAAGTCCATGGAAGAAATGTTGAGCTGCAAATCATAAGAACAAGTAATGAGCATCAAAGGCCAACAAGAATGAATAAAACATGAAGTACATTGAACAATCATGCAAAGCGATTTTTGCTTCTAAAAGATAGGTGAGTCATAGTAAAAAACTAAACAACATGAAGCAAAAAAATGCATAGCTATCATGAAGATTAAACCACTTGAAATTTCAGTTTTATGCATGAAACACAAGCAATCAATTAAGACCCTAAGCTAATGCAAGTTCATAAACTTACTAGCCTAAAAACTATGTGTGACCAACTTAATAAATCATTCAAGTCTATCATGTCTATGGGCTATAAAAAAGCTCCTAATCTATAGTACATTGTCACAGCTTTTTGAAGCTCATGGAAGTTTGATTTTGTCATTCATAGAAAAAAGTAAAGCACATCGCAAGGCTACCACCCCAAGGCAAGTATAGGTTCAACTCTCGGCTTTTTGAACCCTCAAGAAGGTGTTCCAAAAGCCTACTAGCCTACCAAGGCGACAGCTAACCCTTATCAGCCCAGGGCATCGATTTAGGGCCTTGACCAAGCGAGCCAAGGTGGTTCCCCTCGCCTACCAAGTGCCAATAAGTCGCTAGGCCTCACATAGACATAACATAACATAGAAATCTTCTTTTCATGTGTCTAGTAGTATTTTTGCTACTTTTTCTTGACACTTTTTTGCTTCATTGTTTCATTTTTTAAGCACTATTTTATTACTTCCAACATGAGAGTATTTATGAAAATTGGACTAAGAGACTAAGTCTGATCATAGCTCTAGGTCATGTTAAAAATAAATGGAGTATTAAGACTATCACTAAGAGTCTAGAAGTAATGAGAAATGAACCTACATTAACCTAAGGTCAAGGCCAATTACCTATGATTAGCACACATAAAACCAAATTTTTTGATGAGTTAATATTCACAAAGCAAAGTGTTGAAACTTTAGGATGCCTAGCTTTTGAACATGAAAGAACCATAGCTTAGAAGCAAAAATTACTTAAGCCAAGCATAGAGAATGGAGAGATGAACAAAAGAGAAAAATCATGGAAGGATTTCACCTATTCATGCTCTTTTGAGCATCCTTGAGCAAGTATCCCCCTTTGTAGAGAAGTCTCTTGATCCTTTTATTTACAATCCAAGCTGATTGAAGCTAAGTGTAAACACAAGCTCCAAAGGCCTTTTATTGAAAGCCAAAAACACACAAAAAACATTAATGAAAACCTAAAGCTAGGGTCTTGCATACCCGAATTTGCCAAAGGGAAAAAACCCAAGGGAAAAAGTGCCTTTGGTTAAGCACATGGTGCTCTTTATAGCAAATTTTTGCGTACACATCAAAAATGAGAGAGAAAAATGCTTCTTCGTAAGCAAATTTTGCAATGTTCAACTCTCATGTATGATAAAAAGTTGAACATTCCT
The DNA here is from genome assembly GCF_014529385.1 of Adiantum capillus-veneris. Taxonomy (NCBI): domain Eukaryota; kingdom Viridiplantae; phylum Streptophyta; class Polypodiopsida; order Polypodiales; family Pteridaceae; genus Adiantum; species Adiantum capillus-veneris. The sequence goes on along the minus strand of NC_140952.1, from coordinate 10,405,186 downwards.
ATGGCAACAAGGTTCAAGCTTATTTTTATGCTTTTAGCAACGGATTTGGCCAATCCTTGACTCCCTCTCCGACGTTTCACAATGCGAAGGACCCGATGATCAATTGGAATTCGTCATGAAGACAAATGTGACAGTCGAACTAGTCGGGGGCCCAAGTCGTATCCGGACAATCTTTAGTGGTTGTCGAAATTATTTCCATGGAGTTAAAAAAAAATCCATCTTATTCCATTACTACCTACACATACTCATAGTTATCCTGCTTGGATACCTAATCCTAGTACTTCTTCGCTATTATACATGTATTGCTTTCATATACCCTTAAACACAATCGAATGCTCATTGATGCATCAACTCAAATACAATTAGCTTTTACCCCTCATTTATTTAGCCACGCCTAGCTATAAATTATTCAAGTAGAAAAAAAACCTTGTCTCCTAGTGACGATAAAAAATCAAAAGTAGAAGAAAACAAAAACTACCAACATATTGTTAAAACACACTTAGCTTTGGTAGATTGATTCTAAAGTTCTTCGTATCTATACAAATTTGCAAATCCAAGAACGTATCCATGGCTCTGATACCACTGCTACAAACGGAATACGCGATGTCCATGCAAAAAACGTAAAATAACACGTTACAGACAATAAAACGATAGATTTGCATACCTGACGCATCGCATAACCATAATCGAGATTGCACATGACAAAGAGAGACAGAGAGCGAGAGACAGCGAGAGGGCACGTGTAGATGCACCTCCTAGAGTGGAGTGCTACACCAGCACGACGAGAGAGAAGAGAGGAGAGGGAGAAAAATAGACACAGGTGCTGGGTGCAATCTCCCCTCGTGCAAGAGTGAGCATTTTCCTCTTGCACGTATTTATTTATAGATTAGTGAATGCTCAAATGAATACATATTGATTGGCCGGGCAATAATTGGCCATGGCTCATAAAGAGCACTTAAATGATAAGATATATTATCCTTTCGCATAACCCTTAGCCTTTTCCACTTGTCAGCTGCACTAAACAATAAAATATCAATTCCATTACATTAAGTGCGGGAATAGTGTTGATTTGAACCCTTGGCTTGCATCCGCCAGATGAACCAATTTTCTCGGGTTCACTTGTGTTGTCGATGTGTCTGTGGCTTCCACCATTTCCTCGTCACGATCATTCTCCCCATGGGTCTTTTGGTTCCACCAATGTGGCATTCGGGTTATGTGGGATTGTCGTAGCCGCCTCATTGCCTTGGCGGAGTGGCAATGGGAGAAGGCGAACCATGAGACCTTGTCTGCCAAAACATTAAGTATTCAACGCCATGGACACCAACTCCATAGGTTCTACCGATTTGTGGTTGCTCGTGGTCACCAATGTTACAGGTGTGTCATATCAAAAAATTAAACAGAATACTTACAATATCACACACATGTATAATACAAAAGACCAAAAGAATCATTGCACACACAGAGACAATTGAAATAATATTGACATTCATTGGAGCATATAGAAATGATGATAATGATAATGATGATACATCACCCACAGGCCACGCCTATCTTTATAGATTCCATCCCGCATATAGGTGCGAACAATTACACTGTTTCCGATTAGACACATACACCCTTTCAATACTCGACTAAGCTTCCTTTGACCTAACAGTCCACGATTACTTACGTGCTTATAGTCATCATTATAGCCATGCTATAGATTCTAAAAGAAAAAGCACACAAAAGGAAAAGCACGTGCAAGCTCTTATGGATTAGGAGCTTTTTGTGACCATGGTACTGGAGCTCCTGGATTTTGACGGGATGTGAATTTTCTTACGTGCATGCGATCTTATACATGATTGCACAAATCCTAGGATATAGTTTTATCACTTTTTGTTATTGGTAAAAAGAGTAAATACATCACTAGAGCCTTTCCCATTTGGGTGTTAGTATACCTACAATGCCCACCTGTTAGTTTTGCCCACCACAATATATGTTGCACAATTTGTAAGGCCCCCATATGAGGAGAAGCCAATAGTGCACATATATTTGGTGGACTCCAGCTTGCACATTGATGAGGTCTTTATTTGTGATTGTAGGTGGTACGGAGGAAATTCAAGAGTCCAACCTAAATTTTCAAGAAAGACTAATTGAAATATGCTTTATTGTCAGAATACCTTGGTTGGACGGCGGCCGAAAAGTGATCGGAGACCAACCATTTGGCGGCAGGTGGCTGAATTTCAACGGCCATTCGTTGGCATTCAACGACCGGTGGCCGAGTTCTACTTGGACTTGTCTACATAAGGGGGGCTACACATGGGCGCATGGATTGCTGTCTTTTATGAGAGGGCAGCCCATAGAGTCTCCCTTACATCTATAAAAGGAGTCCATCTCCATGAGCCATTGTACACACACATCCTTATTGAAGGATAGCCATTCTCTTGTATTCCTACTTGCTCTAGTTGTCCATATCGCCATCTAAGCTCTACCTTGACAGCGCATGGGTGGATGATGCCATCACTTTGTAATAATGCTAATCTAAATTTTTGATTTGCTACTAATCTACTTTGCATCATATCTCTCTCTATTCTCCTTGCTACAAGATCCTGTTTTTATCTGCATTTCTTACATTGGATAGGCCAAAGAGCTAGGTAAGCTGTTAGGAAATAAGACGTAGCTAAATAGATAATTGAGTAGATTACTTAATGGAGAGAGACAGATTTATATACACGAGATTATAGAGTAGAGAGAGAGAGAGAGAGTACACACGATATACGTGGTTCACCCAATGTGGGCTACGTCCACGGGAGTATCCACTCAATGGCTTTGGTACTTCAAAACAAGAAGTAGTTTACAAAGGGATTATACCCTTAATGGAGCTCCCGCCTTGCTTCACTCTCACCACCTCACACTCACCTTGTTGCATCAACTTCACACTATGAAATGTGTGTAGAAATGGCCTCCTTTTATAGGCCAAAAGGGCTGCCCTCTCTTATGAGAGACAGCCATGTGTAGCCGCCCTTGTGCGAATAAGTCCAAATCGGACCCTCCAATCCGCCCATGTGTGGCCGCCCTTGAGAAGACAAGTCCACTTTTGAATTCGGCCACCGGCCACCGGCCATTGACTTCAGACCACCGGCCACCGGCCATTGACTTCCGACCACCGGCCATCGGCCATTGACTACCGGCCACCGGCCAACCGACCGGTTGTTTTCCGACCACTTTTCGACCACCGTCCGGTCATAATATTCCGGCGGAAAAAAAAAGTCTCGGGGGCCTCCGCCCCCGAGGCCTTTAAAGTTGCCCCTGATTCTTGTCCGTAAAAATTTTGGTTTCCGGTGAGTGATTTTCCTTCACGCACGATGGCTTCTCCTCATAATGGGGGCCTTACAAATGTGCGCTTTTACCACAGAAAATTACAAGGGTAAATCAGGCTCCATACTTAACAATCTCCCACTTGGAGACTGATCTCCAAACCAAACCTGTGACTGCTTTCCATTATGGCTTCTTATCCTTGAATGCCGATTGAAGATGAGCAAAAGCTCAACTTCTCCTTGTTGACCACCTTTGTAAACATGTCTGCAGGATTTTCACTTGTATGCACCTTTCCTAGATTTAGTTGTCCCTCTTCCACAAGAGTGCGTATGAAGTGATATCTCACCTCAATGTGCTTTGTCCTTGAATGAAAAGCTGAGTTCTTCGCAAGATGGATAGCGCTTTGGCTATCACTGTACAAGACACAATTGTCTTGTTTGAATTCAAGCTCTTCTAAGAATCTGTGAAGTCACAGAATTTCTTTGCTTGCCTCCGTCATTGCTACATACTCTGCTTCCGTGGTAGAAAGTGAAACCACTTTCTGCAGCTTTGAAGCCCAGCTTACTGCTGTGCCTCCAACCGTGAACACATAGCCAGTAGTGCTCCTTCGAGTATCTTTGTCACCTGCCATATCTGCATCAGCATACCCTTCTAGAAAAATATTAGTTCCTCCAAAATACAAAGCATTTGTTGTTGTCCCTTTTAGATACCTAAGTATCCACTTCACAGCTTGCCAATGCTCTTTACCTGGGTTGTCCATGAACCTACTCACAACTCCCACTGCATGTGCAATGTCTGGCCTTGTCCAGACCATAGCATACATTAGAGAACCTACCGCTGCAGCATATGGAACTTTAGACATATAGGCTATCTCCTCTTGTGTCTTTGGACACATATCCTTCGTTAGTTTAAAATGACCAGCCAAAGGTGTAGAAACTGGTTTTGCATTTTGCATTGCAAACCTTTCTAGTACCTTCTTGATGTAATCTTCTTGAGATAGCTTTATTGTCTTCTTCTACCTGTCCCTTGATATTTTCATACCAAGTATCCTCTTTGCAACACCTAAATCTTTCATTGAAAAAGATTTGGACAGCTCCTCTTTTAGGTGTTTGATGTCCTGCATGTTAGCACTTGCAATCAACATGTCATCAACATACAACATTAGGATGATGAATTTCCCATCTCCCAAATTCTCCGTGTAGACGCAGTGATCCGAGTTGCATCTTGTGAATCCATGATCCAACATCCATCGATCAAACTTCAAGTACCATTGTCTTGATGCTTGCTTTAAACCATACAAGCTCTTCTTTAATCTGCAAACCATTTTCTCCTTACCTTTTACTTCATACCCCTTTGGTTAAAGCATGTAGATTTCCTCCTCTAAGTCACCGTGAGGGAATGCCGTATTTACATCCATTTGCTCGAGATTTAGATCATGAGTAGCCACAAGGCTTAAGACAAGCCTAATTGAGTTCATTTTTACAACAGGAGAAAATATTTCATTGAAGTCAATACCTTTCTTTTGAGAAAAACCTTTTACCACAAGCCTAGACTTGTACCTTTTCTTCCCACCTTCTTCTTCCTTTACCTTGTACACCCATTTGTTTTGAAGTGCCCGCTTACCTTTAGGCAACTCAACCAACTCCCATGTTTGGTTGCGATGTAGTGAGTGCATCTCCACTTGCATGCTCTTCGTCCATCTTCTTTGGATTCATGTTGCATAGCTTCTTCATATGATTCCGGCTCTCCAGAATCTGAGATCAAGAGATGGTTGAAGGAAGGAACAAACCTTTCTGGAGGTCTACTTGCTCTTGTAGATCTTCGGGGAATAGGTTGAGGCTCCTCATTTGGTTGACGTTGTTGCACATTGTCACCGTTTGCAGTCCTTGAGTCTTCACCGTCCTCAAGCTCCATGTACTCATCACCTGTTTCTTTTGTTTGTTTTCTTTCCAAGTAATCTTTGTACATATTTTGTTCGTTAAAAATTACATCCCTACTCCTTAAGATTTTACCATCTTCAGGATTCCATAGGCGATACCCAAAGTCTCCTTCTCCATAGCCAATGAAAAAACACTTTTTGGACTTTGCATCTAACTTTGATCTTAGGCTTCTATCTATGTGCATGAAAGCCTCACACCCAAACACTTTGAGAAATGCATAATTCACCGATTTACCTGTCCATGCCTCTTCTGGAACTCCCCCATCCAATGCCGTTGAGGGTGACCGATTGATTAAGTACACAGACGTACTTACAGCTTCCGCCCAAAGCTCAAGTGGTAGGCCTGCATGTAGCCGCATGCTTCGTACTCGTTCCATGATTGTCCTGTTCATCCTTTCCAAAATCCCATTTTGTTGAGGTGTCCTTGGGGTTTTCCTTTGCCTCCGAATGCCATTGCTAGCACAAAAGCTTTCAAAAGCTTGGCTGCAATATTCGCCTCCATTGTCGGATCTGAGGCATTTAACCTTGGTACCTGTTTCATTCTCCACAAAGGCTTTCCACCTTTGAAATATGGAAAATACATCGGATTTATTCTTCATGACATAAACCCATGTTTTTCTAGTCGCATTGTCTATGAATGCTACATAGTACAATGAGCCACCAAGTGATGGTGTACTTGCAGGACCCCAAACATCAGAATGAACCAACTCAAGTTTTTTATTTTTTCTTTCATTTCCTGATTTTTGAAATTTTACCCTCTTTTGTTTACCATAAACACAATCTTCACAGAACTCTAAGTCCACTTCTTTCAAACCTGGTAGAAGCTTCTTTGTTTGAAGGATTTGCATCCCTTTGGCACTCATATGTCCAAGTCGGTAGTGCCACACCGCACTATCAACTTCTGTAGTTGCTGCACAACCTGAAGGTTGCGTGCTAACAGTACACAAGTAAAGTGTACCGACTTTTTCACCCTTGGCAACCACCAAAGATCCCTTTGAGATCTTCCACCGTTTGTTTCCGAATGCAATGTTGTGACCTTCATCGTCCAATTGTCCTGTAGAGATCAAATTTTTGCGAAGAGAAGGAACATGCCTAACATCTTTAAGCTTCCATTCATTTCCGTTAGCAGTTTTGACAGAAACTGTACCTTTGCCGACAATCTCACAAGCTTCATCATCTCCCAAGTATACATACCCAAAATTACCTTTGGTGTACTCTTGGAAATGTTTCTTGTGTGGTGTCGCATGGAATGAAGCCCCGGAATCTACTATCCAGGAATTAGACACATTGTCTAATGAGAGAATTAGAGCATCTTGCTCTACTTTACCTGCCACATTGGCCTCCGATGTTGGCTTGTTGTCTTGAGACTCTGTCTCCTTCTTCTTCTTGGACCAGCAATCCTTCTTGACGTGGCCCTTCTTGCTGCAGTTCCAACATTCAAGAACTGACTTTGTGCGTGACTTGCTCCGCCTTGAGCGATCACGACCCTTTTGGTTTTTGAACCTCTCCTTAAGCCTTCCTCTTGTTTCCACTGATAGTGCAGCACTTGATGATTCTCCTGTGCTTCTCCTTCGCATTTCCTCGCTTAGGAGAACACCCACAACATCATCAAACTTAAGAGTATTTGTGCCAGAGATAGAATTACTTACAGCCATCACAAGGCTGTCCCAACTATCCGGTAGAGATGATAGAATAAGGAGAGCTCGCACTTCGTCATCGAAATTGATTTTCACTGATCGAAGTTGACTTATGTTTGTGTTAAAGTCATTTAGGTGTTCTGCAATTGAACCATTCTCTGCCATCTTTAGATTGAACAAGCGCTTCATAAGAAATACCTTACTGGATGCCGATGGTTTCTCGTAGAAGTCGTCAAGTGACTTCATCAAGTCCTCCGTGGTCTTCATCTCCGAAACATTGAAGGCCACCGTTGACGCCAAGCTTAACCGGATTGTTCCCAGTGCCTTTCGATCAAGGACAATCCATGCTTCATCTGCCATTGTTGCGGGCTTCTTCGCAAGACCGCCTAGTGGCAAATAGAGGTCCTTCTGGTAGAGATAGTCTTCAATCTACATCTTCCAATGTTGGTAGTTTTTGCCGTTGAACTTCTCAATCTTGAGCTTCCCTTCCTCCGCCATAACTCCCACTCAATTCAAGGAATCCTTTCCTTGAGATAATTTAGCTACGAGCAAACCTTGCTCTGATACCAGTTGTTAGGAAATAAGATGTATCTAAATAGATAATTGAGTAGATTACTTAATGGAGAGAGACAGATTTATATACACGAGATTATAGAGTAGAGAGAGAGAGTACACACGATATACGTGGTTCACCCAATGTGGGCTACGTCCACGGGAAAGCAGCCACTCAATGGCTTTAGTACTTCAAAACAAGAAGTAGTTTACAAAGGGATTATACCCTTAATGGAGCTCCCGCCTTGCTTCACTCTCACCACCTCACACTCACCTTGTTGCATCAACTTCACACTATGAAATGTGTGTAGAAATGGCCTCCTTTTATAGGCCAAAAGGGCTGCCCTCTCTTATGAGAGACAGCCATGTGTAGCCGCCCTTGTGCAAATAAGTCCAAATCGGACCCTCCAATCCGCCCATGTGTGGCCACCCTTGAGAAGACAAGTCCGCTTTTGAATTCGGCCACCGGCCATTGACTTCCGACCACCGGCCATCGGCCATTGACTTCCGGCCACCGGCCAACTGACCGGTTGTTTTCCGACCACTTTCCGGCCGCCGTCCGGCCATAATATTCCGGCGAAAAAAAGTCTCGCGGGCCTCCGCCCCCGAGGCCTTTAAAGTTGCCCCTGATTCTTGTCCGTGAAAATTTTGGTTTCCGGTGAGTGATTTTCCTTCACGCACGATGACTTCTCCTCATAATGGGGGCCTTACAAATGTGCGCTTTTACCACAGAAAATTACAAAGGTAAATCAGGCTCCATACTCAACATAAACTAGTGCTCACATATCATATTTTGTATTATAACTTTCTTGATTGTTATTGAAAAGTCCTAGTTATGATTTCACCGGACCTTGAATTTCAAGAATGAATTTTGGGATTTTATTTAAAGATCTATGTAAATGTTTTTACAAATTAGCATCCCCGACCTACACATGAAAATTGAAAAACAATACTCTTAGGCTTAAGCTCCCTCAAAAATCCAGAATCACCTTATAGCCCATAAGCACGCAGCCCCCTAGCCTTATTCCTTGCCACACTTAGGACCACTAATCTCCCAAGAGCAATTGCTTCTAGCTTAAGGGTATAATCAAGACTTGCACAATGGGGGTCAGAATGACTCTATTATAGCTCCCTATTAGTACCTCTTCTGTAGACCCCTGAAGAGAGGTGGGCTTTAGCCAATCTATCAAGCCATAGTGAAACAAATTTTTTTGGGCCAATCATAGGACTCCACAATTTTTCAAGTGGCAATTATGTCGAGGAAAATTCTCTACAAAAAAATGCTTATGCCACTTGAAAAGGCGATATGTGGAGTTCCCCACCAACCATGATCCAATACTCAGTGCATGGAAAGCCATTTTGGGATCTTTGAACACCAAAAAAGAGTGGTTCTTGGGCAGGCAGGAGGGAGCCAATTGTTCCTAATCCATCCCCTAAGGATTTCAATTAGGGGGCGGGACCAATCAAGACAGCCTATTACGGTTGAATTTTCAAGAAAGTACTTCTCTTGCTTAATCTGAGCAGAAGGTAGGATGATGTGAGGCTTGCCCAAGATACCATGAGCTTGGTGTGTTTCAGTGCAAGAGTTGTCCTTTTCTTTGAGAAGGTCCATGGGAAGGGGATAGGCCGCACTAGCTCAAGGATGTTGGCTATTGTCCTCCTCACCTTCTAGGCTAGGCTCAGGGCTAGTGTAGCTGCTTGCTCCATGCGATTATCATGAAAGGATTTATTGAGGTTGCATAAGCGAGGGAGCCGTGAGAGGACTCCATGCATGTGAGGCGACTTGTCTTAAGTGGGGATTCATCATAGCTGAAAAAGGGGGCACCCTCAACGAGGAAGACATTAACAAGACCCTCAAGCATGGGCCATAGCTAGGGTGTCCATTCCATATTGGGATGAGTTCAACTATGTTGTTTCAATCCTTTAGCACTGGAGCTCTAGGTCATACTGACAATCAAATGAAGAGATTGGGTGCTTGGGCTAGGAAAGTTATGATGAAGGTCTCTCTCTAGCTAAAGGATTGAAGATGCAGAGCTTTTCTTGGAAAAACTTCAAGCTATTGTTTAAGAGGTCTCTGAGCACTAGGATCATCCTATCATATTTGAACATATGTATTTTGATCAACATATATGTACTTTGATAAGCTAGCAAAGTCCACTATGCATTTTGAACATCCCCAAATATGTATGTATACAGACAAGTATGCACAGTTGATGTACTTGTTGGAATTAGGGTTGCAGAGAAACACACACAGCTTGGAGAAGACGAAGGAAGCTCAAGGCACACAATAGAGAGTGTGTTACTTAGTGTACAATGGAAAGATAGATAGCCCTAGAGTGATGGGCGTATATACAATGCACGGGGAAAAAACCTCCTAAAGAGGGGAAAAATGCTCTGGCGGTCCTAGTGTGTTCACACACTAGGACATGTATATGGTAACAAATCCCCCCTGGAGTGATGCGGTGAATGAGAGCTGGCACATGAGTAAAGGGAAGTGCCATGCCCTGAGGACAGGATCAGTCCACAAAGGGGAGTAAGCCCAAACCTTTCGGAAAGCTTCAAGCTTCTCACGAGACAATGCCTTTGTGAAAAGATCTGCAAGGTTGTCCTGTGTTGGCACATAAGCCAAGCTGATCTTCCTACTGAGAGCCTCTCCTTGACATCGTGATAATGCACCTCAATGTGCTTTGTGCGAGCATGAAAAATTGGGTTCCTCGCAACTGCCAATGCGCTCTGACTGTCACTGTAGATAGTATTGGCACCTCAATGTGCTTTGTGCGAGCATGAAAAATTGGGTTCCTCGCAACTGCCAATGCGCTCTAACTGTCAGTGTAGATAGTATTGGCAGTGTCCTGTCCAACACCCAAATTAGCCATAAGGCGTCTGAGCCATACACACTCAACCGTAGCTGTGAAGACTGCCCTGTACTCAGCCTCACATCTCGAAGTGGCCACAGTAGGTTGCTTCTTGCTCAACCATGATATACATGAACTACCAAGCATGAAACAAAAACCACTCGTGGACACTCACATGTCAAAACAACCAGCCCAATCTGAGTCCGAAAAAGCATGTAAGTCTGGCGGCAATGATCCCCCCTTGGGATAAAACAAGCCAAGATGTAAAGTGCCACTAAGGTAGCGGAAAATCCTCTTGACAGCCTGCCAATGCTTAGACCCTGGGCTATGCATAAATCTGCTGACCTGTGAGACTGCAAACTGAATATCTGGCCTCGTGTTGCATACATAAATGAGGCAGCCAACAGCAGTTTGGTAAAGAGTGACATCAGCAGGATCGCCAGCATCATGTAGACTCAACTTCAAACCTGTTTCCATGGGAGTGGCAATAGGTTTGCAATCCTCGAGTCCAAACTTACATAGCAATGTCTCTATGTAACTTTTCTGACACAAGGCAATACCACCATCACACTGCTTAAACTGTATACCCAAGTAATGATGCAAGAGTCCCAAATCTTTCATCTTGAAAGTAGCATTCAAATCAGCCTTAAATTCAGCAATATGTCTCTCATTTGGTCCAGTGATCAGCAAATCATCAACATAAAGAACAACGATGAGAAATACATCACCCTCACGCTTTACATACAATGTGCTTTCTGTTGGACTGTTACGAAAGCCTTGTTTGACCAAATGAGTGTCAGCTTTCTCATACCAAGCACGAGGAGATTGCTTCAACCCATATAAAGCCTTGTTACATTTGCACACTTTGTGTTCTTGTCCTTTTATGACAAAACCGCGAGTCTGCGTTACATAAACTTTCTCAAATATGTCACCATTCAAGAAAGCAGTAACAATGTCTGATTGATGTACATCCCAACCAAAATGAGCTGCCAATGCACATAGAAAATGCACAGTAGTCATACGACAAGTGGGAGCAAAAGTTTCTTCATAATCTATGCCTTTTTGCTGTGCATAACCCTTTGCAACAAGTCGAGCCTTATGGCGATCAATCTCACCATCCGGCTTGCGTTTCAACTTGTAAACCAACTTCGTACCAATGGCCTTTTTGCCAGGAGGCAAATCACATAAAGTCCATGTGTCATTTTCTATAAGTGCATCATATTCTGATTGCATGGTAGCCATCCAATTTTCTGAATTCTGTGCTTCATCAAAAGACAGAGGCTCCTCAACATCATGTAAGCTAGACACAGCCAAAGCATAACAATCTGATGCATAAGATGCATGGCGAGAGCCTGAACGAGTACGACTAGACAAAGGTGCATCCAATTTACTGTCACGCAAAGTGTGCACCAGCCATTTTGGCATACCTCTAGCCTGCTCATTTTCAGCCCTTTCCTCATCAAGTACATCATGTGCATCTGCATCAGTAATAGGCTTATCAAAAACATTTTCAGAAACCCCCATAGGCTGTACATTTTCATCATTGGAACTTACATTCGTATTTCCACCACTGAAAAGAGGCAACAAAGTGTCATAAATGTCCTATGAGCTTACCTTACTGTCTCTAGTACATGACAGCAAGGGCTGAAGAGAATCTTCCACAAACACTACATCCCATGAAACCAGAATACATTTTTTTTGCGGATGATACAACCCGTAACCTTTGCTTTCAGCACTATAACCAACAAAAATACATTTGATAGCCTTATCATCCAATTTTCTACGCTGCACTTGTGGCACCAAAGCATATGCCAAACATCCAAAAACACCCATGTGCTCAATAGAGGGCTTTCTATCATGCCATGTTTCATATGGAGTAATAGACTGCAAAGCTTTCGTAGGACACCTGTTAAGTACATAAGTGGCACACATGATGGCCTCAAGCCAAAAAGAATGCGGCAAAGCTTGACTTTTGACCATACATCGTGCCATTTTCGTTAGTGACGTGTTTTTCCTCTCAGCAACACCATTTTGTTGAGGTGTATAAGGCACTGTACATTGGTGTTTTATCCCACGACTAGCCAGAAATGCATTGAATTCATGAGACATATACTCCCCCCCTCGATCGGAACGGAGGGTGCCCATAGTACATTTCGAGACATTTTCAGCCATAGACAGAAATTGTTTGAAGCACATAAAAACTTCGGACTTCGCTTTAAGCGGAAATACCCATGCATGCTTGGAGTAATCATCAATTAAAGTCCTGAAGTACAGGTAATTGCCCAAGGACGGAGTTTGCATGGGTCCACAAACATCAATATGCACAAGCTGCAACCTGCATGCGGCCCGAACTGAACCATCCTTTGGAAATTTAGAATGCTGCATCTTACCCAAAATACAGCCTTCACAAACATGTTTGACAGGTGCTTCAAGAGGTTCCAAAGAATCAACCATATCAGATTTCTACAAACGCAGCAAACTGGCAAAATTCAGAGGACCAAAACGTGCATGCCAAAGTTTTGCATATGAAATAGCCCTTGAATCTGCAACAGCATTTGCAAAATTTTGTCCACACTTGTCATACAAAGTGAGCTTATACAGCCCACGGCACAAAAGCCCAGATGCAACAATTTCATCACCAAAACTGAGATCATGAACTATACATCTGTCATCCACAAATTTGACTACAAGTCCAAGTTTAGCAAGTGTGGATACAGCCAAGAGATTCTTCTTGATCCCAGGTACATAAAGTGCATCAACAAGTGTGAAGGAACTGCCATTAGCAGCAGTGAGCACAATCTTTCCAACTCCCTGAACTGGATAAGAGGCGTTGTTGGCACAAGTGACTGAATTCCCATGAGGGACAAACTCGAGAGAGGTAAACAATCACGATGTGAGGTAATGTGCTTTGTAGCACCACTGTCGAAATACCACACATGTGAATCTGCAGCAACTGACAAGCATGCATCATGGATAGCAGGATTGTAAGTGCACTCTGCGCTAAAAGCCCATTCTGCATCAACATCAGCATTACAGTCTCCTTTCACAGAAGACTCAACAATGGCTGCATTTGTAGTGGAACCAGTATTTGCAGTGGAACCACCCTCTTTCTTCTTAGCCTCTTTGGCCTTCAACTTAGGACACGACTTGATCAAGTGATCATTGGCTTTACAATAATGGCAACGCATCTTCTTTTTGCCCTTATCACCAGAATTTCCAAACGAATTGCTGCCAGCAGAAGCATTAGGAACATAATTTTTGCCACTCGCAACAGAACCATAAGAAGTGGCTGCATTGTTGTTACCACCCTTTCTTTGAGAAGCAATAAAAGCCTGTTCAACTGCACGCTGTCTAGTCTTGTTTTTTCTGGAAAGTGACTCTTGCAACAGCAAGAGTCACATTGCAACAACAATGTGCATAACGCATCAAACTTGACAACTTCTGGATTTCCTTGGGTCATAAGTCTCCAAGTACTAGCAAAAGTCTGGTAAGAATATGGTAAGGCATCAAGAACAGTCTGCACAAGGGAACTGTCTGAAATAACTTCACCTGCAGAAATAAGTTGCTCATTGATATCCTTGACACTAGCAAGGAAAGTGTCCATATCATCTTCCTCATGCATAATGTTCGACTTCAGCTCTTTACGCAACAAAGCAATTTTAGCCTCATTGCGGCTTGCATAAAGAACTGCTAGAATATCCCAAGCCTGTTTTGCAGATTTTGTTGAACGGATGTGAGGAACAATGGTGCGCTTCACAGACAACACAATCAATGCATGAGCATGCACATCCTTAACATCCCAACGAGCTTGTTCTGCCGGAGGCAAAACAACTCTAACAGCTGCAATCCTTGCAGCAAGACCTGCAACATCCTCAACATCGCCTACATCCTCAGAACCAGGACGTACATCAATGCCCTGCACAATGTTCCAGACACCCTTTGACAAAAGAACATGTTGCATCATATAAGCCCACATAGGGTAGTTGTCCCCATCCAACATGTCCTCATCAACAAACATCTTGAACATATCTGTGTTGTTGTTGTCAGCCATGGTAAATGCTGTACCTGATGTGAAAACTGCCCGAAAATAGGAGAAACGGAGCGGGAACAACCTGTGCTATATAGCACAAACCGTAGAAGACTATAAGGCACCTGTTATACAGAAAACGGCACTGACAGAAATTCTGCACAAAATGACTAAATAGCCTCTGCAGTACTGCCTGTAGTGGAAACGGAGACCGAAATGAGCCCAAATCAAAATTCTGAGCAGACCGAGCTATTCGAGCTCTCCCAAAATATTTGTCGACCTGCGAACGCTTGCCAAAGCTCACCGAAATCTGAGAAAGTGAGCAGGCGTGTGCCGGAGCAGTTGGCGACTAAGCCCGGGAGGACATGACCTGCTCTGATACCAATTGTTGGAATTAGGGTTGCAGAGAAAGACACACAGCTTGGAGAAGACAAAGGAAGCTCAAGGCACACAATAGAGAGTGTGTTACTTTGTGTACAATGGAAAGATAGATAGCCCTAGAGTGATGGGCATATATACAATGCACGGGGGAAAAAACCTCCTAAAGAGGGGAAAAATGCCCGGGCGGTCCTAATGTGTTCACACACATCACTACCACATGTATATGGTAACAATACTCACTCCCTGCTTCCACGTAGGATTGGTTGTAACTTTTTGCTGTGTCTAATATATTCCAAAGCGCTTTACTCGTAAAATTACATAAAAATCTTATGAGAGTTGTGTACAAATCATGGCTGTCTAATGAGAAAACAAGGTTGCAATGTTTTTTGGCTTTCTAAAAGAAACCATTAGTGTTGGGCTGGGTTAGGGGGACTTTCTTTACTTTTTCTTGCATTCTAATGTTTTAGAATGCTAAAGTGAAGTTTCTTCACCTTACATAATTTTAATAAATCACACACACACACACACACACACACACACATATGTTTTTTGGCATGTGGAAGACCATAGGGTTCATTGTGCAAGGTTGTTGCAAGACTCAGTTCGTTGGATTCTTTGGCTAGATGAGCGCCACATGGCAAGGGTCTTTGTAAAATAACTTTGTTGTCCTTTTTGTTTCCTTACATCACCTTCTTTGAGAGACAAGTGTCCCTAAGGGATTCAAAAGTCTTCTGAATAGAAAGCTAAAACTTTGGAATAGAAAGCTATTCTCCAAGGCACCATTTACTTTCTCTGCATGCTTGAAAATGACTTTAGAGATCAAAACATTAAACAAAATATTCATAGGAGTTTGATCTTATGATGCAGTCCTTGAGAAAGTCCTTTTTGTCTAAGCGGCAAGTTTCCTCCTTAACAAATACAAAATGGAAATACTAGTAGAAATTTTTAAATTTGTAAAATATTCAAACTATATTCTAGTATATTTTATCGGATTTTTTCTCCTTTGCCATCCTTTGCAACTAGCTAATCTTGATTTTCAATCGGCTTAAGCCTAAGCTCAGACACATCTTTCTCAAATACTGAGGTATTGACAAACGATTCTCTCATTTGAGGATTTCAAAAAAAAAAATCACTTCACTAAATTGTTTAATTATTTTTTATGCTTATTTGAAAGCATTAAAATATTCTTTTGTTTTGATTTTTAATGTGTCTTTTTATTTTACTTCCTTTTTGTTTTATTTTGTTTCAAAATACTAATGTGCGATGTGCACCATTTACCTTATTATTGGGGCTCTTCCATAATATATAAGCCATTTGCGAATAGCGAGTACCGATTAGAAGAACATAAAAAATGGTCTGATTGAGACTTACCTTAAATGTTATTTAAATTTTATTTGTTTTCTCTCACATAGCCTTATGTAGACCATAATGAACTTTCATTGTTTTTTTGGGACTCCATAAGGCCATTGTAAAAGGGTTACATTTTGGGTGCAATTGTGGACCATTGGTTAAAAAGCTTGTTGATTACTGGCAACAAACTATCTTTTTTGGCTTTCTAAAAGAAGCCTTAGAGATGTGTTGGGTTAGGATACTTTCAATGTTTTCAGTAATGATTGAGTGGTTTTAAAGTATTAAATGGATATTTTTATTTCATCTTAATTCTAGTAAGTTCTATACTACATACATACATACACACACACACACACACACACACACATATATTAATTAGTTATATATATATATATATGAATGAGCAAACCATAATAAAGAGAAGAAAAACCGGTGCAATGATGTCAAAACTTAGCTGAAAAATCCTACAAATTTTCAAAAATTTACTAGTATATTTGGTTTGCTTCTTTGCGAGGAGGACACTCGATTGCTTAATAAAAGAGACATTCTTGAATAGTGCTTCACCTTATATAATTCTACTTAAACTCAACCTAAAGATTTTATTACTTTCTTATTGTTTTAGAAAGCCATCGTGATCCTTTCACTTGTTTTGGGAGCAATGAGTTGAAGCTTGACATTAAGTTCCACGTCACACATGGGTGCTCGACAGGCCCAAAAGGCTTATGCTCGGGCACTTGTGGTGTCACACCATGGACGGACACAAACATCACCCGGGTTGTGTGTGACTGAGACCTTAGGCTTTGCCCTTCCTAACAAAAGCTGAATTTTACACGTGCTACTCCAACAGAAAGACAATAACTAAAAGTATCTAGGCTAGGTGGGAGGGAGGTCCTCAACACTATCTCACATGGTCATGCTCAAATGGGGTCGATGACTGAGGTGATTTGGGCCGTCAGATATACATTTGTAAATTCAGGGAGAAAAGTAAATTCGGGTCAATCCACACCCCATGTCTTGAACCCCCGACCTCCCACCACGAGCCATGTGCACTAATCACTACGCCCTCATGCATAGGTTGAAATATAGGGGATTCGAGTATGTCATATTGTAAATGTGGACCGATTAGTAAATTCGTACAAACTAGTAAATTTGGGCAACGACAGATCTAATGGTCCATGATTGATGCACCCCGCGTTTTCCTCCTCCACCATCGATGCCATTTGAGCATACCCTTGTGATATAGTGATGAGGGTAAGAGGTAGGTATTTTGAAGAAAAGAAATTTTATGTGACTACGTAGAACTTAAACGACTCTTCTCCTCGCCCACGCACCCGAGACATGAAGCTGTCCTGAGTGTAAAACCAGGTATGGCAGCTCCATGCACGTCAACTCTGTAAGTGCTCACACAGCATAAATGGCGGAAATGGGCGCTCTCCCATTGCAGATTGCGGTTGTGGGCTGGTGAATAGTTAAACCCCCATTTGTGTGTGGGCATTATCGCATCCCAGAGGCTTGAACACACCTTCCTGCCAATCGAAGGATAAGACGATGATAGCTTGGCGATGGAGGTGGTTTCTTGTGGCCATCATACTGGCTGTGTTTGTGAGGTTCATGATCATGCCAAGCATTCCCGAGTTTCCCAGAGATTCTGACAACAAGTTACAAAAGGCTGAGGTGATCTTCATTCCTGACTTCTTAGGCCCTGAGAGCCTTGCCTTTGATGTACACGGGAAAGGCCCCTACACAGGAGTTGCAGATGGGCGGATTATGCGCTGGAATGGCCCCAAAGACGGCTGGACAGAATTTGCCCACACCTCCTCTAATCGGTTGGTCCCCCCCTCCAATTCTCTCCAACACACACACAAGAATTGCACGGTTCACTGAGAGAGAGAGAGAGAGAGAGAGAGAGAGAGAGAGAGAGAGAGAGAGAGAGAGAGAGAGAGAGAGTAAGTACACCAAGTTTATGAGAGCTCTGTGATTGTGACTATAATGCTTGTGAACATGGCCGTTGTTCTGCCTGGGAATATACATTCGGTTCTGCCCGACTAATCTCCCAGACAAGAGTTCTTCAACAGAGAATTGGGGAGATGGGTGAGGAGTAGGGATTTGGGAATCCTGAAAATTTATACACACACACACACACACAACAAAATACGTTTGTGTGCATTTATGTATGTTGCGCGCATACTCACATGTGTGTGCATGCTCTTAGTTTGAGCTCGTAGTGCTTGTCATGACATCATCTCAGGTTTTGGGTAAGGCAGTGCAGAAGCAAGTATGGGTTATCAGCCACCCTTAACGGTTCTGAGTGTGGGTTTGTGCTTTTGAATCGAGTCGGTATAATGAGGAGCTTTTAGTGAAGCCTTAGGCCAAGCCAGTCAAAACACAAAATACCAACTTATAGCAACTTTTCTGGTAAGGTTAAGACAATATGCTTTGGTGTTTGTCATTGCTCCTCTCACAAATTTCTCACAAGAATCGGGTTACTAGTTCAAGATGATTTGCTTTCTTGTCGAGCCCATCCACACTTCAGATGGTGGGAAACGGTTGAAAAGTCGAGCTGTGTTATGCTGATCCTCTGGCTGTTATCTACCTGAATTAGTGAAGAGTTGATGCACAGAGGTGAACATTACATTTGCAATTATTTGGAAAGTCGAAGTTTGGAGAACTCCGGAGTAGTATGGAAATACGTTTGGGTATGAGGGATAGAGACATGAGGTGGAAGAACACAGAACACCTGGTAAGTTGGGGGCACGTTTCTCTTGTAAACTCTCTCTATGCTTTCAAGCCGAGTCTTATTTTCCCGCAAAATTCGGGGTTGGCTCCCTCTGTATTACCTCACTCTTTCTCTATCTTTACCTCTCCCTCTTTCTATTCCTCTATTTCTATGTCTGCCCCTCTCTATCTTACCTATCTTTCTTTCCTGTCTATATCTATCTTTCACTTTTTCCTACCTCTATGACTTTAAGTTTTAACAGTCAGCACTTCTCTATGCTTGGAGAAGTGCTGGTTTTAGTTTTGACCGAGTTTATTTCGAACTTGCCCAAGTGTGTTTGAAATTTGAAGCAATTGCATGTCAGGTGCAACGGAAAGGTTTAAGGATTTAGCTCGGATCTAGTACTCCGCACAAACACGAGTTACTTTACTTCACTTGAAAGAGAAACTGAAACTGAAGACAATGAAGGAGAGAGACGTAAAGAGAGAGAAAAGAGACGACACCGAATGTCGGGTCCCAACCACCCTCAATGGCCCCCTTGCTCTGTTGCCAGAGCAAGTACTTGCTTTACTACTTGCACAAATGCTAATGCAATGACTAAATGTTGAGATACTAAATGGTACTGGATGGCGATGCTTGATACTACGAGGCTAAGTGTTGGGTAATACGGGTACTTTGATACTTGGTACTGTGGGGTACTTTGGGTATTGAAGGTACTTGGGTGCTAAGGGGTGCTGCTAGAGATACTTGGTACTGCGATGACGATGCCGACGACGTCGTGGGCTGATCTGCTATCGCTGGAGATGGGGATGGGCTGAAAATTAAATTGCTAAAGAGGCTATGGGCTGAAAACTGAAAACGCTGAGGGTACTGTGATGATGACGAATATGTGGGCTCATCTACTATAGCCGAGGATGGCGATGGTTGAAAGCGTTGGTTGAAAAACGCAAGATCTGCCGGTGCCTCTTGAGAGGCTCTGCAACTGCTCCTCTACCTTCTACTGGTGCTTAGAGGGTTTCTTTTATTATTTACAGGTCCTTTAGCCATTTGCCCTACTTACTTTTAATAAATGTCATGTCAAAGTCACTTATTAATAAATGACTGAAGCGACTGTTCATATGCTTAAGTGACTTAACTATGTAAGTGAGGGTATGCAACTATGACCGACATGGACATGCACATCCTGCTAGAGGCTCACAAGGGTGCCAAGCTAGGTCCTAAGCTAAGACTGATGCTAGACTGTAGTAGAAGCTTGTCCGTGTGGCGCAAGTGCAGTGCGCACGTGACATTGCATTTCAAGGCAATTGCTGACTGGATAAACGTGCTTTTCCTTGCTTCGAGAATATTTATGTAAAGCCATCCATCCATAATGTTCTTGATTTTTTCATTGAAGAGAACGGAATAAATTCTTATTCAGCAATGTGGTGTAATGGCAACATCCCGTCCGGGTGCCTCTAGAACTGCCTCCGCCTGTGGCCTCAGCCTGTCGGGCGTAATTCCAAGTCGACCCGCCAATTCAAGTGAAAAGAAGTTGGCCTTGGCTCCTCCATCAAAGAAAGGTGATGGCTTCCTGGTCTCGCACTTTGCCCCATGCTGTGCAAAGTTCGATATTTTCATTCATCCGATCAAGGTCGGCGATCCCCACAAAATATGGTACAAGTCTTGCTTTTGTCTTTCCTTTTCTTTTGCACTCGGCTACTGCTTTGTAACTCTCTGACTTATCTTATGGTGGTCCTCTTGTTCATCTTCTTTTCAAGAGTTTTTGTCCATCTCTTTTTGCGAGTACATGTTTCGCTTATTTGCACTCGTCTGTCCTTTCAGCTTTCCTCCTGACCTAAGAGGGGAATCAATGGCCCCACGTCTTCTCGAGTAAATCTCATTGATCAGGTAATTCTTCATGTGTTTCGCCAATCTCGGGTCCTAGAGTACTTGATCAATTTGTTTACACACATGTCAATCTGCAGTTGACGTTTGTCTCCGTTTTGGCAAACTTTTCCGCCGAAAAATTTGCCCAAATCTTCATTCTTTTCTTCAGTTCTTGCGTCGGATTTTCAACTTTTCTTTGCCTTCCCATTGAGAGGTGTTATCTCTATCGGATTCTCCACAAGAACCCATGTGTAATCTGGGATTCTTTATGGCTTTATGCCCTGTAAGACAGAGCGATGAAGACGGGAGCGTGCTCGATGCGCGATGTACGAAGGATGGGTGTAGCTATTAGGTCCGGGGTTGGGACACAAAGATTCTTTTACAGAAACCTGTGTGGTGCAAAAGGATCAAATTCTTCGTGGAAGAAGAATCTTTCTGTGCTTTGATACCACTGTAGCAAGCTTGGATACTCCAAGCGAGAAATCAATAGCAACACACGAATAGAAACTTCGTAATCACTGAACTTTAATAGAGAGAGTCGACACGGCCCAACGGAGTTCCGTGCCCAGAGGTATTGGCCCCAAAGTTTGACGCCCCTTTCGGTATTTCTTTTTCATTAATAATTGCGAAGTTCAACTTCCGAGGGACCTCTGCTCTCAAACTTTACGTCCAAATGCTCTGCAGAGTGAGGCCCCAAGGGCTCTTATAAATTTACAAGGGATGTCGAAAAGCAGAGCCCCAAAAGCTTCAAAATTAAAAGCAAATAGTCCCCAAAAGCAACTTGTCCCAAAACTGCAAGAAAAAGCAGCCAGCGTGATTTGCGAAGATCCGTACAGCACGCCAGCGCGAAATGCAGGCGTCCGTACAACTGCCACGTCATGAGCCAGTCAGCGCAATCTGCGGGCAATCCGTATAGAAAGCCACGTCATCATTTTGTCTGTAGTGTCTTCTCCTCTCAAGTGGTCCTGCCACATCATCAACTGTATCGTCCTCTGCTCTCGAGTGGTCATGCAACATCATCAATTGTACTGTCCTCTGCTCTCAGGTGGTCATGCCACATTATCAACTGTATTGTCTGCGGGTGGTCATGCCACGTCATCATTTTGTGACACATGGGGCAAACTCAGAAAGTGGTACCGCTCATTGGTGCTCTTTTAGTGACTATCCAAGATTATCATGGGAAAGCCGATTTCCAGAGTATGAAGTTGGGCAATTGCGACGTGCCTTGGCATGACAAGAATGATGCGACTCTCGAGGCTCGGAACCGAACCATGGAGAGTCATAAAGGGCAAGCCGGTTGTTCTCAAAGTTCGGTTGCTCGAACAAAACCATGAATGAACTCTCTAGTTGTTTTATAGTTAGATACTTTTGAACGTTGTTTGAGAAAGTATTGTTTGAAATTTGTTTGAAATGGATGCTATCTGTTTTAAACTTATCTTGGTGCCGATTTATGAACTATTTGACTCTGGTTTTAATACTGGTTTCATTGATTGGTGATTGACTCTAGTCTTCCGGGAGGAGTAGTGAGGAATGTTGTTTTGGTACTGTCTGAACCTCGGAACGATGCAGACGGCATATCCCGTCTGGGGAGCGTTTCATTGTATGCTAGAAACCTATGAACGACGTAGACTGGATGTCTAGGGAGCGTTTGGTTGTATGCTTGAACCTCCAAGCGACGCAAGCTGCGGTCTGGGTAGCGTTTGGTTGTACCAGTCCTTTGAACTCATGGCCCGTACCTTTTTAGGTTATTTGCGAGGGGAGTGACGAGGTAGTCGTTGAGTAGCTTCATACCGCAGACTGTCTGTCTCTGCGGAGTGCTCATCGGCGCTGTTCGTTGTGTCTTGTAAGTTGTAACATGCATATGTGAGCATTTGTGTTGCATTGTGATGTGCCAACCAGTGAAAGTTCCTAATTGGATGAGATACTTCTGGGAAGTCAACGACCCAGGATATCAAGAGTTCCCATCTGGAACAAGACTTCTTATTGGATGAGATTCTTCTGCGAATCCAACGACCCAGGAAATCAAGAGCTCTGATTTGGATTGTCCCTCAGAATGATCCTTCGAATTTTTTGAGCCAACTTTGAGTTTTTTTGTAGATATGCTGTAATCGTGGACGATTACTTTCTTTCAAGAAGGGGGGATGTCACAAACTGCTGACGTGTCAAGCCATTGAAGAGTGGAGCCAACTTGCAGATCCCAATCGAGGGGCCTAAACCCTAAGTGAAGAAGAAAAAGTAGCAGAAGAAGTTTTACCAACTTGCAAAGTCTTGCCGAGTGGCATATTTTTAAAGAGGAGTTCCCGCCAACTTATGGTACCCTGTCCGATGGGGCCCAAGTGACCTAAAGGGATCAAACAAAGCAAGACCACACACACACACACACACACACTCTCTCTCTCTCTCTCTATTTGCGTAGCAAGTGATGACGTGGCATACGTGTAAGGATTTTGGAATTTTGCGCTGATGACGTGGAAGCCTATACGGATTTACACGTTTTACGCTGACATTTGATGTGGTAGAGCTGTACGGATTTCTGCAAAACGCGCTGACAGCTTTTGGCGCTAGTGCTTTTGGGAGCAGTTGCTGCTTTTGAGTTTGATTGCTTTTCATGTAACTACTTTTCAAGGGCGTTTAAATCTGTGCAGAGGGCTCATTCTCTGGCATGCTTCAGTGTGAAGGTGCAGGGAACTGAGTATTGGCATTGTACTCAGTTGAAGCAATATAAAGAAATACCGAAAGGGGCGCCAAGGTTTGGGGCCAGGCATGGCTTTGGTGGATCTGGAAGAAGTGGGTGCCACGAGACATTGTAGAGAGACGATGCATATTGACCCCATACCTTTGTAGAAGTGATGATTGGTGGGGGTGAATGCCCACGGAAGAGTCACCATGCCTTGCTTGAATCTTGGCTCAAAAATAGTTGGTATAAATCCCGCTCTAATCGAGCTAGAAACGCCCTCTTCTTACCACTGTAACAGGGAACGGGGGGAACACAGCCCAAACGTTCCGAAACGGTGTTCCGGACAAGTCCCGTTCCCGAAATGGAGATGGGAACGGAACGCCGTTCCGGAACGGGGTGTAATCGAAACGGTGTTCCGGAATGGGTGGAACATGAGGCGGAACGGCGAAACGGACAAAAGTAGGCATTTGGGGGAAAAAAAGTGGGCTTTTGGGGACAGATTTGGGGTTGTTCGGGGAACATATTTGGGGCAGTTTGAGGACAGGTTAGGGGGCAGTTTTAAGGTTGTTTAGGAGTTTATTTGGGACTAAGTTGAATGGAGGTGATTCAATCCTTACTTTAGGTTGACCGTTCCAGCCCCGTTACCGTTCCGGCCCCCCCTCCTCCTCCTTGTTCCCGTCTTGTTCCAGACCCTTCCGTTCCCGTTCCTCGTTCCCGTTCCGAGCAACTATGCTTCTTACATTGCGCCAAACGTCGAGAAGCAATCTCTGATTGCCTGTGAGTGATGACTCCTAGAAGTACCTCCCTCTGAAGTCGGGCTCTCGTCTCTATGTACTCCTCATCATACCAGCTATTCTAGGGCATGCTTCCAGAACATCGTCGTTGCCTAGTCTCAGTGTGGGTATGCCTTTGTTGCTGCAATCCTGCAGTTTCTTTGTCGATATGTAAGTGAGCTCCTCAAGAGGTCCCCCCGGCTCCTTTATGCATAAGTCTTAGTTTATACCATCTATGTAGATAGAATTAGTTTCTGAAGTAGAAGTGTATCGGGTATGCGAAATGTCTGTGCCAGTCGAGCTGTGCTGAACTGGAATGAGACGGTAAATGTGAGGAGGGCATGATCTACTGCTACCCCAATAGGCATGGGCCCGACTGTAAATGTAAGGTGCAGCGGAAGTGAATGCTGAACTTTGCTCAAGATGAGTGCTCCGAACTGTGCTCAAGGGTTCCTTTTACTTACGGAAGGGAGAGTCTTTTGTTCCTTTAGTGAGAGAGTGCAACGGACACAAACAAAGTGGTGAACACTGTGAATGAAGGTGCATGAGACTGAGAGATAGAGAGAGAAGAATACGACACCAAATCATCATGCAATTCCTCATGTGTGTCATGCTTTGGAGAGAAGAGACTGAGAGAGTTTCCTTTTCCCGAATCTCTTGCATCTGTGCCTGCACTTGAGAAAAGAGTCGCAACATCTCTTTCATGTGTCGATCGTTCATTGCTTGTCTTTCTTTGTTCTTGCGATCAAATGTTGCTTGTCTTTCTTTGTTCTCGTGATCAAATTCTGCTTCTCTTTCTTTGTTCTCGCGATCCAACTTTGCTTCTCATGCTTTGGCTTCCAAGCGTGCTTGCTCGTGCTCACGCTCTATGGCTGCCATTCTTTCTTCGTATTCACGATCTATGACTGCCCTTCTTTCGGCGAATTCACGATCTATGGCTGCCATTCTTTTTGCTTTTCTTGCTTTGCGTTCTAACTCCTTGTCCATCATCACCTTGTCGAAAGCTTCCATAGGAGTTAGTGCAATCCTTGGCGTAGATGGGGAAGGGTCGGAAAAACCTCCCGGTGAGGAAAACTCTTCTTCGCCACTCCCATGCTCACCACCTCCAAGCGAAGTATCCATTCTACTTTGGGTGATGACGATCCAGTGAAGTCGTGGGTTCTTGTGGTCTTCGGTTCTGAAGCTCACGAGGAACTTGGGTTCTTGGGGGTCTTGGTTCTTGGGGTTCTTGAGGGTCTTGAGGGTCTTGAGGTCTTGCGGTTATTCTTTCGCTTGCAATCTGTGTTAGAGAAGGATCTTCTCTTGACTCGAGTTCTACTCTTTTCCGCGGGCGCACCCCTTGGCGGCCTTGCGTTCACACCAAGGTTGCTTTTTCTCACCTCAAGTTGATTGGCCGGCCGCTAAGTGCACGGTCCGCTCTCAATGAGTGAAAAGAGAACAAGGGGAGGCTGGACAAGCCCTTCTTTCTTGGGTTTCCTGTCACTCTTCAAAAACACGATTAGGAATCAACACGCCCAAGAGGTCTTGGGTTACGTGTGACCGCAACAAGCAAAAAAAATCTTGTGGTTCTTGTGGTTCTTTCCTTGAGTGATACATAACACTGCCAAAGCTCTGATACCAATGTAAGGTGTAGCGGAAGTGAATGTTGAACTTTGCTCAAGATGAGTGCTCTGAACTGTGCTCAAGGTTCCTTTTACTTGCGGAAGGGAGAGCCTTCCGTTCCTTTAGTGAGAGAGTGCAATGGACACAACAAAGTGGATAAACACTGTGAATGAAGGTGCTGAGACTGAGAGATAGAGAGAGAAGAGAATATGACACCAGAATGTTGTCAAACCCTCCTCCGAAGGCCCCACTCTCTATGGCGAGAGCGGTCTACTTATGATTGCACAAATCTCTACAATGCTTGGACTTGCCGACGATGTCGACGACAATGAGGATGACGACGAGACGGGCTGAAATCTGAGCTAAGGGCTGAAATCTGCAAATCTTTATTTGCTGAATTCTAACTCTATGTCGATGATGACGATGCAACGACGACGTGCTGAAAACGCAGATGCTGAAATCTGCGTTTTCCGGGCTGAAATTGGAAACCTTGATGAATCTCACGGAGCGGCGAGAATCTGCTACGGGAAGGTGAGATCTGCGAGGTTTGGGGCTTCCACTGCGGTGCTTGACTGCTGAAAACTGAAAACGCTGGTCTACTGGTTGATCTTGTCGCGATGGAACTGCAAAACGCTAAGGGCTGAACTGCAATCCAAAAATGCTAGGTTGAATTCTGCTTCCTGCGGTGGAAATCTGCTAACGCTGGGAATCTGCTAACGCTAGGGCTGATCTGCTGTCTACTGTCGCCGGGAATCTGCAATTGCAAAAACGCTGGCTGATCTGATGCAAAAGCACTAGGCCTTCTGGTGAGTGAAAACGCTAGAGTTGTCGCGGGGGGGGGAGTCTTGTTGAGAAGTTGCCTGATAAACACCGGGTTCCTGCTGCCTCTTCTGCCAGAAAGTGCTAGCGCTAGGTTTCTATATATACAAACTTAGCAAAATTGCCCTACCTAGTTCCCAAGAAAAGTCACTTAAAAATAATAAGTGGAAAATGTCAAAAATAGGGAAAATAGGTCTATGCACTGTAAAAATGCTCCTGATGGGTTCTGATGGAAATTTGATGATCATGCTGTGTGCAACCAGAGGATATGCATCTACTCTAAGTGTCTGGACATGCACGGTCTTCGAACAAACTCACAAAAGTGCCAGATCACTTCCTATTCTAGATTGACTTAACTGAACTGAACCCTGGTTATGTTGTAGCTGGTCCACAGACACATAGGGTTGGATGTGTCACGTGACACAGGACTTCTTCCTAAGAGACAGAAGGGTATCACAGGTGGGTCATCTGTCAACATAGAAGAAGTGAGTCTAGATCAAGAGGACGTGCGAGCTAGCCAAGGACCTTAAATGGGAACAACCCGAACACCTCAAAGTCCTTATACTTTTCCAGATGGTGCCATTGGAGGGATGGATGCAAGTCCCGAGACATCCAACAGAGCCGCTACGCCCGGGACTATACCCGCAACATTCGCTCAATAGGACATGCTCGAATTGCATCTAAAGTGGACACAAGCCTTCATGGCTTGTGGAATCCCATTTAATGTCATAAGAAATCCTATTTTCAAAGATGCACTAATGTCAAGTGCAAAAAAAAAGATTCATCTATCCTGATTATAATAAAATGCGAACAGAGTATATGGACAAAGTCGAGAGCAGTACAAAAGCGATTCTTAAGCGAACGGTGCTAGCGTTTGGCTGTACCATAGCGCTCGACGGATGGACCAACTGTCAGAAAAAACCATTGATTAATGTCATGGTAATTTGTCCCAAAGGTGCAATGTTTTTGGAGGCCATTGATACCTCAATGAAAGAGAAGACATCTCTCTACTTGACAAAGGTATATGAGCGAGCTATCGCTCGTTTGGGTGGACCGAAGAATGTGACAGCTATTGTTACAGATAATGCTTACAACTACAAAGGAGCGGGTTTAGCCTTTATGGAAAAGTACTCAGAAATTACATGGCTTGGATGTGTAGCAAACACCCTAAATTTACTCCTAAAGGATATAGGTAGATTATCATTTATAAAACAGGTCCTTATTGACGTCAATCACGTAGTCAAGTTTATACGGGAACGTCAGTTTACACATGCTTCACTTCGCTCCAAGTCTCCGAATAAAGCACTTCAAATTTTCTGTGCCACACGATTCGTTACAACATACTATGTTTTTGAATAATTTCATTGAAGTGCGAGCAGCCTTTACAGAAACTGTTGCAGATCGCCATTGAGTGGCTTGGCTTAGCAAGTATCCAAGCCACCGCGAAGAAGCTCAAAAATGTGCGTCCTTGGTGCAATCTTCGCTCTTTTGGCGGATTATTGACAAACTTGTTGGGGCTAGTAAGCCCTATGTGGAACTACTAAGGGTTGTCGACACAGATAAGTTTGTCATTGGTAAGGTTTATTGGATCATGTCTGAGGCGCTACGTCAAACCAAAGAATACAACCACTACAGTGCAAGGGAGAGAACACAGATCATGCAACTTGTGGAGAAACGATGGTTCAAATGCACACACCATTGCATGGTGCTGCATTTGTCTTGGATCCAAATTTTCAGATGAACGGACAAGCTTCCAACAAAGAGGTAATGAGAGACTTTAGAAACGTTTGCTTGCAGTTGTTGCCAAGGGACGATGGCATGGAGGCATTCCAGCAGAGGGTGGATTATGCCAATAGGGACGGAACTTTCGGAGATCCCTGGGTTCTTAATAGCGTAAAAAGGTTTTCAGGCCCAGTATGGTGGAAAGAATATGGAGGAGACGTAGTTAAGTTACAACACGTGGCGACCAGGGTGCCTTTGGTCGCGGCATCCAGCGCTGTGAGCGCAATTGGTCTTCTTATGACTTTGTGCACTCAAAGCGTAGAAATCGCTTAAGTCTTGCTCGTGCCGCAGACCTTGTGTACGTCTTTTGTAACATGCGTCTCATTCATGCACCCACGAAGATAGCCACACGGGCGACCGAAGTACACTTTGGAGTGCTTCAAACTCTTCGAACAATGAAGAGGTTGATGACCTGGTGTCTGTGATAGATTGCGAAATGTAAACATCTTTTCATGATAATGTATCTACTCTATCTCACTATTGAGCTATATATCTCACTTTTTTGGACAATGTATAAGTCTTCTCCATTAAGTTTTTTTCAAGTATTGAGGAGAGTTCGCATAAACATAAGTATTGAGGACATGATGTGGCAACCAAATAAATAACATTAACACATCTTAAACAAAATGACATCTACAAACCAAATTCTCAACAAAGTCATCAATTAGTAACTCCAAAACGAATTCATTGCCATAAACATAGAGAGAATACATTGCATTTCAAAAAAGGACGGAGTAATTTGCCATTATAATTTCCAACTACAGTTTACAATGTCTTCAAGAAACTATGATATCCACCGCTTCTTCAAGATCTGCGTTCAATGATTCCTCAAGCATATCCCCCGTTTCTTGAATATCTGCCTCGTGACTTGGTCCTGCCTCCTCAGGCAGGGGAGAGAGAGGACCATATCGCGCTTCGTATCTAGCAAGTTTTTGCGATAGAACAACTACTTCTGCTTCTTTGGCTGCCAACTTCTCTTGTAGCGAGAGAATGCTCGCTCCTTGGCTGGCTAGTGTAGTCCCTTGAGACACGATATTAACAATTTGTTTATACTCATCTGGTAGGAGCACCATTGGCCTCTTTTGTGCAGGTGGATCTGGCTCCCCATGACGTGCTTGTGCCCTTTCTTTAGCTCTTCCAAGTCCGACACCAGTGTTGAAAGGACGGTCTGTCCAAAGGACGCGCTTCTTTATTATATCTTGCACGAAGACTTGTTGGATGAAGTAATGGCAACTTGATTATTATTAGGTAGAATGCGGTCCTTTTGGATGAAGCGTAGAAGCAACACACGCACGAGCCCTTTGTGTTGCAAACCTGAGATTTTCAATGGTGCCGTTGCCTTGGCACGACTTGACCTCCTGAATAGTACATCTTTCACAAAAAAGGAGGGACATCACTTGCGTACGTCCTCTAATTTCATTGGTTTGCCCTCCAAACCCTCGGGCTCCGCGGCCTTGACAAAGAAAAGGAGAGGTCTTGAGTCCCGTAACGTAGGCTCTCCTCTCTGAGGATGCGTTGAGACTCCTCGTGGTCGAACTCACCGTCGACATTGGGAGGAGCGTATGGGGCTGCCATTTCCTGTCGAATCACACGATAATAAAATATTAGATCGAAACGATAGATACACATTGATTAAAAAACTACAATCGATGGTACAATCAATGTTCAACATACACAATTTTAAAATTCACATCTCTTCCATCACTTTGATACGAAATTTCAAGACAATGGACATGAGACAAGACAAAACTGTTTCATTGCAAAGTATAGACACATTCTCAAATTACAAGGTATGATTTCAATCATTGGATGGCCTCAAGCCTGCACTATCTGGGAGAGTGCGACCAACACGTTTATTGCCTTGTAACATGCTGAGGAGATCATGTGAGGACTTGCGTTGGGTGGGATTGGGAGATACACAAGTGCGCAGGACTTCTTGAAAGCGTCTGAGAAAGCGATATAATTAGTGTCATCATCCTTAGGTAAATATTTAAGGAGTTCTTGAATGAATTTACAAAGGGAGTAGATATCTTGGCTGCGTCTGTAGACTGAAGGATTAGGAGCCACCCACCAATATCGCTTGCTCCAGGTTTCCCTTGTCGATGGGAAAAGATCTGGCAACTTCGGAAATGTGTTCTCTGTGGGGAACAAGGTTGTTACCATATACATGTGGTAGTGATGTGTGTGAACACACTAGGACCGCCGGGGCATTTTTTCCCTCTTTAGGAGGTTTTTTCCCCCGTGCATTGTATATACGCCCATCACTCTAGGGCTATCCATCTTTCTATTGCACACTAAGTAACACACTCTCTATTGTGTGCCTTAAGCTTCCTTCGTCTTCTCCAAGCTGTGTGCGTTTCTCTGCAACCCTAATTCCAACAATTGGTATCAGAGCAGGTCACGTCCTCCCGGGCTTAGTCGCCAGCTGCTCCAGCACACGCTTGCTCACTTTCTCCAATTTCAGTGAGCTTTGGCAAGCGTTCGCAGGTCGACAAATATTTTGGGTAAGCTCAAAGAGCTTGGTCTGCTTAGAATTTTGATTTGGGCTCATTTCGGCCTTCGTTTCCACTACAGGCAGTACTGCACAGGCTATTTTGTCATTTTGTGCAGAATTTCTGTCAGTGCCGTTTTCTGCATAACAGGTGCCTTACAGTCTTCTACGGTTTGTGCTATATAGCACAGGTTGTTCCCGCTGCGTTTCTCCTATTTTCGGGCAGTTTTCACATCAGGTGCAGCATTTACCATGGCTGACAACAACAACACAAATGTGTTCAAGATGTTTGTTGCTGAGGACAGGTTGGATGGGGACAACTACCCTATGTGGGCTTATATGATGCAACATGTTCTTGTGTCAAAGGGTGTTTGGAACATTGTGCAGGGCATTGATGTACGTCCTGGTTCCGAGGATGTAGGCGATATTGAGGATGTTGCAGGTCTTGCTGCGAGGATTGCAGCTGTTAGAGTTGTTTTGCCTACGGCAGAACAAGCTCGTTGGGATGTTAAGGATGCGCAGGCTCATGCATTGATTGCGTTGTCTGTGAAGCGCATCATTGTTCCTCACATCCGTTCAGCAAAATCTGCAAAACAGGCTTGGGATATTCTAGCAGGTCTTTATGCAAGCCGCAATGAGGCTAAAATTGCTTTGCTGCGTAAAGAGCTGGAGTCGAAGATTATGCATGAGGAAGATGATATGGACACTTTCCTTGCTAGTGTCAAGGATATCAATGAGCAGCTTATTTCTGCAGGTGAAGTCATTTCAGATAGTTCCCTTGTGCAGATTATTCTCGATGCCTTACCAGATTCCTACCAGACTTTTGCTAGTACTTGGAGACTGATGACCCAAGGAAATCGTGAAGTTGTCAAGTTTGATGCATTATGCACATTGCTGTTGCAAGAGTCACTTTCTAGAAAAAACAGGACTAGGCAGCGTGTAGTTGAACAGGCTTTTATTGCTTCTCAAAGAAAGGGTGGTAACAACAATGCAGCCACTTCTTATGGTTCTGTTGCGAGTGGCAAAAATTATGTTCCTAATGCTTCTGCTGGCAGCAATTCGTTTGGAAATTCTGGTGATAAGGGCAAAAAGAAGATGCGTTGCCATTATTGTAAAGCCAATGATCACTTGATCAAGTCGTGTCCTAAGTTGAAGGCCAAAGAGGCTAAGAAGAAAGAGGGTGGTTCCACTGCAAATGCTGGTTCCACTACAAATGCAGCCATTGTTGAGTCTTCTGTGAAAGGAGACTGTAATGCTGATGTTGATGCAGAATGGGCTTTTAGCGCAGAGTGCACTTACAATCCTGCTATCCATGATGCATGCTTGTCAGTTGCTGCAGATTCACATGTGTGGTATTTCGACAGTGGTGCTACAAAGCACATTACCTCACATCGTGAATTGTTTACCTCTCTCGAGTTTGTCCCTCATGGGAATTTAGTCACTTGTGCCAGCAACGCCTCTTATCCAGTTCAGGGAGTTGGAAAGATTGTGCTCACTGCTGCTAATGGCAGTTCCTTCACACTTGTTGATGCACTTTATGTACCTGGGATCAAGAAGAATCTCTTGTCTGAAAACGTAACGTAACTGAGGTCTCGCTACTGCTGCACGCTCCCCCCTCCCCCCCTGCTACGCCTTCGCTGCCCCTCCTCCCCCCCCCTCGCCCTCGCGCTTCCTCCAGCCCCCGCACTACCCCCCCTCCCCTTTGCGCTGCCTCCTGCCACCCCGCGCTGCCCCCCCCTCGCCCTCACGCTGCCTCCCTCACCCTCGCGCTGCCTAGCCCAACCCGCCCCCCCCCCCCCCCCCCCCCCCCCCCCCCCCCCCCCCCCCCTTGTGCGCTGCTGCCAGCCGCCCTCGCCCCGTGCCGCCCCCCCCGCCCGTCCGCTGCCTTCCCCCCTTCCCTCCAGCTCGTCCGCTGCCCTCCCCCCCTCCCTGGCCACTTCTCCCCCACCCCGCCTGCAGCCTCTTGTCTCTCGCTCACCGCTCTCTCCATTCCCCCCCGTCGTCCTCACTGTTCCCGAAGGTCTTCTACACCTGGCTCTGTAGCATTTCTTCTTCGGACGAGTGCTTGGCGTACTCGCTTGTAGACTTCCTTCACCGTCCGCTTCTTCGACTCAGCAGTAGACACAGATGGAGGCTCCAGCTCCGCCACAGAGGGACTCGTCTGAAGCCCCCTCGCCCGACCTCGCTGAGCCCACATTCGACTTGCTCTTTCGCCGACAGAGCAAGCGAGCCTTGCCGCAGAGGTAGAGCGCTTGCAGGCGACTTCTGTCATCTGCAAGGTTCTCGGCACCCGTCCTAGCAGAGGAGAGCTGCGAGACCTTCTCCAGGCCCGCCTTCTCGCAGAGGTGGGCAAGATCTTGGATGTCTAGATTCTCGGACGAGGGTACTACCAGATCAAGTGTGAGACTTTCGAGATGGCCTCCAAGGTCATAGCTATGAGTCCAATGGCCATCCAAGCATCACGCGCCCACTTTCGACAGTGGCGACATGGTTTTGACCCGACTTCGGATGTGCTCATAGAGGAGGCAGACATCCCCATCTCAGTTTGCTTTCCGGGTTTACGAAGGGAGTACCTTCCACTTCTCTCCAGGATTGGCTCCGCCATCGGGATTGTCCTGGAGACACCTCGTACGGCAGCATCAGTAGCTGCCAAGGCGGCTGGCATCCCTTCAGTTCGAGTTTTGGTCAGAGATACCCACACGCTCCCGAAGGTCATCCTTCTGCCTCGGGTGAGTGGGGGTTGGTTTAGACAGAGTGTGGAGTACTCAGGCTGCTCCCGCTTACTCCCTTCCTCGCCCTCCTGTCTCTGTCGCCCCACCCCGCTTCTCTTCTCCTCCGCCCCCCCTAGCTCCTTCTCCCCCTCCTCCTGCCCCAGTACCACAGTCGACTCAGGAGACTGGTCCCTTGCCGGCGGCTAGGAGATCTCTTGGCAGCGCCTTTGCCACGAGTTACCTAGCGAGAGAGGGTCAGCCCTTCTTGCGGCCCCCTCTGCAGATTCAGACATCTTCCCTTGCAGCTATCCCTCGTGGTCTGACGAGCATTGACCTCCGACGCCGCTGGGATTTCTTCGACTACGGGTTCACTCGCTTCCTCGGCGATCCCGCAGCAAACCACGAGGCAGCCTGCTTCAGGGTCCACGCTTTGTTCCTCGCCGCTAGGGGAACAGAGGCCTTGGACTCAGCAGTTGGTTTCTCCTTCCCCCTCTGTGGGAGGACCGAGACAGAGTGGTCCCTAGACTCAGTGGTGGGATGGTTGCATACACAGGTTCTCGAGTTCTCTCACCACATGGGAGAACTTGGAGTTACAGATTTGCTGCAGACTTTGTGGCCATTGGCCAAGTTTGCGGTGACACCCCCAGACTCAGCAGGATGTAGGCACATTGTGGTGTACTTTTTTGCTGATACGCAGTGTTTGCCTTGCTATGTTTACATTCATGAGGACTCCTGGACAGAGGAGGTTGCTTTACGTACGGTTCGCTCTGCTTGGGCTTGGGCCAGGCACTCACTGCAGTCTCGCCTATCTAGAGGACGCTCGGATGCGGATTACTCCCCATCCAAGCCAGCCTCGAAGATAGCCCGTCTTGCTGCTGCGGCAGCATCTGTTCTCTCTCGCTCCCCATGAGGATCGTCTCGTGGAACGTGCAGGGACTAGGTGGGCCCCAGTTTCAGCGACAGCGGGGCTGATTGCGTCAGGAGCTTCAGCGTTGCCTTGTGGGAGGAGAGATTGATCTCCTTATGCTTCAGGAGCACCATTTGTCTGAGAGCCGCATTCGACGATGTGGTCAGATTTTGCGTGGACGGTACGATACCTTTTGGTCAGCTGCTTTTGGACCTGGAGGCATCCAGGGTGGGGTATGTATGACTATTGCGGACTCATTGCAGCAGGCCATTGTGGACAGAGGGATTATTGTACCAGGCACGGCTCAGTGGATTACTATGCAGCTTCAGGGTGGCCTTGTGGGCTTCCTGAACATCTATGCGCCCAATGTGGCAAGTGCTCGTGCAGAGTTTTGGTCACAGATTGTCGAGTCTTTGCCACAGGTTGACCATTGGTGTGTAGGAGGGGACTTCAACATGTTGGAGGACCCTTCTGACAGGATCGGAGGCAGCCATGCTACTGTGCATGGAGTCGAGTTAGCAGCTTGGGAGAGGTTGTGTATGACTTTGAGGATCTCGGATAAATGGCAGCATTCTGACTTTGTGAGGCCTCCAGAGAGTCTTGCCTTCTCTAGATCAGACCGCAGAGTGGGAGGAGTGAATCTATCGCGGATAGATCGCTTCTACACTAGTGACCACTTCAGTGACTTGGGGGGCTCACTGGGCATCTTGGTAGGGACATCCTTCTCGGACCATGCACCAATGATCCTCACAGTGGCAGACAGGCAGAGGAGTGGGAGCACGATGCTTCGCATCCCAGAGCGGGTCTTGTTGGACTCAGCACTCAGAGAGAGGGTAGAGGCTCTCTGGACAGAGGGCATGGACAGCCAGGCTCTACCTGTAGACAGAGTGGCCTTAGGTCTAGCTCAGCTTAGCCACTTTTTTCTACGGGAGTCTCTGGCTCGACGAGCTGCAGTGAGAGAGGAGGAGGAGTGTCTCAGACGAGGCATTGCTTCACTACAGAGGATGCAGGAGCAGCATCCAGACAGTCCATGGTTGGAGGAGCAATTACAGCAGGCTCGACAGGAGCTTGCTTGCACAGAGGAGAGGCGCCATGAGTTTGCCTTTCACCGACAGGCATCTCAGTGGACTCAGGTGGGTGACAGAGTGACAGGTGCTTTTTTTGAGACAGTGGGTACTCGGCACTCGCATGCCAAGATCAATCAGTTGAGGAGACCAGCTGGGTCAGTTGTTTGTGAGCCCGAGGATATGCGTGCAGTTGCTACTGACTTTTACCGTGAGTTACTGTCGGCTGAGCCCCAGTCAGAGAGACAGGATGCATGCAGGGAGCAAGTTTGGGCACAGATGCCTTGTCTTGTGACTGAGGAGATGCGCCAGAGACTAGAGATACCTCTTCAGCTTGAGGAGCTGCACACGGCTCTTAGGGCCCTCCCTAGTGGTAGCTGTCCAGGTGAGGATGGGCTGACTCCCAGTTTCTTCTTGGAGTACTGGGACCTGCTTGGCCCAAATCTGTGTAGTGCCTTTCAGTACATTCTGCTCACAGGAGTGATGCCGGATAGCATGAGTGAGGGCCTGATTTACCTCATTCCAAAGGAGGGTGGCTCCTTGGATGAGATTCGACAGTGGGGCCCCATCACCATCCTAAACTCAGCCTACAAAATTCTTGCCAAGGCTCTGAGTTTGAGGATTCAGCCACTTTTGGAGAGCCTTATACATGGGACTCAGACAGGTTTTGTCAAGGAACGCAGTATCCTTGACAACATCTTCACCTTCTGGGAGCCTTTTGCCCTGGCACGACTCCGTGGGGAGGACCTTGTGATTCTTCTTCTCGATTTTGAGAAGGCATACGACAGAGTTGACTGGGACTTTCTAGAGGGCACGCTACGCAGGATGGGCTTCTCAGATGCTTGGATCAGAGGGGTGTCAGCTTTGTACAGACAGGCTCACAGTCAGGTGCTTTTGGCAGGCGGTAGAGGTGAGCGCTTCATGCTCACACGATCGGTCAGACAGGGTTGTCCTCTTGCCCCCTTTCTCTTTTCGTTCTATGCGGAGGCGATGAGCAGATTTTTGGTGTCACAGCAGGTTGGTCTGAGGGGCTTAGCACTCCCTATACGGGGAGATGAGCTTCTGGATTCTGAGTTTGCCGACGACTCGGCCTTGTACTTAGAGGGCCAGGAGGCCAATTTACACAGATGTGAGCAGGCTTTGGAGACCTTCTGCTGTGCATTGGGCGCACTGATCAACTGGAGAAAGACAGTGGCTTTCTCGGTTGGCAGTGCTCCTGTGCCAGATTGGATGCCAGGAGAGGGTTTTAGGTGGATTCCTCGAGCGACTGCAGTTCGGTACTTGGGTTGTCAGGTTGGTTTGGACTTGTCCCCCGAGCAGCAGATTGCTCCTCTTCTCCTGTCCATCAGGAGAAAGCTGTTACATTGGAGCTCAGCACGACTTTTGCTGGCTGGTAGAGTAGTAGTTCCCAACCAGGTGTTGTTGGCGACTATGTGGTACATCACTTCTTGCTGGATCTTCTCGAGTTCTTGTATTAGCCAGGTAGAGAGGCTGATCAGGAACTTCCTTTGGTCAGGTCGCGACACTCAGATTGCCCGAGCCAAGGTGGCTTGGTCGGTCATCACACTTCCTTGTTCTCAGGGAGGGCTTGGGATCATTGATCCAGCACAGCAGAGCAGAGCCCTTCTTGGGAAGTTCGTCATCAGAGGACTTCTTCCAGGCGAGGAGCTCTGGAAGGAGTTCTTGCTGCAGAGGCTTCGTGCCAGGGTGCCTCAGTCAGGAGGCCCTTGGCAACCTTCGACTAGATGGATCTTTACAGAGCTACGCCGAGTTGGTTTGAGCAGGAGACTGGAGGACCGATTTGCTGTGAGTTTGCTTCGATCTTGGGAGCTCTTACGGCGTGGCCTAGAGCAGAGACCGCCGACGTGCACGAAGGAGCGCCTACGGCAGCCCCTCGTCTGGAACCCCATGGTTAGCACTCAGAGAGGCCACTTGGTTGGGAGTCGGCCTCATGTTTCTTGGGGTCCCATGGCAGCTGGTCCAGCGCGCTCTCTAGGTGACTGGCTAGAGTTCACAGGTTTGTCGGAGGAGGTGCAGGGTGTCCAGCTACAGGGCATGAGAGGGGTGCAGAGCATGTGTCAGGACATCTCAGAGTCAGTTCCAGCTGAGTGGCTCACGCCTCTCGAGCCAGTAGCACCCCGGTGGATGGGAGCCTTCACACGACTGGAGGTTCTCATTTCAGTCAGGGCTTGCTCAGAGACTGTCCAAGCCGTGTTCTTCGAGCTTCAGGGTGGGGGATGCTTATAGCGAGTTGCAGTAGAGGCCCCGCAGGTAGCAGAGTGCTGTTTCTAGAGGATCCGAGTTGTGGGCATCTGTGGGAGGACTTGCGTCTTAGACCCTGACCCAGCAGCTCTTGAGACAGGACACTGGAGGCTATGGGCTTGGGAGTGCTGTCCACTGGCACGAGTGCAGTGGGATCCTGGTGAGTGGCTATGGAGGGACCCCTTCTCTTCTGCAGACCGCCCAGGAGTCCCCTTCTTTCAGTACACTGTTCGGCTTGGACGTCATATACTTGCAGCACAGAGAGAGGCCCGCCCCGCTGCAGCGCGTCATTGGCAGGAGGAGGGCCTCACAGTCGAGTTCTTGGCAGCTTTTTGGCAAAGGCTGTGGGAATCCAGATAGCCGAGGCGAGTCACCTTGTTTCAGTGGCTGGTCGCACATAGAGCCACAGCAGTAGGGAGCTGGCTTGTGCATAGTGGTCTCTCGGCCACATGTGCAGCTTGTGACCATTTGGTGGAGAGTCAGCGTCACGTTCTTTGGGACTGTCCCTCGGCCCAGTAGGTGTGGCTACGAGTTCTTCGGCTGATGCTTGCTCTCTCCACGGCTCGACAGTACACTTGGGGGGCAGCGGCTTGGTCCACCCTCACGGGCCCGGCACTTCAGTTTGAGCTATCTTCCACCAGCAGGATGATAGTGATACAGGGGGGGCGACCTACACTTCAGCCTGCTACAGAGCTTACTTCACTGGAGTGGTGCAGTGAGAGAGAGGAGTGTTGGGAGCTCATCAGTGGCCTGACACTTTGGTTCATTTGGCGGGCCTGTTGTTTCCGCATCTTTGAGGCTCGCCCTGTGCCACCAGTAGAGACTGTTCGTGACTTTTGGCTAGAGCTGATCCATACTCTCAGAGGACAGCTTGAGGGACTACAGGGCAGCTCCGACCGCATGCGGGAGCGCCGCGAGGCTTTCCTTCGACTCTGGCGCCCTGGGCCTTTCTACACCATAGTCCAAGGGGTGCTCAGATGGCACTACTGTCCACCTGTGTGGCTTTTCCCTCCTCCCATCTCTTGATTTAGCCCCATTGTATATATGTTTTTTTTTCATTGGGAGAGTCTCCCCATCATGCTTGTTGTAGCCCTCTCTTGCAGAGGTGGTTGTAGCCCTATGGGCAGTTTTCATTAACTAATAGAGGGATCTTTTTCTCGGAAAAAAAAAAGAATCTCTTGTCTGTATCCGCACTTGCTAGACTTGGACTTGTAGTCAAATTTGTGGATGACAGATGTACAGTTCATGATCT
Source organism: Adiantum capillus-veneris (assembly GCF_014529385.1). Taxonomy (NCBI): domain Eukaryota; kingdom Viridiplantae; phylum Streptophyta; class Polypodiopsida; order Polypodiales; family Pteridaceae; genus Adiantum; species Adiantum capillus-veneris. The sequence goes on along the minus strand of NC_140952.1, from coordinate 10,366,226 downwards.
CAGTTTTGGTGATGAAATTGTTGCATTTGGCCTTTTGTGCCGTGGGCTGTATAAGCTCACTTTGTATGACAAGTGTGGACAAAATTTTGCAAATGCTGTTGCAGATTCAAGGGCTATTTCAGATGCAAAACTTTGGCATGCACATTTTGGTCATCTGAATTTTGCCAGTTTGCTGCGTTTGCAGAAATCTGATATGGTTGCTTCTTTGCCGCCTCTTGAAGCACCTATCAAACATGTTTGTGAAGGCTGTATTTTGGGTAAGATGCAGTGTTCTAAATTTCCAAAGGATGGTTCAGTTCGGGCCACATGCAGGTTGCACCTTGTGCATAGTGATGTTTGTGGGCCCATGCAAACTCCGTCCTTGGGCAATTACTTGTACTTCGTGACTTTCATTGATGATTACTCCACGCATGCATGGGTATTTCCGCTTAACGCGAAGTCCGAAGTTTTTATGTGCTTCAAACAATTTCTGGCTATGGTTGAAAATGTCTCGAAATGTACTATGGGCACCCTCCGTTCTGATCGAGGGGGGGAGTATATGTCTCATGAATTTAATGCATTTCTGGCTAGTCGTGGGATAAAACACCAATGTACAGTGCCTTATACACCTCAGCAAAATGGTGTTGCTGAGAGGAAAAACAGGTCACTGACGGAAATGGCACGATGTATGGTCAAAAGTCAAGCTTTGCTGCATTCTTTTTGGCTTGAGGCCATTATGTGTGCCACTTATGTACTTAACAGGTGTCCTACGAAAGCTTTGCAGTCTATTACTCCATATGAAGCATGGCATGATAGAAAGCCTTCTATTGAGCACATGCGTGTTTTTGGCTGTTTGGCATATGCTTTGGTGCCACAAGTGCAGCGCAGAAAATTGGATGATAAGGCTGTCAAATGTATTTTTGTTGTTTATAGTGCTGAAAGCAAAGGTTACAGGTTGTATCATCCGCAAACAAAACGTATTTTGGTTTCTCGGGATGTAGTGTTTGTGGAAGATTCTGTTCAGCCCTTGCTGTCATGTACTAGAGACAGTAATGTAAGCTCATAGGACATTTATGACACTTTGTTGCCTCTTTTCAGTGGTGGAAATACGAATGTAAGTTCCAATAAGGCAAATGTACAGCCTATGGGGGTTTCTGAAAATGTTTTAGATCAGCCTATTACTGATGCAAATGTACATGATGTACTTGATGAGGAAAGGGCTGAAAATGTGCAGGCTAGAGGTATGCCAAAATGGTTGGTGCACACTTTCCGTGACAGTAAATTGGATGCACCTTTGTCTAGTCGTACACGTTCAGGCTCTCGCCATGCATCTTATGCATCAGATTGTTATGCTTTGGCTGTGTCTAGCTTTCATGATGTTGAGGAGCCTCTGACTTTTGATGAAGCACAGAATTCAGAAAATTGGATGGTTGCCATGCAATCAGAATATGACGCACTTATAGAGAATGACACATGGACTTTATGTGATTTGCCTCCTGGCAAAAAGGCCGTTGGTACGAATTTGGTTTACAAGTTGAAACGCAAGCCGAATGGTGCGATCGATCGCCATAAGGCTCGACTTGTTGCAAAGGGTTATGCACAGCAAAAAGGCATAGATTATGAAGAGACTTTTGCTCCCACTTGTCGTATGACTACTGTGCGTTTTCTATGTGCATTGGCAGCTCATTTTGGTTGGGATGTACATCAATCAGACATTGTTACTGCTTTCTTGAATGGTGACATATTTGAGGAAGTTTATGTAACGTAGCCTCGCGGTTTTGTCATAAAAGGACAAGAGGACAAAGTGTGCAGATGTAAGAAGGCTTTGTATGGGTTGAAGCAATCTCCTCGTGCTTGGTATGAGAAAGCTGACACTCATTTGGTTAAACGAGGCTTTCGTAACAGTCCAACAGAAAGCACGTTGTATGTAAAGCGTGAGGGTGATGTACTTCTCATTGTGGTTCTTTATGTTGATGATTTGCTGATCACTGGACCAAATGAGAGACATATTGCTGAATTTAAGGCTGATTTGAATGCTACTTTCAAGATGAAAGATTTGGGGCTGTTGCATCATTACTTGGGTATACAGTTTAAGCAGTGTGATGGTGGTATTGCCTTGTGTCAGAAAAGTTACATAGAGACATTGCTATGTAAGTTTGGACTTGAGGATTGCAAACCTATTGCCACTCCCGTGGAAACAGGTTTGAAGTTGAGTCTACATGATGCTGGCGATCCTGCTGATGTCACTCTTTACCAAACTGCTGTTGGCTGCCTCATTTATGTATGCAACACGAGGCCGGATATTCAGTTTGCAGTCTCACAAGTCAACAGATTTATGCATAGCCCAGGGTCTAAGCATTGGCAGGCTGTCAAGAGAATTTTCCGCTACCTTAGTGGCACTTCACATCTTGGCTTGTTTTATCCCAAGGGGGGATCATTGCCGCCAGACTTACATGCTTTTTCGGACTCAGATTGGGGTGGTTGTTTTGACACGCGAGTGTCCACAAGTGGTTTTGTTTCATGCTTGGCAGTTCATGTATATCATGGTTGAGCAAGAAGCAAACTACTGTGGCCACTTCGAGTTGTGAGGCTGAGTACAGGGCAGTCTTCACAGCTACGGTTGAGTGTGTATGGCTCAGACGCCTTATGGCTGATTTGGGTGTTGGATAGGACACTGCCAACACTATCTACACTGATAGTCAGAGCGCATTGGTAGTTGCGAGGAATCCAATTTTTCATGCTCGCACAAAGCACATTGAGGTGCATTACCACTATGTCAGGGAGAGGCTCTCAGCAGGAGAGATCAGTCTGGCTTATGTGCCAACACAGGACAACCTTGCAGATCTTTTCACAAAAGCATTTTCTCATGAGAAGCTTGAAGCTTTCCGCAAAGCTTTGGGCTTACTCCCCTTTGTGGACTAATCCTGTCCTCAGGGCATGGCACTTCCCTTTACTCATGTGCCAACTCTCGTTCACCGCATCACTCCAGGGGGGATTTGTTACCATATACATGTGGTAGTGATGTGTGTGAACACACTAGGACCGCCGGGGCATTTTTCCCCTCTTTAGGAGGTTTTTTCCCCCATTCATTGTATATACGCCCATCACTCTAGGGCTATCTATCTTTCTATTGCACACTAAGTAACACACTCTCTATTGTGTGCCTTGAGCTTCCTTCGTCTTCTCCAAGCTGTGTGCGTTTCTCTGCAACCCTAATTCCAACAAAGGTTGCACTACCGCAATCACATACGTCCACATATACTCCAACCCAACCAAAGTGCAGCAAGATATTACTTCCATGAACATCATTGTGAGTGATGTTATTCGTGTGCAAAAAGATGAAGGTTCGGAGCAATCCATTAGTGATAGGCCATATGTTCTTCTTGACGGCTTCAACGGTGCCCTCGATGTCTTTGAAACCCTTGCTCATGGCCACATTCTTCCCCTCCTTTTGGAGTCTCTCTAGCTAGTGGTCGAGGTTTCCACCATTCCACATCTTGAAGATGAGGGTGGAAGCTCGCGTGGCATGTCTTGCCATTCTAGAGCAGCAATGTTTCCATTATGAGTGATATTCATAATTGTGGCCTCATGCAGCGCTATGTCATTGGCACTCTTCTGGCCATCACCCTTGACTAGCTTGCCGGCGTAAAATTCATCTGTGAAGGTCTCATGATTGACTTTCACCTTCCTGACCATGCGATATCTACCTTCTCCAATGCTTGCAATTTGTGGAAATTCAATGCAAGCCATGCGCATGATGACGAGGTTGCATGGGTCTAAACTTCCCATGTTGGGCGGCATTGGGACATTGCTAGAGATTGGTACTTCCGAAGCGGTAGGCACTTCGGGTACATCCTTGGGCTCTTCTACGCGCGGTCTCTTTCCTTGTTGCTTCATGCTTCTATAGAGGACCTCTACTTCCTTCATGCGGTCCATGAAGCCATACTTCCTTTTAATTTGCTTGTCAAGGGTTTCTGCAACTCTGCAAACTTGCCCTATGATTCGACTCACGTGGTGGCCCAATTGACCACTTGTAAGGACGTCAATCCCACTTGAAGCACTATGAAATTTTGCAACTAGTGCTGCATATGTAGCACTACATAACTCATCCAAAAATGATTTGTATAAGGACTCTTGCATGACTTCCTGGAGGCAATCACTTGGTAATCCATAAAGACGAGTGCGTACGAATTCTTCGACATATTTGCGTTCAACTTTCGTTATCTTGCCTATAATACCCATGATGTGTGTAGAAGCTAAAACTAAGAAACAAAAAACAATAACTTCTCATCAATATAAGTAACATGTAATGCAACACATTCTAGTCATTCTTTGCAACCTATATACGCAACACAACCATGAAGCAATCACCCTAAACCCTAAACCACAGGTCCACATGAATGTAATTTATGATTAACATACACAAGAACGTCCACACGATTATGCATGATGTTAATTATGATTTTTCATATCATAAAAAAGTATGTAGCTATCAATAGGATTTTCCAAATCAAAAACCTCGCATGTATGAGATGCTATCAATAGGAATGTGGCGAAGTCATACAAATACACATTATTTTACAAATTACAAAGAACAATGTAAAGTGTGGTGTCACGTGTGTATCCCTCTCATTGTAAGGATCTAAGCAAATCCTAAGCACCAGATGCAGGGGTTTTATTCCCCTTGTAAGAGCAAGGGATAAACGTTCGATCCAGACGCCGAGAACGATCACACTTTAAAAATCAATAGCTCATCAGATAATGGTTTTTTTTCCACAAATTGTATCTGAGAGAAACTCCTCCCGTTGTAAGAACCGAAGATCGTGACCCGGGGAGTAGTTTAAAGATTACACTTTTCTCATTATACAGATCTACAATGTAGATCTACGAATCATGTGGTCCATGAATACGTATATTAAAAAGTGTATAGTTTAATGACTCTCTAGATAAAAAATTTATTCGCATAGATCGTGTCTAGGAGTAACTTCTCCTGTTGTAAGAACCAAGGCTGAGACGCAGGAAGAAGTATGATTTTTTGTAAGCTCACATTTCATTGGAGCTTATTTTACCTAAAGCATCGTACAAAGTAAGAGTGTCGTGAGACATATCAAACAAATGCACATGCTATCTAATGGTCTCCTAAAACACCGTACAAAGTATGAGTGCCGACAAGCATATCAAAACAATGTATGGTGTTATCTAAATTCCTAAAACATTGACTTAAGTAAGAGTGTTGTAAAGCATATGAGAACAAGAGTCAATTGTTTCTAAATTTTTTCTAGATTACTATGGGAGTGAGATATAAAATCATACAAACCCATAGTAATTTCTATATCCTAAATTTTAAACCGAATGCGTATCAAAGACACATACAGTTATATAATCACGTGAAAATAAAATATAAATTATTTTTTAAAGAAATGCGAACGTGAAGAGAAAAGATGCTCACCAATACGCGAGGTTGACCTGCTCGGAAATCGACTGCAACCTGTGTGAACTAAGGAGAGAGCTAGAGAGACTGTGAGCTACACACACACACACACACACACACACACACACACACACACACACACACACAGAGAGAGAGAGAGAGAGAGAGAGAGAGAGAGAGAGAGAGAGAGAGAGAGAGACTGCCGCGAATCCTACTGCCTGCATCCTGCCGCCGCCGCGTGCTTCCCTACCTGCAGCCTGCCGCTGCCGCGTCTCTTGTCTGCAGCCCGTCGCCACGCGCTCTGCTGCCTGCAGTCTGCCGCCACGCGCTCAGCTGCCCTGCGCGTCATGGCCTGGCAGTCCCCCTCCTCAACCCCTACTTTCGTGAACCCTAACCCTAACAGTCCCATCTGTCAACCCTAATTCTGTAAAACCCTAAAACCCTGAAACCCTAATTTCCCGAAACCCTAACAGTCCGCCAACCCTACCTGTTTCAAACCTTCACTGTGTGCATCTTTCTACTGCCTGCAAGGGAAGGAGAGAAAGAGAGAAAGAGAGAGAGCGAGAAAGAGTCCAATCTTCACTTCGGGTCTTGCTTTTCTCGTTTGCGAGTCTCGCCCATTCTTCATGGTGGCTTTGCCGGTCTTGAGTGCTACACACGGCGCTCCATCACCACTTGCATGTCGCGTGGATTGTACTGGTGACCTGTTGACACGCATTGACTCCAAAATTCAACACTTTGCACAGCATGCCTTGGTTGGCCGGATGATTGGATAGTCTCCACCTCGCTCTTCTATACGTGATTGGTGTCCGACTGCATTGGGCACTACTCACGGACTGGTCTCGGAACTTACATTACTTGGCAGAGGCATATTCATGGTACGTCTTTCAGATCCCGCCACTGCCTCAGCTCTCCTGGCTCGCTCTCCGATACTCTCTGATCGTAGAATGATATACTTGACGAGGTGGTATCCCGCGTTTACTATTGAGGAGTTTGACAGTCGGCATCTTATTCCCAGATTTCCTCTGATACTTTCCTTCCCGGATATGCCTCTCCATTTTATTGATGAGCATCTCCTTCAGATGATTGCTGCTCATTTTGGCACAGTAGTTCCAGGATCCTGTATCTTCTCATCTGGTCCACCTCGCATTCAGGTCCTGGTGTTTGGGGATACTTCATTACCAGATACAGTTACTGTGGCTGTGCGTGATCGAGACTATTCTTGCCGAATGGTAGTCACTGGCCGCCCAGGACAGTGCTTACGTTGTCACGAGATGGGACACTTGGCACGCGATTGCCCCACTCAGCCACACCATCGACGACAACAACAGCCGGCTCGTGGCACCCATGCTCAGCCACGTGGTCAGCATCCACAGCCGGTTCCTACTACTACTACTTGATCACCTCAGCAGCCTAAGGGTGCTCCCAGAGCTTCAACCCTCCATGTTCATCCCTCTGCTTCAGTTCCTACTGAGACTGCATGGTAGACAGTAGGTCGTAACCATTCCTTCCGTCCTCGTGAGCAACCCACCCCGCATGCAGCCCCCAATGTTAACTCTCTTGCTCCCTCTCAAGTTTCCGCCACTCCCTTACCCTCGACTTCTCCTCGCCATTCTTCTTCTTCAGCCCAGGATCACTTACCTCTGCTACCAGCTCCTCCTTCACTTGCCATTCCCCTGCCGGCTCCTTCCCCTATTCCCGAGGTCCCTATTCCCATGCAGATGGATCATTCACCGCTACTACCTCTCCCTTTTCCTCCTCTCCCTCTCACCCTTACTCCCCCCCCTCCACCTTCTGGTCCACCCCCTCCCTCAGCCGCTCATACTTACGTCCCACGCAGTTTTCTCAGCTCTTGCCCTCTTTCCTGGGGCACGCATCGGGCTGAAATGTGCGGTGACTCAGAAGGACCATTGCGGGTGCAGCTCTACCTTATGCATCACAAGCCAGGTTGTGTTCCCTCTTTAATAGGCAGTCGCTCTCAGCCTACCCATTGCTTTTTCCTTCCATTCCATGGAGCTCAGGAATGGTCCGAGTATCAGGTTCTGCATTTTGTGCATGCACAAACTATGGCTCAGCTTAATTTCTGGTTGTCTACTTCCGCTCCAGATGTATTGTCTCCACACTTCCCTTCCTGTATTGGTGCAATGGAATGGAGTGATGTTTATGCTTGCTATTCATTGCCTATGATCATTCATGTATCCTCAGATGTGGTGCTTCCTATGTCTATGCGCATTTGGGGTGTCAAAGCTGCAGCATCAGTAATGCAATGTAAACAAGCTGAGGTTCGCAGTTGGTGCAATGAAACACCATATTTAAGAGAGGGCTTGTGGGTTGCTTTCCTCCTGCCAGACGCTCCTCCCTTGGATGGCCCAGCTGCCTCCAAGAAGATGCGCAGTTAGTTAGATGCTTTACCAATTCTTTCATGCAGACTATGGATTTACATGTAGTTTCTTGGAATGCTAATGGTTTACAGACTTCTCGGGTATGCCTATCTACAGCAGTTTTGGTCAGCCATCTGGGATTTACATGTGGCTCGTCGTATTTCTTTTTTCCTGTGGATGATTGCACATGCAGGACTTCCAGTTGGGACTTGGTTAGCTTCTATGGGCCATGATCCGTTATGTACTCGCTGTTCTTTGCGCCTACCTGAGTCACCTGCACACTGTCTTTGGTCATGCTCGTCTTCTCATGTAGTGTGGCTAGCAGTTTGCTTTTTACTTAGCAGAGCTGGCGTTCAGCATGGATTTCTCACTTGGGGATCTCTCTCCTGGTTGATGCCGATGCCCGGACCGCATCTTATCTACGAGGGCTCAGCCACAGATCCAGCTCTTATGCTTAGCTCGACTGGTTACCGGCGAGGGACTTTGTCTATGTTACCACAGATTGCTTGGCAGGGGGATCCTCAGACACGTGATGAAATCTTCTCAGTCATCACTAGCATTGCACTCTGGCATGTTTGGAGAGCTCGTTGTATTCATGTTCTCAGTGCGGCTCCACAGCTCCTTCCTATACCCTCACTGCCATTTGGCTGGACATCATTCACACCCTCATTTGGCAGTGGGATTCTTCCTCAGGTACATCTAGAGCAGCCGAGGCTCGTCGATTTGACTGGTGTTCAGCATGGAGTTCTCACTTGGGGATCTGTCTCCTGGTTGATGCCGATGCCCGGACTGCATCTTTTCTACGAGGGCTCAGCCACAGATCCAGCTCTTATGCTTACCTCAATTGGTTATCGGCGAGGGACTTTGGCTATGTTACCACAGATTGCTTGGCAGGGGGATCCTCAGACACGTGATGAAATCTTCTCAGTCATCACTAGCATTGCACTTTGGCATGTTTGGAGAGCTCGTTGTCTTCACGTTCTTAGTGCGGCTCCACAGCTCCTTCCGGATACCCTCACTGCCATTTGGCTGGACATCATTCGCACCCTCATTTGGCAGTGGGATTCTTCCTTAGGTACATCTAGAGCAGCCGAGGCTCGTCGATTTGACTTCCTTCGGCGTTGGGCCCGATCTCCACTCTTCTTCACACTTACAGGTGGACAGATTACATGGCATTATGCACCTCCTCAATGGTTTCTCCTCCACTCATCATACAGACCACCATGAGATTGTTTTAGTCGAGTTGTCACTATAGTGGCTCTCAACCTTACATTCCGCTTGTACACCCCACGTGATAGGCTATTTTGGCATCGGCTGGGGATTATATTGTACTCAGTAATATACAGCCCTGATTTTTCCAAAAAAAAAAAGAAAAGAGAGAGAGAGAGAGAGAGAGAGAGAGAGAGAGAGAGAGAGAGAGAGAGAGAGAGAGAGAGAGAGAGAGAGAGAGAGAGAGAGAGAGAGAGCGAACGAGCTTTACAAGCGATCTTGATCGAAAAAGTGACGTTTTTTTTATGGACTACCGTATCGATCGATAGTCTTCCGATCGATTTCGGTATCGAATGATATAGTATCGATCGATAAACTATTGATCGATAAGCTATCAATTGAAAGAATAGAAATTATTCGAAAATACCACGTGTTCTACGAGAATACGCGAATAATGACGATTTATTCGGTATAAATTGCATTATTCGGTCGAATACATATAACCCTGCTACCGGTGATTGTCAAGGCTGAAAACGCCAGCAAGCCAGGCTGAAAACAGTGTCCAACCAAGGCTAAAACGCTGACAAGCTAGGGCTGAAAACGTTTTCTTGTATGCTGCAAAAACATTGGACCAAAGAGCTGATCTGCTACGGAAATGGTTGCTGAAAACGTTGTGCTTTACCTGTGAAAAACGCTAGGGTTTTGCAGGGGTTCTTGCTTGAGAAGTCTTCTAGAGGGCTTGCTGCAAGTAGATGCGTGTGCTCTCCTTTCATCTTCTGCCAGAATCCACTAGCGCTAGGTTTTCTTTTATACAAGCTGAGTCAAATTGCCCTACCTAGTTCCCAACAAAAGTCACTTAAAAATAATAAGTGAAAAATGGCTAAAATTAGGGAAAATAGGTTTTTTGCATTGTAAAATGCTCTTGATGGAATCTGATGGTAATGCTGATGATCATGCTGTGGCAACCAGAGGATATGCATCTACTCTAAGTGCTTGGACATGCACGGTCTGCGAACAGACTCACAAAAGTGCCAGAACAGTTCCTAATCTAGGCTAACTGTAACCGGCCTGTTAACTTCAAAAAGGGCGGTAGACTTTACTTCAAACCTTGATTTAGCTTTCACCCATTATTAGTCGTCTATTCTACCTGTGCTATAATGACACAAGAGAGGGGAATGGGATATAGATGCTAGAATGCATCTGTACGCGAGTCAGACACTAGACTGGCCCCTAAATTAGGCGCCCCTTTCGGTATATCTTTATTCTTTAGCAGAGGGAATAAAAGCTGTGGTTCCCTACAAGCTGGCCCGCACAATCTTGGCTGAATTTCAACTGTTCTGGTCTGATTTCGGCAGCATAACTGTACTAGGATCCTTCACAGTCAGTATTTCCACGCATTGGATGACTTTCCCGACGCATACGAGCACTTTGCAAAACCTGGCGAGAATCTGCAGCACGCTGAATTCTCTGTTTTCTGCCCCGAAAATGCGCCAGACCACCTCTACAGCGGTCCCTTGCGTCCCCGAACGTCTTGGGGGTATTAGGGTCCGTTTAGGGCCAAAACCCTAAACCTGAAAAAATACACAGCAGGCTGTAATTCACTGTTTCGGACTCCGTTTCGCGTGCCGGTCGCATCCGTAGCAAGTCCTCGAGCTCCCGCACCTGTAGGGCTACTTGCCCTTTGAATCGGACGAGATTTCGCACGTGAAACCTCTCCGAATCACCTGTACCTGCTGCAAGGGATTAGCCGCTAGCTAATCCAGTACCTGTGCAAGAAGCTCTTGCCTCGGCAATCGCGCATGAACCCACACAACTGTACATGGTCAATCTGATGAGCCCACTAGAGGGGCATAACCATAAAGAATAGGGGAGAGAGAGAGCAATGAGAGGTGTGCAGGTCATGACATTCTGCACCTCACTGTACATAGAGGGTAAGCCAACACTCCATTGAAGCTCTCCCACCTGTGACAGCACTCAAAAACGAGCTCACAACTGAAAATCACGTTTTTGCCTTCTCTTTAAGTAGTAAACTGGCCTCAGAGTGCCAAGTGTCACTCATTTGTGCATTTTCCCGCTTTAGATCCTCGGGTCTAAAAATATCTCTCCTGCAACCTCTGTTGACTTGGCCACAGAGTAACAAAATGATCCCCATGTCAAACTGCACGTAATGACGCGAAGACATTTTGCCGTCCAAAAATAGCAGTCCCTAAAATTTAGGAGTTTCTGCCATTACATTCTTCTAGGTCATCTGACCCTCTTTGTACACTGCAGCCACACCCAGAACTGAAATGTAGCCTATGTAGCAAAGGATTCCGCTTTGGCTGGCCAATGACCCCACTTTGGCTAACCATAGTCCTTGTCCAACCTTGTGCTCTTTAGCCCTCAGGCCTGGACTCTCTCTGAACAGTTCCACACTGGCTATGCAATGTAGGGCAGTTAGATTTCCAGAGGGGTGTTTCCAAAAGGTAAAACAAACGAAATTCCCCAAAGACAGAGAAAATAAACAAAAATGGAATTGCCACTGGCTGGTGACATATCCCCCTCTTGAAATCTCAAACGTCCTCGTTTGCACCTATGTCGTACATGCTTACAGTCAGCACTCAGGTGTCCGAACACCGTGTCGACACATGTACGACACATACATGCTCACAAGCAACACCTCGTTGACACATGTATTGCCTGCGTGTGAACCCTGTCCCAATGACATAGTGGAAGCGTCACACTCTGCCATTTCTTTGAGTCCATAACTTTCCAATGACAAAATGGAAGCGTCACATTTTGCCACCGTCTTTTAGTACACGTTGGATCCAGTAACCTTTCGAGCATACCCAAACCGACAGTTTAAGAATGCAGTTACACATGTACTCTTCAATAGAAATAATTGCTGTACCCTTGACAAACTGACAAGAAATACTCACTTTTATAGCACTAAACAAACTTTTGGACATTCCATAAGAGCAATTGCCAAACTGACAATCTGTACAGCTCTAACATTCATGTAACATGCACTTCATTTGAGCTCACTGTAAGTAACATGTACATCATTTCTTTCAGAAGCCATTGTCACACTGACAATCCATGTAGCTCTGAATCTCAAGGGGTCAAGGTAGGTTGCAAACCAAGGTTTTAAGTTTCCATACTTTTAGTGACTGTGCAAGTTCACTTTTTTCCATCCACTTGACATCCAGAGGTGAATAGCTTTTGAACTTTACCAAACAGCACCTTGCAACCTTGCCTTTTCTTTTCTTTCTTTATGTGCCAAAATCTGTTCCGGGACCAAGATCTCGTTAAGGTCCTCGACATCCGGCTGATCTTCAGCTGGCATATCTTCTGGCACATCACCCACATAGGGTCTGAGAAGACTCACGTGAAACGCATTGTGAATCTTCCTACTCTCAGGCAATTTCAGCCTTTATGCAATATCACCGATTTGCATATTGAGCATCGAAAACAATCTTTCTCTGCTCTTCATCTTGATCTTTGGAGATTAACCTGAGATCTATCCTTATGCTGTCACTTTTATTGGGCTGAGAATTCTCTTTTTGACCCAATTTTGGCAGCATAACCGTAGTAGAAACCTTCACAACCAAAAATCCACATATCCAAGTGATTATCCACGCATAATAGAGCACTTTTGCAAACCTGTCTTGGAAATTCAGCACGCTGAATTCTCTGTTTTTAGCTCCTAAAATGCTCCAGATCACTTGTATTACTGTCCTCTAGCTTCCCCGAAGCTCTTGGGACAAAAAGGCATCAAATAGGGTCAAAACCCTAAATCTGCAGAAAAATACAGCAAGCTGTATTTTCTTCTTTCGGGCTCTGTTTTGCGTGCCAATCGCACCAATTCGTAGCCTTTGATCTTCTGCATCAGTAGGACTACTTGCCCTTTGATTTACACGAGATTTCTCGCAAGAAATCTTGTTAAATCATCCTGTACCTGTTTTGAATTAGCCTTTAGCTAATTCGGTACCTGTATGAAATCATTCCAAGTGGAAGGAGTCTGTCCTTGTAACAACAATGTATTCCACCACTGACTTGCATTTTTTTTTCCTTCAGAAAGTGGCAGCTTTCTTGACTTTAAATGCTCCTTCCAACAAATGCTTTGTCAAACTGTTCGAGGAAAGAGAAAACCTTTGTCCTCTCATCAAAGCCATTGAATGTGTCAATGGACTCACTGATCATCTTCTTTGTATGGCTTTAGCTTATTTATTGACTCCAAATTGTCAAAAGAGACGGTTTGCATAATGGGTACACCTATGGGAGCCATCTGTACTCCCTGGCCAGTAACATGTTGATGTCCAGGTGTCGTATTCACTGATAGGATTGAAAAACCAGCCATACCCAAGTTGCCTTGTGACACCCCAAACTGACCTTGTGTGCCCTGAAATCTTGGGTGCAAACCAATGTTTGCATACATGGGGTTGGGCACCATGCCTTGCATACCCCTAAACACTGTTCCTGGCATGCCAAAACTGCCTTGAACTTGATGTGATATTGATGAAGATTGTATGAACTCCATAAATCTTGGATTCTCCATCAATTGCTTGAACATGGTCACAGCAGTAACAACCTGCAAAGCTTTCTCTGCTTGGCGTGAACTCTCGCCAATTTCATGTCCAGTTGGAATAGGTTGTCTATCCTCTGAAGAGGAACCCTCTTCCTTGTTGCCATCCATCCTATATCCAAAGAAAGATTCGTAGCCTTTCTCACCTGTATCCAAAGAAAGACTCTCGCAGCCTTTCTCACCTGTAAATCCAAAGAAAGACTAGCCTTTCTCACCTGTATCCAAAGAAAGACTCTCGTAGCCTTTCTCACCTGTAAATCCACTCGATCTACTTCCAAACTCTCTGTGTTTTCAAGGTCATCCCAAACTCTCTGTGTGTCTTTAACCCAAACTGACCAAGGCTCACTTTTTGAGGAAAAAGTGATTTAATCCCGTCGATGGAACCATGCAACCGGCCTGTTAACTTCAAAAAGAGCGGTAGACTTTACTTCAAACCTTGATTTAGCTTTCACCCATTATTAGTCGTCTATTCTACCTGTCCTATAATGACACAAGAGAGGGGAATGGGATACAGATGCTAGAATGCATCTGTATGCGAGTCAGATACCAGACTGGCCCCTAAATTAGGCGCCCCTTTCGGTATTTCTTTATTCTTTGGCAGAGGGAATAAAAGCTATGGTTCCCTACAAGCTGCCCCGCACAATCCTGGCTGAATTTCAATTGTTCTGGCCTGATTTCGGCAGCATAACTGTACTAGGACCCTTCACAGTCAGTATTCCCACGCATTGGATGACTTTCCCGACGCATACGGACACTTTGCAAAACCTGGCGAGAATCTGCAGCACGCTGAATTCTCTGTTTTCTGCCCCGAAAATGCGCCAGATCACCTCTACAGCGGTCCCCTTACGTCCCCGAACTTCCTGGGGGTATTAGGGTCCGTTTAGGGCCAAAACCCTAAACCTGCAAAAATACACAGCAGGCTGTAATTCACTGTTTCGGACTCCGTTTCGCGTGCCGGTCGCATCCGTAGCAAGTCCTCGAGCTCCCACACCTATAGGGCTACTTGCCCTTTGAATCGGACGAGATTTCGCACGTGAAACCTCTCCGAATCACCTTTACCTGCTGCAGGGGATTAGCCGCTAGCCAATCCAGTACCTGTGCAAGAGGCTCTTGTCTCGGCAATCGCGCATGAACCCACACAATTGTACATGGTCAATCTGATGAGCCCACTAGAGGGGCATAACCATAAAGAATAGGGGAGAGAGAGAGCAATGAGAGGTGTGCAGGTCATGACATCCTGCACCTCACTGTACATAGAGGGTAAGCCAGCACTCCATTGAAGCTCTCCCACCTGTGATAGCACTCAAAAACGAGCTCACAGCTGAAAATCACGTTTTTGCCTTCACTTTAAGTAGTAAACTGGCCTCAGAGTGCCAAGTGTCACTCATTTGTGCATTTTCCCGCTTTAGACCCTCGGGTCTAAAAATATCTCTCCTGCAACCTCTGTTGACTTGGCCACAGAGTAACAAAATGATCCCCATGTCAAACTGCATGTAATGACGCGAAGACATTTTGCCGTCCAAAAATAGCAGTCCCTAAAATTTAGGAGTTTCTGCCATTACATTCTTCTAGGTCATCTGACCCTCTTTGTACACTCCAGCCACACCCAGAATTGAAATGTAGCCTATGTAGCAAAGGATTCCGCTTTGGCTGGCCAATGACCCCACTTTGTCTAACCATAGTCCTTGTCCAACCTTAGTGCTCTTTAGCCCTCAGGCCTGGACTCTCTCTGAACAGTTCCACACTGGCTATGCAATGTAGGGCAGTTAGATTTCCAGAGGGGTGTTTCCAAAAGGTAAAACAAACGAAATTCCCCAAAGAAAGAGAAAATAAATAAAAATGGAATTGCCACTGGTTGGTGACACTAATTGAACCCTTGTGTTAGGTGCAGCGGAATGAATGTTTGGACTTTGCTCAAGATGAGTGCTCCGAACTGTGCTCAAGGTTCCTTTTACTTACGGAAGGGAGAGCCTTCCGGTCCTTTAGTGAGAGAGTGCAATGGACACAAACAAAGTGAATGGACATTGTGAATGGAAGTGCATGAGACTGAGTGATAGAGAGAGAAGAGAAATACGACACCAGAGACGACGTAAAATGGACTTGCCAACGATGTCGACGACGATGAGGACGACGACGAGACGGGCTGAAATCTGAGAATGCCAAGGGCTGAAATCTGCAAATCTTTATCTGCTGAATTTTGACTCTATGTTGGTGACGATGTCGATGGTGACGATGTCAGGACGACGCGCTGAAAACGCAGATGCTGAAATTTCCGGGCTGAAACTGTAAACCTTGTGGAAAGTGACCGTGCTGCGAGGAACTGCTGCGGGAAGGTGAGATCTACGAGGTTCGGGACTTGATCTGCGGCGTTCAAGTGCTGAAAACTGAAAACGCTGGTTCTTGTGGGCAATCTGTCGCGAAGATCTGCAAAAACACTGGACTGCCAGGGATATGCAAAAACGCTAGGGCTGGTTCCTGTCTTCTGCTACTGCCGGTGGCCTTGCAATGCAAAACGCTAGGCTGATCTGCTATGGTCTCGTCGCCAGGGATCTGCAAGAGCAAAACGCTGGCTGATCTGCTGTGGTCTTGTCCAAAAACGCTAGCGAAGCTGCTGTGGAGCAAAAACGCTAGAAGTCCTTGGGGTCCTGCTGAGAAGGTGCCTGTTGAGCGGTGCTCCTGCTACCTCTGCTACCAATTAGTGCTAGTCTAGGTTTGCTTATATACAAACTTACTCAATTTGCCCTACCTACTTTCCAACAAAAGTCACTTAAAAATAATAAGTGAAAAATGTCAAAAATAGGTAAAATAGGCTAAATGCACTGGAAAATTACCCTGAAGGATTCTGATGGGAATGCTTATGATCATGTTGTGTGCAACCAGAGGATATCCATCTACACTAAGTGTCCGGACATGCACGGTCTACGAATAGACTCACAAAAGTGCCAGATCACTTCTAAATCTAGACTGACTGGACTGACTGAACCCTTGTCGTGCTGTAGCTTGTCCACGGACACATTGGGTTGGATGTGTCACGTGACATCCCCTCCTTTTCAAAGTGAGGTACTGGTACCGAACTGTATGTCGTCGAGGGAGATCGCCAACAACTGCCGGAACCTTGGAAAAGACTCTTCGCCGGCCCACTCTGATGTGTGGGTCGTGCGATACTTGAACTTCATAAAGGTCTGCAACGCTTGCTTCTTTGGGCCGCGCCGAAAGCGACACAAAGTCTTCTGACTCTCCTTCCTTGCTTCAACTTCATCTAGAGTCATGCTTCTTTCTTCTTCAAGAATCTCCATGGCTGAAAATTCCTGAAACCACTTCCAACACAAAAACATGAACATACCTATTCCATTTAAAGTGACTAGGAAAAATCTTGTTTTCCTCAAAGACTGTGCATGCAATGTAGATGAACAAAGAGACGGAGTGCTAATCCGTTCACCACACACACACAAACAATGAGATCGAATGAAACACTCGAACAATGCGTGCATATCAATCATGCGAACACATAATACTTCCTGTGAGGGTTCTTTGGACCTCGGCTCAAGAGCCAAGATCGATCCTTCGTGATTGACCGAATCTGCAACGAGGTTAGCTTCGCTAGAAAAAGCATCAACTAACTCATCATCCTTGTGAACAATCACGTCTTCTTTATGCAACTCATCATGCTTGTGAGAAATCACATCTTGATCATGCAAATCATCATGCTCGTGAGAAATCACATCTTGATCATGCAAATCATCATGCTTGTCGTTGTCATCCAAATCATCATGCAAATCATTGGCATTCAAATCATCATGCTCATCATTATCATTCAATTCATCATGCAAATCAGTCATTCAAATGATCATCATGCTTCTCATAATCATGCAAGTCCTGTGTGTCATGCTTGGGAGAAGAAGGGACTGAGAGAGTCTCCTTTTCTCGAATCTCTTACATCTGTGCCTGAACTTGAGAAAAGAGTCACAAGAACTCTTTCATGCGTTGATTGCTCTTCTATTGTTGTGCTTTGGTCTCGCGGTCATATTCTGCTTCTCTTGCTTTGTTCTCGCGATCCAATTTGGCTTGTCTTTCTTTGTTCTCGCGATATATGGCTGCCACTCTTTTTGTGTGGTGACGCTCTATGGCTGCCATCTGGTCTTCGTGTTCGCGCTCTATTTCTGCTTTTCGGTCTAACTTCTTGTCCATAAACAACTGCGGCAACTCCTTCATAGGAGTTAGTGCAATCCTTGCCGTAGATGGGGAAGGGGGAGGGTCGGAAAAACCTCCTGGTGGGGAAAATTCTTCTTCGCCTCTCTCATGCTCATCACCTCCAAGCGAAGTATCCATTCCGCTTTGAGTGATGACCATCTATTGAAGTCGTGGGTTCTTGTGGGTTCTTGTGGTGTTGGGTTCTTAAGTTCACGAGGAACTTGGGTTCTTGGGTCTTGAGGTTCTTGAGGGTTTTCTTTCGCTTGCAATCTGTGTTTGAGAAGGATCTTCTCTTCACCCGAGTTCTGCTCTTTTCCGCGGGCGCACCCCTTGGCGGCCTTGCGCTCACACCAAGGTTGCTTTTTCCCACCTCACGTCGATTGGCCGGCCGCTAAGTTCACGGGGTCCGCTCTCAATGAGTGAAAAGAGACACAAGGGGAGGCTGGACAAGCCCTTCTTTCTTGGGATTCCTGTCACTCTTCAAAAACACGATTAGGAATTGACATGCCCAAGCGAACCTGGGTTCGTGCGACCTCAATAAGCAAAAAAAATTCTTGTGATTCTTGTGGTTCTTTCCTTGAGTGATACAAAACACTGCCAAAGCTCTGATACCAATGTTAGGTGCAGTGGAATGAATGTTTGAACTTTGCTCAAGATGAGTGCTCCGAACTGTGCTCAAGGTTCCTTTTACTCACGGAAGGGAGAGCCTTCCGTTCCTTTAGTGAGAGAGTGCAATGGACACAAACAAAGTGAATGGACACTGTGAATGGAAGTGCATAAGACTGAGAGATAGAGAGAGAAGAGAAATACGACACCAGAGACATTGTAAAACCCTCCTCTGAAGGCCCCATTCTCTATGGCGAGAGCGGTCTACGACGATGTCGACGACGACGAGACTGGCTGAAATTTGAGAATGCTAAGGGTTGAAATCTGCAAATCTTTATCTGCTGAATTTTGACTCTATGTTGGTGACGATGTCGATGGCGACGATGCGACAACGACGCGCTGAAAACGCAGATGCTGAAATCTGCGTTTTCCGGGCTGAAACTGTAAACCTTGTGGAAACTGACCGTGCGGCGAGGAACTACTGCGGGAAGGTGAGATCTGCGAGGTTCGGGGGTTCTACTGCGGGTACTGTTAGGTGCAGCGGAATGAATGTTGTATTTTCTCAAGATTAGTGATCTTTATTTGCTCAAGGTTCCTTTTAGTTCTTAGGGAAAGAGAGAGCTTTCCGTCTTGTAGAGTGCTGTGGTCACGAACAAAGTGAGTGGATTGTGCGTGCAAGTGAATGGGACTGAGAGAAGGAGAGAGAAGAGATACGACACTCGAGAGGTTGTGAAACTGATGGTCTTTACGGGCTGAATCTGCTACACTTCAGGTGAATGATGCCGGTCTTAATTTGTTGCTGAAATCCAAAAACGCTAGGGGCTGAAATTGGTCCTTCTGTCGCCGGGGTTCTACAAATGCAAAAACGCTAGGCTGATCTGCTGTGTCATGATGACGCCGGGGCTGATCTGCTGTGCACAAATCGCCAAGGCTGATCTGATGCAAAAACGCTAGGTCTTCTGTGGAGAAAACGCCAGAGTAGTCGTGGGGGTCGGTCTTGCTGAGAAGTTGCCTTTTGAGCAGTGTGCTCCTGCTGCCTCTTCTGCCATTTAGTGCTAACTTGGGTTTGCTTATATAGAAACTTAGTAAAATTGCCCTACCTACTTTTGTAGGAAAGTCACTTAAAAATAATAAGTGAAAATCCCAATAAATAGGAAAATAGGCTAAATGCACTGGAAAATTCCCTTAACTGATGCTAATGGATTGTGATGGGAATTCCGATGATCATGCTGTGTGCAACCGCATGATATGCATCTATGCTAAGTGACTGGGCATGCACGGTCTACGAATAGACTCACAAAAGTGCCAGATCACTGCTAATCTAAACTGACTGAATTGACAGGAACCCTGCTATGGTGTAGCTTGTCCACGGACACATAGGGTTGGGATGTGTCATGTGACATGCCCTCCTTTTCAAAGTGAGGTACTGGTACCGAACTGTATGGCGTCGAGGGAGATCGCCAACAGCATCCGGAATCTTGGAAGGGACTCTTCCTTGGCCCACTCTGATGTGTGGGTCATGCGGTACTTGAACTTCATAAAGGTCTGCAACGCTTCCTTCTTTGGGCCGCGTCGAAAGCGACACAAAGTCTTCTGAATCTCCTTTCTTGCTTCAACTTCGTCTAGAGTCTTGCTTCTTTCATCTTCAAGAATCTCCATGGCTGAAAATTCCTGAAACAATCTCCAACACAAACCCATGAACATACCCATTCCATGTATAGTGAAGGAAAACAATCTTGTCTTCTCTAAAGACTGTGTATGCAATGTAGATGAACATAGAGACAGAGGTACAACCCGTTCATCAAACACATGCAAACAATGCGGTCGAATCTTTTCTGTTTGATCAAAATCAATCAACTGTGGCAAATCACAATGGAAATGCCCATGCTTGGTGCTCATACTATCATGTGCTCGTTCGGAAACTGTGTCATGCCAAGGAAGAGACATGGAATGCGACTTCCTTACATACAAACTTTTCAGCTTTTCATGAACAATCCGCATATATTCGTGCTCATCCATGAGAGAAACGTGCTCAACATACAATATGGCATGCCTAGTAAAAGGGATCACATAACGATGCTGACTAAAATACAGGAAACCTTCACGAATGAAACACTCGAACAATGCGTGCGCATCAATCATGTGAACACATAATACTTCCTGTGATGGTTCTTTGGACCAAGGCTCGAGAGCCAAGATCGGTTCGTCCTGAATGATCGAATCGTCTTGTGGGGGTTCTTTGGACCTCGACTCGAAAGCCAAGATCGCTTTTTCGTGATTGATCGAATCGACAACAAGGTTAGCTTCGCTAGAAAAAGCATCAACTAACACATCATCCTTGTGAACAATCACATCTTCTTCATGCAACTCATCATGCTTGTGAGAAATTACATCTTGATCATGCAAATCATCATGCTTGTGAGAAATCACATCTTGATCATGCAAATCATCATGCTTGTCATTGTCATCCAAATCATTATGCGAATCATTGGCATCCAAATCATCATGCTTATCATTGTGCTTCAAATCATCATGCAAATCATTATCATTCAATGCATCATGCTTCTCATCATCATGCAAATCCTGTGTGTCATGCTGTGGAGAAAAAGAGACGAAGAGAGTCTCCTTTTTCTGAATTTCGTGCATCGGTGCCGGCACTTGAGAAAAGAGTTGCAACAAGGCGGCTTTCCTATTTTTGTACTCATGCTTTATGGCTACCATTCTTTCTTCGTGCTCACGCTCTCTTTCTGCTTTTCTTTCTGCATTTCTTGCTTCTCGTTCTAACTTCTATTTCAGAAAAAATTGCTGCAAAGCCTCGATAGGAGTTAGTGTAATCTTTGTCGTAGATGGGAAAGGGTCCGAAAAACCTCCTGGTAGGGAAAATTCTTCTTTGCCTCTCTCATGCTCATCACCTCCAAGCGAAGTATCCATTCCGCTTCGAGTGATGACCATTCTGCAATCGTGGGTTCTTGTGGGTTCTTAAGTTCACGAGGAACTTGGGTTTTTGCGGGTCTTGGGTTCATAAGTTCACAAGGAACTTGGGTTCTGAAGTTCCTTGATTCGTGAGAATCCTGGGTTCTTGAGGTTCTTGAGTCTTGAGGATCTTGGGTTCTTGGGGTTCTTGAGGTTTTCCTTCACTTGCAAATCGCGTTGGAGAAGGATCTTCTCTTCACCCGAGTTCTACTCCTTTCTACGGGCGCACCCCTTGGCGGCCTTGCGCTCAGACCGAGGTTGGTTTTTTCCACCTCACGTCAATTGGCCGGCCGCTAAGTGCACGGTCCGCTCTCAATGAGTGAAAAGAGACACAAGGGGAGGCTGGACAAGCCCTTCTTTATTGGGATTCCTGTCACTCTTCAACAAAACACGATTAGGAATCGCCACGCCCAAGTAAACTTGGGTTCGTGCGATCGCAACAAGCAAAAAAAATTCTTGTGGTTCTTTCCTTGAGTACTGCAGAACACTTCCAAAGCTCTGATACCAATGTAAGGTGTGCAGCGGAATGAATGTTGTATTTTCTCAAGATTAGTGATCTTTATTTGCTCAAGGTTCCTTTTAGTTCTTAGAGAAAGAGAGCTTTTCGTCTTGTAGAGTGCTGTGGTCACGAACAAAGTGAGTGGATTGTGCGTGCAAGTGAATGAGACTGAGAGAAGGAGAGAGAAGAGATAAGACACTCGAGAGGTTGTAAAACTGATGGTCTTTACGGGCTGAATCTGCTACACTTCAGGTGAATGATGCCGGTCTTAATTTGCTGCTGAAATCCAAAAACGCCAGGGGTTGAAATTGGTCCTTCTGTCGCCGGGGTTCTGCAAATGCAAAAACGCTAGGCTGATCTGCTGTGTCGTGATGACGCCGGGGCTGATTTGCTGTGCACAAATCGCCAAGGCTGATCTGATGCAAAAACGCTAGGTCTTCTGTGGAGAAAACGCCAGAGTAGTCGCGGGGGTTGGTCTTGCTGAGAAGTTGCCTATTGAGCAAGGTGCTCCTGCTGCCTCTTCTGCCATTTAGTGCTAACTTGGGTTTGCTTATATAGAAACTTAGCAAAATTGCCCTACCTACTTTTGTAGGAAAGTCACTTAAAAATAATAAGTGAAAATCCCAACAAATAGGAAAATAGGCTAAATGCACTGGAAAATTCCCCTAACTGATGCTAATGGATTCTGATGGGAATTCCGATGATCATGTTGTGTGCAACTGGAGGATATGCATCTATGCTAAGTGACTGGGCATGCACGATCTACGAATAGACTCACAAAAGTGCCAGATCACTGCTAATCTAAACTGACTGAATTGACGGGAACCCTGCTATGGTGTAGCTTGTCCACGGATATATAGGGTTGGGATGTGTCACGTGACAGGTACTGACTGCCGAAAACTCAAAACGCTGATGCTTAATGAGGTTCCGTCACGAAGATCTGCAAAAACGCTGAGTTGTCTTTTAGATGCAAAAATGCTAGGGCTGAAAATTGTTCTGCTATGGAAATCTGCTAACGCTAGGGCTGATCTGCTTCTTGCTATCGCCAGGAATCTGCATGATCCAAAAACGTTGGCTGATCTGGTCCAAAATGCTAGGTTGATGTTGTGGAGCAAAAACGCTAGGCCCCTTGGGGGTTCTGCTGAGAAGTTGCCTATTGGGCAAGGTGCTCCTGCTGCCTCTTCTGCCAATTAGTGCTAGTCTAGGTTTGCTTATATACAAACTTACTCAATTTGCCCTACCTACTTTTTAACAAAAGTCACTTAAAAATAATAAGTGAAAAATGTCAAAAATAGGGAAAATAGGCTAAATGCACTGGAAAATTCCCCTGAAGGATTCTGATGGATTTTGATGGGAATGCTTATGATCATGCTGTGTGCAACCAGAGGATATGCATTTACACTAAGTGTCTGGGCATGCACGGTCTGCGAACAGACTCACAAAAGTGCCAGATCACTTCTAAATCTAGACTGACTTGACTGACTGAACCCTGGTCATACTGTAGCTTATCCACGGACACATAGGGTTGGATGTGTCATGTGACACTGGCGCTAGGTTTGCTTATATGCAAACTTAGTAAATTTGCCCTACCTAGTTTCCAACAAAAGTCACTTAAAAATAATAAGTAAAAAATGTCAAAAATAGGAAAAATACGTCTATGCACTGTAAAAATGCTTCTGATGATGATCATGTTGTGTGCAACCGGAGGATATGCATCTAATGTAAGTGACTGGTCATGCACGGTATGCGAACAGACTCACAAAAGTGCCAGATCACTTCCTATTCTAGATTGACTTGGCTGACTGAACCCTGGTTGTGCTGTAGCTTGTCCACGGACACATAGGGTTGGATGTATCACGTGACATCCCCTCCTTTTCGAAGTGAGGTACTCGTACCCAACTGTATGGCGTCTAGGGAGATCGCCAACAGCGTTTGGAATCCTGGAAAGGACTCTTCGCCGGCCCACTCTGATGTGTGGGTCGTGCGATACTTGAACTTCATAAAGGTCTGCAAAGCTTGCTTCTTTGGGCCGTGCCGAAAGCGACACAAAATCTTTTGAGTCTCCTTCAATGCCTCCACTTCTTCTATGGACGTAGGTCCACCTTCTTCAAGAATCTTCGAGGCTGAAAATTCTTGAAACCACTTCCAACACAAAAACATGAACATACCCATTCCATGTAAAGTGACTGGAAAAAATCCTAAAAGAGTGTGCATGCAATGTAGATGAACAAATAGACGGAGTGCCAACCCGTTCACCACACACGCAAACAATAAGATCGAATCTTGTCTTGCTGATCTAAATCAATCAACTGTGGCAATTCACAATGGAAATGCCCATGCTTGGTGCTCATACTTTCTGGTGCTCTTTCTACAATTGTGTCGTGCCAAGCAAGAGACATGGCATGTGACTTCCTTGAATGCATACTTTTCAGCTTTTCATGAATAATCCGCATACATCCGTGCTCATTCATGAGTGAAACGTGCTCAACGTACAATATGTCATGCCTAGGAAAAGGGATCACATAAAGACGCTGACTAAAATACAGGAAACGATCACGAATGAAACACTCGAGCAATGCTTGCCGACTAATCATGCGAACACATAGTACTTCCTGTGGGGGTTCTTTGGACCTAGGCTCGAGAGCCAAGATCGCTTCTTTCTGAGGGGGGTCTTTGGACCTCGACTTGAGAGCCAAGATCGATTCTTCGTGATTGATTGAATCTGTTGTAACAGACTTGGACACTCCAAGTCAAGAATCAACCGCGACAGCACCAAATAACCACTTCAAAACAATTCACAGATCACAATAGATTTGCACTGGCCCCGCGGAGTTCCGTGCCTAGAGATATTGGCCCCAAAGATTGGCGCCCCTTTCGGTATTTCTTTTTATATTAATCAGTTCAAAGTACAAGAGAGTGGGTTGGGATTCACTCTCAGACTCTGTGTCCAGATGCTCTGAGAAGTGAGGCCCTCACCACTAATTTAAAGATTACAAGGGATGCCCAAAAGCAGAGCCCCAAAAGCTTGAAAGCAAAAGCAAATTCTCTCTCTCTCTCTCTCTCTCTCTCTCTCTCTCTCTCTCTCTCTCTCTCTCAATGAGAGTTAAAATAAAGCAATTCAACTCTTTCTCTCATCCAAAATCCTTGCGTAGCAAAAAGCTAGGATGGGTCGCTCATCATTAAAATTAAAAAAAAATAAAAAATAAAAAAAAAATTCGCCTCCACGATTTTCGAAAATTAGGGTTTCTGGCAAAAATTAGGGTTTGCAGGAATTCTAGGGTTTCTGCTATCCGCCACGTCATCACTTTGTGACATACCCCCCCTCTTGAAAGCATTGTAATCGACCACGATTACGCCTGCAAAACCGACAAAAGCCATAAACCGTCTTAGCAGACACTGACTGTTAGTACCTTCGTACTAGGAACACACATCTAGCACATGTACAAAATCGACAGTCACATCACATGACATCACAGGACATCACATGACATTCAACATTCATTCGGATCTTAGACCATGATTTATCGGCAATGTAGCTAGCAATCACATCTAGGTCCAATCGGGACCTCATCGATGTGCGATTGACTAACCCTTATTGCAACCATGTCTATTCGAGATCAAGTAGAGCAAAATGCTGTAGTCATTTCGTCTATCAGTTCCTGCACTCAAAAGAAGTCAAGAACAAATCAATATCATTATCAGGAATTCCATTTCATAAAGTCATCCAGCAGAATACTGTTAGCTCTCAGTATCCCTGAAGCTCAAAGAGACATTAGTGACTTTAGTATCAAAATCAAGGCATCTGTTGACAAAAGAGCGGAGTAACTCCCCTCTTGTGCATCCCACTGCACCAGATCTTCAGCCAAGCTGAATTTCTGGGTTCCGTTTGGAGTAGACTATGCTAAACCAAAACATCGAGGTAAAGTTTCACAATCCGAGGAGTATCTGCTAGGTCCTCCTCCTCCATCCACTTCGCATCAAATGCAGGAAAGTTCTTGAACTTAACCAAGAACCGCCTTCGGACTTTACCTTTCTTCGTATCCATATGTGCCAAAATCTGTTCAAGAACAAAGGTCTCCTCGTTTTCTTCCACTGCGGGTTGCTCATCAGGCTCCCCATCATCAGGCACATCACCCTTAACAGGTTTCAAGAGACTCACATGTAATGCACTGTGAATCCTCCAAGTATCTGGCAGTTTCAATCGGAAGGAGACATCATTTATCTTTTCAGTGATCCGGAAAGGTTCGTAGTATCGCATACTAAGCTTTGGAAAAAGCCTCTCCTTTCCCTTTCTCTTTTGTAGGCGTGCCTTCTCAAAACGTAAGAGCACCCAATTATCCTCCTTCAGTTTCAAGTCGCGACGATGGCAATCCGTTGCCTTTTTCTGTCGTTCTTGAGACTTCTGCAAAGTCTCGCGAACATTGGCAAAAGCCGTATCCAAATCTCGCGAATATTCATCCGCTTCAAAAATCTTATCTTTCGTGCTCAGGAAGGATGGAACCTTCGCAGCACTTTCAACAATCTCAAATGGCGTCTTCCCCGTCGAAGAGTGTATCTTGTTATTGTAGGCAAATTCCACCAAAGGTAAGTTCTTTTCCCATTGAGTCTTTTGATCCGAGATACAAGACTTCAATAAATCTAAAACCACTGAATTGGCAATCTCAGATTGCCCGTCAGTCTGCAAGTGGAATGATGACGAGAACTGCAACCGCGTGCCAATGTTCTCCCAAATTGCCTTCCAAAATAAACTCATAAACTTGGGGTCTCTGTCGGAGACAATCGTCTCAGACGTGCCATGTAATTGGAAAATCATCGTGATCATTCTGTGTTCTCGGGAGATCAAAAATGAAATCCATTCAATATTTTCCCAGGGGCGGGTGGGTATTGGTAAAGGCTGTAACAATTCCTGTGCCTTATGCCTGTCAAACTTGACCTTCTGGCATACTGCGCACAAACTCTTCCACATCCTTTTTGAGTCTCGGCCAAAAGAAGTATCTCTCTATCCCTTCATGGTGGTAGCAATGCCGCGGTGACCCGTAAAAGGTGGACAGTGGCATTCAGTCATAACCTTTTCCCGCAACGGCTGTGTAACGCACAACATAGTCTTTCTCATGAAGTAGCCTTCCCGAAAGGAGTATCCAGCTATTGTCTCCCCATCCCGTATCCGTGTGAAAATATCTGCAAAATCTGTATTTGTGGCATAATGATCGACCATATCCTCGAAGCTCCTATGATGTATCGCGGAAATAGCCAGAACCAACGACTTCTGAGACAAAACATCTGCCACCACATTCTTCTGTCCCTGCACATGGACAATCTGGAAGTGAAACTGTGACAAGATGTTCGCCCACCGTATCTGCTTTTCCGAAAGCTGCTTTTGTGACAAGAAGTAGCACAAACTGTGATTGTCTGTAAAGACAGTAAAATCCGCTCCGAGTAGGTAATGCCGCCACTGAGTAAGAGCATGGATAATCACCAAAAGCTCTTTCTCATAAATCTGTGTTGTCATCTCCGGCCTAGAGAACAATCGGCTCTCGTAAGCAATGACATGGCCTTCTTGCATCAAGACCGCACCCAGACTACAACCATAAGCATCACAAAATACTTCAAATGACTTCTGCAAGTCCGACAAAGTCAAATCTGGTCCTGTAGTCAATTTCTCTTTCAATGTCTGAAAGGTAGTCACCTGTGTGGATCCCCACGAGAAATGGACTCCTTTCTGTATCAAGATATGCAAAGGGGAAGCAACCTCTGCAAACTTTCGAATGAACCGTCTGTAGTACGAACACAGTCCCAAGAAGCTTTCAGCTTCATGGACATTCTTCAAATCGTGCCAATCATGGATAGTGTCTATCTTGGCCGGATCCATTTGCACTCCTGTTGCTGAGACAAAGTGTCCCAAAAAAAAAATGTATCTCTGAAGCATATGATCTCTGTGTTCTGCTTTATTCTTGGAGAAACCAATGATATCATCAAAGAAAGTGCCAACAAATAGCCTGTACTCTTGAAAAATCTTGTCCATCATCCGGTTAAATGTCGTAGGAGCATTGGTTAAGCCAAAAGGCATCACCAAAAACTCAAATAACCCAAAAGTCGTCCGAAAGGCTGTCTCGTAGACGTCTCCCGGCGCGATTCGGATCTGATGATATCTACTCTTCAAGTCAATCCTGCTAAAGCACGAGGATCCCTGTAACTTGTCGAGTATATCATCGATCCTAGAAATCGGAAATCTGTTCTTGATGGTGATTTTGTTGAGAGCTCTATAATCGATGCACATTCTCCAAGATCCGTCTTTCTTCAAATCCAACAACAGTGGAGAGCAATACGGTGAAGGACTATGCTGGACAAGACCCTTTTCCAAGAGGTCTTTCACTGGGTTCATAATCTTTTCATTCTGTACTCGGCTCACACGGTAAGGTGGCCGGTTCGGTGGTGTGCTTCCAGGTATCAGATCAATGGTATGATCTTCAGGCCCTCTGAAAAGCAATCGGCATGAGTGTGGAGAAAAATCTTGGCGTTCTTTTGATAAGGTCAAAACATATTCAACCTTTATCCATCATTTAGTTCTCTCCCCTAAAGAATGAGTAAGAAACTGAACTTCATCAAGTACAATCTCTAAGTCCTTTATTTATCAAAGTCGCTTTCTCGGCCCGGTAGTCAACCACTGCGTAGTTCTTGTGGTACCAAGGAATCCTGAGTAGAATGTCACTCGCGTGCCTTGAACACCCCTGTCATTGCAACTTTGCCAATGCTCGGTGTAATGGCAACATCCCATCCGGGTGCCAGTCGAACTACCTCCGCTTGTGGCGTCAGTCTGTCGGGTGTAATTCCAAATCGAGCCGCCAATTCCAAGTGAAAAGAAGTTGGCCTTGGCTCCTTCAAAAGAGCTTCCTGATCCTTCACTTTGCCCCAAAAGCGGCAAAGTTTGTACTTTCATTCATTAGATTCGTTGTAGATCCCGCGCCATGTGGTACCAGTTCTGCTTTTCTATCTGCCTTTTCTGCCATGTTCCTCAGCTGCTCTCGAACTCTCAGGCTTGTCGTCGTCTTTATCATTTTGTTCTTTCTGTGCCTTTTTAGGGCACTTCACGGAGATATGTCCATGTTCCCCGCATCCAAAGCACTTCCCCTCTCTGATGAAGCGAGCTCTCTCCTCAGGAGTAAGCTTGGGTCGTGCATCCTTTTTCTCTGGGTTGCTCTTTTTCTTTCTACTCTCATTCCCAGTAGTCTGTTCGGCTCGTTGTGTCATGGCCTCATCTGTGGGGTAGGTCAGATTGCCAGAGTGAATGGCAAAGCCCCGCTTCGCATGACTCATCAACTCCTGAATAGAAGCTGACTTCTGTTCCAAGCAGTGATCTCGGATCTCTGTAGGTAGACCCAAGGTGAACCACTCAATGTGTTCTCTGAACGTGATCTTCCAAGAAGAAAACAAAAGCTTTTTGAATTTCAGCCATTTAAATGGCGCAGTCTTGTTTAAAAGAATCGTGGACCACCAAGTATGAGCATTCCCCTTAAGGTAAGAGGTAGCTCTCCGAATCTTGGAGTGCTCTGAATAGCGTCCTCCCGCGAAAGCAATGTCAAAACTGCTGTATAGAAGACAAGTATGAGCATTCCCCTTAAGGTAAGAGGTAGCTCTCCGAATCTTGGAGTGCTCTGAATAGCGTCCTCCTGCGAAAGCAATGTCAATACTGCTGTATAAAAGACAAAGCCTTCGAAGCATCTGAATATCCTGAAAAAGTATCAAACTTGATCGAGTGGCCACCTTCCTTAAACTCTCGGACTTTCTTGCTTTTATCTTCGAGAAAGTTGTACCGGTTGACTTTGTAAAAATTCTTCTTGTTCGCATAAAAGTTTCCGTCATTCGAATCTGAGCTGTCTGTAGACGAGTCCTTAGTAGAACTGTCAGTCTCTGGGCGAGATTTATCCTTCTTTGCCTTTTTCTTGCCCTTTCCGAAGCTTTGTTTCTTGCTTCGCTTTTTAACTTTTCTGTCTTCTTCGCTCGAATTTGAAGAGCTAGAAGAACTGTCAGAAGAAGAACTGAGTACTCCTTCAAATCGAAGACGCTTCTTCTGTTTCTTTGCCTTGTCAAATGTCGACTGACGACCCAAATATCTCGGGAAGTCAGTGCCTTTCTTCTGCTTTTGGTGTGCTTTTTGGCTTTCTTTTGCGCGTCAAAAAGCTGAGCAATCCGTGCATCAACCACCTCTTGTAATTCCTTCTCTGAATACTGTGTGTGATAAGAAGGTTCCTTGAAAGCGGGTTTCAGTGGTGGTGTAGTGGTTTTCTGCCACTGTTCATGCACTTTCTGAAAAGAAGTCTCGCTCATATATTTTTCCAATTTCAGATCCTTCGCAAAACTGAGCATCATCTTTGTTGCATCGCCGATCAATTGACGACGTTTCATCTCTCTTTGCTCCGCCTGAGTAGGCTGAGCCGGGCCATACTCTCTGTCAGAATCTTCGTTGTGATCCCTGCCCGCATCTCCAGATGCAGAGGGAGTCGACTGATCCTTGCGTGAAGCCATAGGTGCCTCAGAAAAAAAATAGGTGTCGCTCTGATACCACTGTAATAGACTTGGACACTCCAAGTCAAGAATCAACCGCGACAACACCAAATAACCACTTCAAAACAATTCACAGATCACAATAGATTTGCACTGGCCCGGCCGAGTTCCGTGCCTAGAGATATTGGCCCCAAAGATTGGCGCCCCTTTCGGTATTTCTTTTTATATTAATCAGTTCAAAGTACAAGAGAGTGGGTCGGGATTCACTCTCAGACTCTGCGTCCAGATGCTCTAAGAAGTGAGGTCCTCACCACTAATTTAAAGATTACAAGGGATGCCCAAAAGCAGAGCCCCAAAAGCTTGAAAGCAAAAGCAAATTCTCTCTCTCTCTCTCTCTCAATGAGAGTTAAAATAAAGCAATTCAACTCTTTCTCTCATCCAAAATCCTTGCGTAGCAAAAAGCTAGGATTTGCGTCGCTCATCATTTAAAAAATAAAAATAAAAAAATATAAAAAAATTCGCCTCCGCGATTTCCGGAAATTAGGGTTTGCAGGAATTCTAGGGTTTCTGGCAGAAATAAGGGTTTTTGTTGTCCGCCACGTCATCACTTTGTGACATCTGCAATGAGGTTAGCTTCACTAGAACAATATCAACTAACCCATCATGCTTGTGAACAATTATATCTTCATGCAAATGATCATGCTCGTGAGAAATCACATCGTGATCATCAGGCAATTCATCATGCTTGTCATTGTCATTCAAATCATCATGCAAATCATGTGTGTCATGCTTTGGAGAAGAAGAGATTGAGAGAGTCTCCTTTTCCTGAATCTCTTGCATATGTGCCTGCACTTGAGAAAAGAGTCGCAACATCTCTTTCCCGTGTCGGTTGTTCATTTCTTTTCTTGCTTTGTTCTCGCGATCAAATTCTACTTTGCTTTCTTCGACTTCCAAGCGTGCTTGCTCGTGCTCACGCTCTATGGCTGCCATTCTTTCTTTGTGTTTTGCCTTTCTTTCTGCTTTTCATGCTTCGCGTTCTAACTTCATGTCCAACACCATCTTGTCGAAAAGCTTCATAGGATCTGGTGCAATCTTTGGTGTAGATGGGAAGGGTCGGAAAAACTGCTTGGTGGGGAAAATTCTTCTTCGCCTCTCTCATGCTCATCACCTCCAAGCGAAGTATCCATTCTGCTTCGAGTGATGACCATCCATTGAAGTCGAGGGTTCTTGTGGTCTTGGGTTCTTAAGTCCACGATGAACTTGGGTTCTTAGGGGTCTTGGTTCTTGGGGTTCTTGAGGTTCTTGCGGGTCTTGAGGTTCTTGAGGTTCTTCTTTCGCTTGCAATATCTGAGTTTGAGAAGGATCTTCTCTTCACCCGAGTTCTGCTCTTTTCCGCGGGCGCACCCCTTGGCGGCCTTGCGCTCACACCAAGGTTGCTTTTTCCCACCTCACGTCGATTGGCCGGCCGCTAAGTGCACGGTCCGCTCTCAATGAGTGAAAAGAGGCACAAGGGGAGGTTGGACAAGCCCTTCTTTCTTGGGTTTCCTGTCACGCTTCAAAAACACGATTAGGAATCGACACGCCCAAGAAAACTTGGGTTACGTGCGACCGCAACAAGCAAAAAAACAAATTCTTGTGGTTCTTTCCTTGAGTGATACAGAACATTGCCAAAACTTTGATACCAATGTAAGGTGCAGCGGAATGAATCTTGAACTTTGCTCAAGATGAGTGCTCCAAACTGTGCTCAAGGTTCCTTTTACTTAGGGAAGGGAGAGCCTTCCGTTCTTTAATGAGAGAATGCAGTGGACACAAACAAAGTGAATGGACACTGTGCGTGAAGGTATTGAGACTGAGAGATAGAGAGAGAAGAATACGACACCAGAATGTTGTCAAACCCTCCTCCAAGGGCCCCACTCTCATTGGTGAGAGCGGTCTACTTATGATTGCACAAATCTCTACAATGCTTGGAATTGCCGACGACAAGACGGACTGCAAATCTTTATCTGTTGAATTCTGACTCTATCTCGGTGACAATGTCGATGACGACGGTACGACGACGACGCGCTGAAAACGCACATGCTGAAATCTGCGATTTCCGGGCTGAAACTGCGAACTTCGCTAGATCTGACCGTGTGGCGAGGATCTGCTACGGGAAGGTGAGATCTACGAGGGTTGGGGGTTCTTCTGCGGGTACTGATTGCTGAAAACTGAAAACTCTGAGTCTAATGGAGGTTCTGTTGCGAAGGTTTGCAAAAAAGCTGATGGCTTCAGGTTGAGGCAAAACCACTAGGCTGAAAATGGTCCTGCTGCGGTGTATCTGCTAAAGCTGGGGCTTCTGCTTCTAGCTATCGCCAGGAATCTGCAAGATCCAAAAACGCTGGCTGATCCAGTCCAAAAACGCTAGGTTTATGCTGTGGAGCAAAAATGCTAGGCCTCTTGGGGGTTCTGTTCAGAAGTTGCCTATTGAGCGTGTGCTCCTGCTGCCTCTTCTGCTAGAAAGTGCTAGCGCTAGGTTTGCTTATATACAAACTTAGTAAATTTGCCCTACCTAGTTTCCAACAAAAGTCACTTAAAAATAATAAGTGAAAAATGTCAAAAATAGGGAAAATAGATCTATGCACTGTAAAAATACTTCTGATGGGATCTGATGGGAATCAGATGATCATGTTGTGTGCATGTAAGGTGTGCAGCGGAATGAATGTTGTATTTTCTCAAGATTAGTGATCTTTATTGCTCAAGGTTCCTTTTAGTTCTTAGGGAAAGAGAGAGCTTTCCGTCTTATGGAGAGTGCTATGATCACGAACAAAGTGAGTGGATATTGTGCGTGCAAGTGAATGAGACTGAGAGAAGGAGAGAGAAGAGATACGACACCCGAGAGGTTGTAAAACCCTCCTCCAAAGGCCCCACTCTCGTCGGCGAGAGTGGTCTACTTTGATTGCACAAAGGTGTACAATGCGAATGCAATGGACTGATGCAATGGGACTATGCCGATGACGACGACGACGACTCGATGGCTGAAAACTGTGGTCTTCTATCTGCTGAATTTCATGGCTGATTCTGGGGCTGAGAATGACTGTTTCTATCGATGGTTCTTGGCTGAAACAAAACGTTGATGTCCACGGAAGCTCCTGCTGCCTCTTCTGCCAGAAAGTGCTAACTTGGATTTGCTTATATATTAACTTAGCAAAATTGCCCTACCTACTTTTGTTGGAAAGTCACTTAAAAATAATAAGTGAAAATAACCAAAAATAGGAAAATAGGCTAAATGCACTGGAAAATTCCCTTGACTGAATCTGTTGGATTCTGAAGGGAATACTGATGATCATGCTGTGTGCAACCGGAGGATATGCATCTATGCTAAGTGGCTGGGCATGCACGGTCTACGAATAGACTCACAAAAGTGCCAGATCACTGCTAATCTAAACTGACTGGACTGACTGAACCGTGCTGTGGTATAACTTGTCCACGGACACATAGGGTTGGAATGTGTCACGTGACATTCCCACCTTTTCAAAGTGAGGTACTCGTACAGAACTGTATGGCATCGAGGGAGATCGCCAACAGCATCCGGAATCCTGGAAGGGACTCTTCGCCGGCCCACTCTGATGTGTGGTCGTGCGGTACTTGAACTTCATAAAGGTCTGCAACGCTTGCTTCTTTGGGCCGCGCCGAAAGCGACAGAAAATCTTTTGAATCTTCTTTCTTGCGTCAACTGCGTCTAGAGTCCTGCTTCTTCCGTCTTCAAGAATCTCCATGGCTGAAAATTCCTGAAACCATCTCCAACACAAAACCATGAACATACCCATTCAATGTAAAGTGAAGGAAAAAAATATTGTCTTCTCTAAAGACTGTGCATGCAATGTAGATGAACAAATAGATGGAGTGACAACCCGTTCATCAAACACATGCAAACAATGAGGTCGAATCTTTTCTGTTTGATCGAAATCAATCAACTGTGGAAAATCACAATGGAAATGCCCATGCTTGGTGCTCATACTATCATGTGCTCGTTCGGAAACTGTGTCATGCCAAGGAAGAGACATGGAATGTGACTTCCTTACATACATACTTTTCAGCTCTTTATGGACAATCCGCATACATTCGTGCTCATCCATGAGAGAAACGTGCTCAACATACAATATGTCATGCCTAGGAAAAGGGATCACATAACGATGCTGACTAAAATACAGGAAACCTTCACGAATGAAACACTTGAACAATGCGTGCGTATCAATCATGTGAACACATAATACTTCCTGTGAGGGTTCTTTGGACCAAGGCTCAAGAGCCAAGATCGGTTCGTCTTGAATGATCGAATCGTCCTGTGGGGGTTCTTTGGACCTTGACTCGAAAGCCAAGATCGATTCGTGGTGATTGATCGAATCTACAACAAGGTTAGCTTCGCTAGAAAAAGCATCAACTAACACATCATCCTTGTGAACAATCACATCTTCTTCCTGCAACTCATCATGCTTGTGAGAAATCACCTTTTGATCATGCAAATCATCATGCTTGTCATTGTCATCCAGATCATCATGCAAATCATTATCCTTCAAATAATCATGCTTCTTATAATCATGCAAATTCTGTGTGTCATGCTGTGGAGACAAAGAGACTGAGAGAGTCTCCTGCTCCTGAATTCTTTCAATCTTGTCCCGCATATTAGCAATGAGAGATGGAGAAGGAGCAGTGTCCACTCCATGAAAGACAATGGGAGAATCACTTTTGGCATTGAGAGTGAAAGTGTTAGCCTCCCAATCAACGAAAGGGTTCAGTTTACAAAACCATTTCATGCCTAAAATCATATCACATCCTGAGAGAGGAGAAACAACAAATCTTCTAGTGAAGGCAGTCTGTTGAATTGCAAACACATCAAGGCACTCCTCCGTGATGAGAGCGTCCATGCCGGGACGAAAGCCAGAGACCTAGATAGGAGATCTCGGACTAACTTCGAGGTGGGCTCTCTCAACAAGAGAGGGACTGATCACATCATGCATACTACCTGGGTCAAACAATATGACAAAACGGTGCCCTGACGTATGACCATAACATTTGATGAGAGAATCTTCAATGGGAGGGTCCTGAGAAACTGTGGGCACAATCGTGTTATCATTCATTGCATTGACAGATGTAGTGGGTGCTGTGGGTTCTTTAGATTCATTCGATTCAAGCTTAGAACATGTTCGTTTTATGTGACCCTTAATGTGACAATGAAAACGACGACCTTCTTTAGAATACGTGCTTTGTTCTTCCGACGTGATGTATCCTCCTACAATTCCTTGGTGCTACCTTTTTATCTGGAGTAAGCTTAGGTTTAGCAGTTCTGTTAGCCTTACCCTTAGATTCATTGGAAGAATTCTTTGATGTGGTTAGAAGAGTTATCATTCTTACCATTCTTACCGTTCTTACCGTTCTGAGAAGTCTGCGAGGTACTTGTGGAAGTCTTGTTCTCCTTAGGCTTTCCCTTGTTGTGCTTCATCTCCTAGGCGAGAGCAATCGCTACCGCCTTGTTGAGATCGATTGGATTGAATGCCTCGACATCGTACTTGATATACTCGTCCAATCCAAAGAGAAATGCCTCTTTGCGTTCATCATCCGACATGCGTAGTTGGGTACCTAGCTGCAAAACACGATTAGAAAAGGACATAACCGGCATACCATTTTGCTTGAGAGCGCGCCAATCGTCCTTTAATCGTGCAAGGTACTGAGGTGGCATAAACCGCGCCTTGAGCTTGTCTTGGAAATCAACCCAACTAAAAGAGAGGGGCGTGAAATCGTCGGGGTGCGCGGCTAGCTGTGCCTCTTGCCACGCGTGGTACCAATTGATGGCATCACCGGCAAGGTACATAGCTGCCGTCAAAACTTTGCTATTTCCTGTCTTCTTAGTTGTCGCAAAATAAGCATTAAATTGATGCAACCAAGAATGAATAATTGTAGCATCCATCTTACCGTCATACTTACTGAAAGTCAACTTTTCTGTAACTGAATGATTGGAATCCGCGTCGTGGCTTGCGCCACTTGACGAACTCCCACGATCTTTGGGTGGTTCGGTCTTCGAGGCTAGGACTTGGGCAATCAATTCTCGAGTGCGTAGCTTTTGTTGAGCTTCACGCTCGGTCTCCAAGGCTGCGGCTCTTGTTGCTGCTTCCTCCTTTCGTAGTTCTTTTCTTTCTTTTCTTGCGTCGCGTTCGCGTTCTAAAGCAATGCGATTTTCTTCTTGTTTGCGACCTTGGCTGGGTGGTCTGCGGCCATTTTTGCAATTCTGTCGTCGCGCTCAGGGTCCTGAGCAAAGCGCTCATGCTCTTGAGCAAGGCGATTTGCTTCTTGTCTATCCATCATGGCCATCATCTGGTTGACCATTGCCTCCATAGGGTTTGGTGCACTTGGTGGCGTAGATGGCGAAGGGGGAGGGTTGAAGAAATCATCTCCGGGTGGGGGCGAGTCTTCGTCGCCTCTCTCATGCTCATCACCTGTATGCGAAGTATCCATTCCGCTTCCGGTGACGACCATGCACTACGATCTTGGGGTCTTAAGCTCGCGAGGAACTTGGGTTCTTGAGGGTCTTGGTTCTTGGGTTCTTGAGGTTCTTGAGGTTTTCTTTTGCTTGCAAATCGCGTTAAGAAGGATCTTCTCTTCACCCGAGTTCTACTCCTTTCTGCGGGCGCACCCCTTGGCGGCCTTGCGCTCACACCAAGGTTGCTTTTTCCCACCTCACGTCGATTGGCCGGCCGCCAAGTACACGGTCCGCTCTCAATGAGTGAAAAGAGACAAGGGGAGGCTGGACAAGCCCTTCTTTCTTGGGATTCCTGTCACTCTTCAACAACACACGATTAGGAATCGCCACGCCCAAGTAAACTTGGGTTCGTGCGACCTCAACAAGCAAAAAAAATTCTTGTGGTTCTTTCCTTGAGTAATGCAGAACACTTCCAAAGCTCTGATACCAATGTAAGGTGTGCAGCGGAATGAATGTTGTATTTTCTCAAGATTAGTGATCTTTATTACTCAAGGTTCCTTTTTTAGTTCTTAGGGAAAGAGAGAGCTTTCCGTCTTATGGAGAGTGCTATGATCACGAACAAAGTGAGTGGATATTGTGTGTGCAAGTGAATGAGACTGAGAGAAGGAGAGAGAAGAGATACGACACCCGAGAGGTTGTAAAACCCTCCTCCGAAGGCCCCACTCTCGTCGGCGAGAGTGGTCTACTTTGATTGCACAAAGGTGTACAATGCGAATGCAATGGACTGATGCAATGGGACTATGCCGATGATGACGACGGTGATGACGACAACGACTCGATGGCTGAAAACTGTGGTCTTCTATCTGCTGAATTTCATGGCTGATTCTGGGGCTGAGAAAGACTGTTTTTGTCGATGGTTCTTGGCTGAAACAAAACGCTGATGTCCAGGGGGATCAGGCTGCGTTTTATATGGCTGCTGCAGGCTGGAAATGCTGTAGATCTGCAAGATAGGGCAGCGTTTTTAATGGGTTGCAAACCTGCTGTAAAAACGCCACCATAGGTTGTGTTTTCAGGGCTGAAGTGCAGATGAAAAACGCTGGTTTCTGTTGCTTATTGGCGATCCAAAAACGCTAGGGAATTGGGCTGCCTGAGGGGAAGAAAACGCGAGAAACAGAGGCTTTATGGCGATGGTTTACTGTGGTGGAAAAAACGCCAAGGAAAGGAATAGGATGGCGAGGCTAAGTGCTTGAAAACGCTAGGGTGCTGAGGGGGGGGGGGGGGTACTGCTGAGAAGTTGCCTGTTGAGCGGGAAGCTCCTGCTGCCTCTTCTGCCAGAAAGTGCTAACTTGGATTTGCTTATATATTAACTTAGCAAAATTGCCCTACCTACTTTTGTTGGAAAGTCACTTAAAAATAATAAGTGAAAATAACCAAAAATAGGAAAATAGGCTAAATGCACTGGAAAATTCCCTTGACTGAATCTGTTGGATTCTGAAGGGAATACTGATGATCATGCTGTGTGCAACCGGAGGATATGCATCTATGCTAAGTGGCTGGGCATGCACGGTCTACGAATAGACTCACAAAAGTGCCAGATCACTGCTAATCTAAACTGACTGGACTGACTGAACCGTGCTGTGGTATAGCTTGTCCACGGACACATAGGGTTGGGATGTGTCACGTGACAGTGCAACCGGAGGATATGCATGTAATCTAAGTGACTGGTCATGCACGACTCCGAACAGACTCACAAAAGTGCCAGATCACTTCCTATTCTTGACTGACTGAACCCTGGTTGTGCTGTAGCCTGTCCATGGACACATAGGGTTGGATGTGTCACGTGACACCGCTCTCATTCCGACCCACATATATCTCGCGTGCTCATCTCTCCGAACTATACAAATGAGGGGTTGAAGCTCCTCTTTGAATAGGACTGTCACACCTCCTAACCAAGGCCCTCTTTGCGTTGATCTCACATCCTGTCTACATCGTCTACAAGTAGTGTTCCAATGGTATCCCGTCACTCTAGGTAATGTGCCGCTAGGAGACTGATGCATCTCCAAGTAAAACATAATGTCTCTTCCCTTGAAGCTATCCATAAATGCGCCTACATCTAGCTTCATCGATCCATTACAATTCCATGTTGCCATTTTAAGGTTAGTCCCATAGGTCTCTCACCGTCATGCGGTGCGTCTTTCCAAAACCACTACTCTCCCTCCCCTGTAGAAAGCAATTTTCCCTCTCTCCCTTGCTATCTTGATCTCTGGCATCAGCTCTTGCATGTGTGCTAATTGTGTTAGAGTGAGGTCATCACCCAAAAACATATCAGTGTGCTTGAGTGTTGATCTCTTCTCCAAGAATTCCTTCCTAGCTTCCAACGTAGGGAAACGTATAATGAGTGCTCTTTTCTTGTCACTTCCATTCCTTCCCACTCTCCAAACCCTTGTGTGTGTGGGTTCAGAAATGTTCATGCGCTTCAAGAGTTCTTTCACTTCCTCTTCTAGTTTTTTAGTGTCTTTGAGACTTGTAACACGCACATGAGGGGCTCTAGTCTTCCTCTTTTGCTCCGGCCTCGAGGAGCCTATTTGGCCATGGAACAAAGTGAAAACCTGAGCTAAACATGGCTAAACAAAACCCGACATGAGAAAACAACCTTACACTGGCCGGGCACAGCCACAAAACAGCCCTCACTCCCTAACACCCACCCCTGAGAGAAACTGGGACCGACTATACGAATTCAGAGATGTCTGAACTCTAACAACCTAAAACCTAGAAGAAGAAGAAGACCCTAAAACCTAGATAAAAAAGAAGATTCCTAAAACTTGCGCAACATGTTGATGTGGCAGGGCTGTACGGAAATCCCGTAAAACCTTGAAGAGTGTTGACGTGGTAATACTGTACAAACAGATCCGCAAAATCACAGAACAGCCCTTTGGGCGGTTGCTTTTGGACAGGAAGCTTGTAGAGTTACTGCTTTTCATGTTAGTGGCTTTTAGGCCAAAGGCCTTCAAATATGTACATTGGGGGCTCCAACTGAAAAGAATAGACTGAAACAGGCTTTAGCACTTCAAAACAACTGAGCTGAGAGCGGGAGAAAGAATCCATGCGAGACATAGTGGCGGAGTTCCACTCTTAGAGTGCACTGGGCCCAAAACTCTCGCGCTCCTTTCCCCATTTTAGGTTCCTGCTGGGTAAGCCTGCTTAAGTGGAAGGAAGCCTTTGGCCATAACACTTGAAAAGTGGAGTACCCACCTAAAGAATACTTCAATCGAATGGTGCAATCAATGTCCATGCAGTACTAAATGGTTTGTTGAGATGTTCCTTGATGTATGACTGAAGCTTATTTGCTTTGTGAACGGAAACATGAATAATAGAGGTGTATCTACTTGCATTCTTATGTGTTTAGATGTCGTGGACATCCTTTTTTTGCATTGGCTGTACATATCTTGTCGAGTTTTTCTGGAACCGTAACTGCAACCATGCATACAGAAAATGCTTGCAGCAAGGGGCACCCATACAAACCATGCAATTATTTGAGAGATGCACAAATGTAAATTATTTGGGATGTCATTGACTTATTTTCTTTCTGTTGCGCCAGCAAAGCAAAGGCTAACATAGGTATCTTGAGCAATTCTGGGGTCAAGGCTTGATTTTGAGGATTTAGGCTATACATCATTTTAACATCAATAGATGGATAATCCAACGTGAAAACAAAGAGAAGGTTTGACTGAAACTTTCTGCCTGTGGGAGCAGGTCTGCGATTTGTAATCCTGGAATGCCTCCCGCCCTAAGGTTGGAGTTGGAACACATTTGCGGAAGACCTCTTGGAATGAGGTTCGACAAGCACGGAAATCTCTATATAGCTGATGCTTATTACGGGCTTCATGTAGTGGGTGTGGAGGGTGGTTTGGCAAAGACCCTGGTAACTGAAGCAGAGGGTGTGCCATTAGCATTTACTAATGATGTCGAGATTGCAGATGATGGCTTAGTGTATTTCACAGACAGCAGCTCCAAATATCACAGAAGGTTAGTTTAATCTCGTTGCTGGTCTTACCATCTCCTCATACGTCACTAGTCATCTTTCAGCATTTTCATTTCATGATTCACAGGGAATTTGTTCTGATGTTCATGGGTGGGGACGAAAGTGGAAGACTGCTTACCTTCAATCCTTCAACAGGTGAAACAATGGTGATTTTAAATGGACTTCAATTCCCAAACGGCATTGCGCTGAGTAAAGACAAATCATTCTTGGTCATGTCAGAGACTCTCACCTGCAGGTTCGTATTTCTTCTCCATGTGGTGCACTTCCCTTTCAGTTTACTATCATTCAAATATGTGTTTCTTGCGTCTTCATGCATCATATCCCTTTTGCCATCAGAAAGCTGTCTCACATTGCTTGTAGTACATTCTTGCAGGGTCATGCGACTATGGTTGAAGGGTCCAGAGAGGGGAAAACTTGAAGTCTTTGCCACGTTGCCGGGTTATCCAGACAATATTCGGAGAACTGAAAGTGGGGATTTCTGGGTTGCAATTCATTCACAACCGAACATGTTGTTGAAGTTGCCTTCAGGGATTCGAAGAGGACTCTTGAGGTTGCCCATATCTTTCACAAGTCTCTACACTAAAGTAGCTGGGAAGCTGGCCAAAGGAATGATAATAAAGCTCAGCCCGGATGGGGTGATTAAAGAAGTAATGGAAGATAATGAAGGGAAGGTGGTGAGGCTGGTCAGCGAAGTGGAGGAACATGATGGTAAGCTGTGGTTGGGAAGCGTCATTCTACCTCAAATTGGGGTTCTCCATGAAAGCTAGACCCTTTGGCTGTATGTGAATTACCGGCTGGACCTTTCAAATCAACTAAGAGAGTTTTTGAAGATTGAATCCTAACGGTGAAATGCTACAAATACGATTCATCAACACACACATTTGTTCGCTTTTATGTTCAATTGTGTTCGGGTACAAGACATTAGCATAGTGTTATCTCTTTTGAAAAGCCCAAGCACTTGATGCTGAATCGCTTCTCAGTTCAGGTGTCTCAAGTGCTCCAGCTTCACTGTTCAAATAGAACAAAAAGATTGGTGCTAATGTACTTCGTATGATTTTTGAGAGAAGTAGGTTTGGCTCTGTCTTCTGTCAGCTT
Source organism: Adiantum capillus-veneris (assembly GCF_014529385.1). NCBI lineage: Eukaryota > Viridiplantae > Streptophyta > Polypodiopsida > Polypodiales > Pteridaceae > Adiantum > Adiantum capillus-veneris. Next base: position 10,324,300 of record NC_140952.1, on the reverse strand, counting down.
CTCATTTCTTGCTTCATAGTAGCCATGAGCAAACTTGATTGCTGAGAGTCAAAAGAACTCCACGTGTGCCAAGCCTTTACACTGGTTCTTTTAAGTCTTTTGTTTTACTCTTTCAATGATTTCCGCCCCATCTCATCGAGAGCATGTGTGCTTGTAATATATCATATGTCAGTCTGTCCGAGGGTCACTTATCAATGTTCTAACATGCCTTTCACTCCATGGAGTGTACTGCCCGTATTTATAGCTGACGATATTTTCAATTGTGAGTGCATAGTCAGTCCTAGCAGCTATGCTGAACGTCGATGTTCAATTTTACGTTAGTTTCAAATGAAAATCAAGTGTGGAACCATGAATATGTGTACTGCTTAAGAGAGCTGCAAAGTTTTCTCTCCCTTTCGGCTGATTAAGTTTATTGTAATAATTTGTTCGTTCTGATTAAGTTTATTGTAATAATTTGTTCGTTCTAAAGAATCCAAGGAGGAAGACAATCTTACAATGCAGGGATGATTGCAAAGACGCTGATTTTTTGGCGAGCTTTTTTTAAAGCAAATGCTTGACTAGGCAGAACATTACATGATCATGTGGGCCTAGCTTCAATAACAAAGTTATCTTGACCATGCAAAGCTACTTCTCTGCCGTGCATGCTACTTAAATCAGTTCTATTTTGAGCAATGCCATAATTCCTAAGCATCATCTCTGTCCAAAGCAGATTGTCATCCTTTGAGGTGATTATGAAGGGTATATCTCTAATACATTTAACTGAGGAAAGATTGATTACGGGTACCGACAATCAGTAGTAAGGTTGCCTTTCTATGCTTTCATGTGAATAAGCTGCAGAGTTCTTTCTGGAAGGCTGACTCTTTACCTTGTAATTTGTTGACAATGTTGTCCATTAGCTAAGTTTGACAACTGATCAAGTCTACCATTTTAAAGACAGAAAATTTGAAAATTAACATTAACCCTGAGTTCCATGTAAATGGAATCCATGGTTACTAACAGAAACTGCTTGAAGACTTCGAGTTTGGCATGCCTTACATGGAAAATTTGATACATGCCTATGGCTGTGCCCTTGAAATATCAACAGTTAAATCGACTATTGATGACACTAGTCCGTTCTTGCGGAAAGAGTGTCTCATCATTGGCTTGAAGGGCAGCCCAAGGATGAGTAGCACATGAGACCATGGCCAATTGAAAATCTGGCTGTACCTCTTGCATGGCTTGCAATCCAAGTTTGTAAATCTCCTCTTCATTGCTCGGGTCATGGAGATATTTGTCACCATCCCATTGGAGGCTCTGCAATGCTTGCACCACTGACATGGAGTTGACAGAAAGCTTTGACAACTTGATTGACTTGAGAATGATTCCAAGAGCACGAACAAGGTTGTTTGCAAGCCGAGCTTGGTAAACCTCTTGCGCATGAGTGCATGTGCAGCTGAAGCTCTTATTAGCATACACTTTAAGAAGGTTTGCCTCTTCTCCTGCTTCTATGTTCACGCCTGCATCATCCACAAGAATAGCCCTGCTCAAATCGATACCATCTCTGAGATCAGCGAGGCGCTTCTTGCCATACATTCGGTCTGATACACTAAAGACAACAAATCCATGTGTCAAGGTATGGCCACTGCTTTTGATGGAGGCAGAAATGAGTTGGATTAGGGTTTCATTGCGAGCCTTTGCACCGCAGCTGTAGAAGCCAATGCGTACGCCAGGAATTCTGTCCAGGGCTATCAAGAACTCGAGGGCTCCATGCGCAAAGTGGTACGAGCACAAGAGCTCTGGTGCATACAAAATGCCATCTCCTGCATACACCAGAGTGTCGTCTATGTCCACCAGCACGTCGATCCATTTCTGCTGCTGCGGCCTTCGCCACGGGAAGAGGCACTGGAGCAGGCGCATCGTCTCTCTCTCTCTCTCTCTCTCTCTCTCTCTCTCTCAGACTCTATGTGCGTTCTGAAACGCAGAGTTCAAACTTCTAACCCTTAATATTGGTCGCCAAGCTTATTCCACAAGGGGTTCCACAATAAAGGAAATGCTTTCGGAGTATCTAAATTCAGTATTTTGCTTCATCCCACACCCTCCACTAATAGACAACTAACTAGCTTTTCTCTTGCACTTAACTTGCATGGCTCATCTTGATTGGATGAATAATATCTTACCCTTACTCTATCACTACCTAAATACTCGTGTCTTCCTCAAATAGTTTAACTCTTGGAATTTTCTCCTTGGGAAATCTTTAAGATCTTTACATTGGCATTGTTTTGGTGGGATATGCCCGTGTTCTTTATTCGGTTTCCTGACTTGCTGGTTACTTTGTTAGCAACCATATCCTGTGAGGGGGGAAACTTTGGACATTACTTGTGGAATTCACACTTAGCCTGGTTGATGTAGCTGCTTTGGCTACCATCTCCGTATAGTAAACTACCTCTAAGCTTACTTGGTTTATAACCTTGATACTATTGCTTATTTGATGGCTATTATTTTAACTCTCTATTCCCAGTGGGACTACCCCCATGGGACTTCTGTGACCCTCTTCAAAAATGCATGCCTTGGTGGGATTCTTCCCAACGAGGCATTAATTGCATTGTTGGCACTTTTTGTATCATTTTCTCCCCATCAAGCTTGATGCCTACAACGTGGCACTGGGTTGGCTGATGATGCCTTCCTTTTCCAGTTTCTTTTCTTGTGACCCGATTCTTGCTTACTAGATCTTTATATTACTTATCTCATAGCTCGACTGGACTTTGTTACTGATGGTGTTTAGTTTTTGGTTATATAAGGGTTAAAGCACTACTTAATTGGTATTACTCACACTTGAAGTTGTGGATCAATGGTACTAAACAAATCTTCTAAATGTACTGAAAGGAAATTTTCAGGTTCTTTTCTAGCTCTTGAGTCTAGAATATACCGATTAGTCTGCCTACACTTTGAAATTAATGGTTTTTGGTTCTTGGTCATATATAGTGGAAAGAAATTACCCAACCGATTGTGTTGCACTTGATATTGTATATAGACCATGCATAAGTTATAATTCTTCGAATGGTTTTAGTAACCTTTTTCTTTGACAAAACATGGTAATGTTCTTTATGTTGTGATGATGGGAAAAGCATGACTTGGCCTATTGACACGGCTTCGCATGTCTCCTTATTCTGCTTTCCTCAATACTTTAGGACATTTCCATGGCTATGCCAATACTCTATAATGGCCATTTTACTTTTGTTTTTTTAATAAATCAATGAGGAATTACAATGCTTGGATAAGTTTTGGTTCTTACACTCAAACTAGGAACTCTAAGTACTCTACTAGCTGGTTATGGCTACTCTAAATCTAAGTTGGCTCTTTAGATGCTTTATTTTTTAATTAGAAGATTTTTTGCTCTTACTGAGGATTAGAGATTGGACTGCCTATCTCTGATGTCTAAATGACTATCCCTAATGTCTAAAATCTACTTTCTCTTATGATATGTGTCCCTATAAGAAGGATGTTTCAACCTAGATTTTTGTTAGGATATGGTTTGATCCTAACATCTACTCCACTTAATGGATGGCCTGGCTATTTGTACATTGGAGTAAGTGTTAAAATCTTTCCTAGTTATGGTTTGATCTTGGTTTGGCATGATGTTGCTGGCTTGCTGAGATCTAAGGGTGGAAGATTGATATCTTATTGCAAAGTATCGTCTTGGCATAGCATATGCTAGATTCATAGATTGTACAACTCTTATTTTGTTGTAACATGTGAAGCATTTTTCTTGGGATCCTTTTATGATTCACTTAGTACTTATGGGTTGTTTAGAGCATCAAATGTAAGCTTTTTAATGGCTCTAATTTGGACTAGGAAACATGATTTTCTAGTTACTTAATTGTACATTGTAACAAAACTCTACATAATATTTTCCAAGACTTTTAATGTCCCTCTTCACTTAGTTTTATTGAGCAATATGATCTTTTGTGATCTCTGATCTGTATAGGGCAATACTGATAACATGGATTTTGTATTGCTCTTTCTCACGTTGATGTCTGGCTTCCTACGATTTCATATGGATTTGATGGGTCCTCCTAAGGGAGCTTGCATACAAGGAAGTAGCCTCACTATTACACTATCTACCAAGGCTCTCAATTTTTGTTTGTATTGTCCTTGGTCCAATCCAAAATTGTTTCTTTCTAGAAGGTTTGTTAATTTGGGGAGTATTGGTATGGATATCTACTAAATGCTATTGGTGCTATGATTTTTTTGATCTTTTGATACCTTTGACAGACCTCGTTCCTTTTGAATCATATTGATAGCACTATACTAGTTTTCATAATAATGATTATTTTTTTTTGAGATAGGAATGCACATTCTGGACTTAAAAGCTACTTTATTGAGGCTTTCTTACTTGTTTTAGATGCTCTTCGTGTGACTATTGATAGATTTGAGATTTTTGGAGTTTTTAACAAAACAAAATGGACTTGTTTGGATCCTAAGAGCTTAAAACAATGATTGAAAACAAGGATGGTTGTTGGACAATTAATGATCTTTGATGATTTTAAGTTACTTAAAAGTCTCTTATGTTTGTATTGCTACTACTATGACAATATGGGAGTTGGCTTTGTAATTTCATTCATGATTCTAAAACATATAGAGAATTTGTTTTTTTTTTAATGATTAAGATTCTATCCCTTGAATGTTTCCAAAATCTTACTGAATTTGCAAATGGTTTGGAGGGTTCAAACCCCCTCTACTCGATGTTGCATCGTGTGGCTTATACCCCTTTCCCCGTTGGTCTCCCTTTCTCTCTAATGGGATGAGGAGCTCATCCTCCTTGTGCACAAATTGTCCCTCCTCCTCCTAATCACAACAGTACTACCCTGGATGAGACTTGACTTGGTGGATGGTACTACATTGTTCTTCTCTATTCAAGGTATCACAATGTCTATTCTCTCTTTGATCGGAGTCCTGCCTTTAATGATATTAAATCACCTATGTAAGGATGGTTGACAACCACTCTTTATTCTCGTAGGTGATGAACATAAAACACTTATAAATGGGCTTGCCTTTGTTCACACATTGCTAGACCTTGGTTACTTACACTTGGGGCTTGATTGCCTTTTATCACTCTCTCTCTCTCTCTCTCTCTCTCTCTCTCTCTCTCTCTCTCTCTCTCTCTCTCTCTCTCTCTCTCTCGCACACACACACATACACACAGTAAGGATGGTGAATTTTCCCTCTCATCAATGCATTTTGTTGAACTCCAAAGGACTTTGATCATGTTGTTATGCATTCATGGATGTTCTGTGACTATTGAGAGGTTCGACATCACCTCTTTTGGTTTTGACATGCCTCAACACATCTGATGGGTTGGTGTTGTTGCTCTTTCTTTCATTCAACACTCTGGTTATTGATGATGGCAACACGAAGGCTTGGCACAAAGTGGATGTCAGTAATCTCAGTTCCCTGCTGATACCTAAGGTGAGGGTCCTCTACCCCTCACTTAGACTTGGGATGTTTTTATCATACTTTTCTTACAATTTAAAGAGAGAAAATGGAGCTTTTTCTAGTAATCATTTAAGGTGTTGAACTCTCCTAGCACATGGAAATAATGAACTTGAAAGATTTCCTCATTTGGCATGGGGCAAAAAAGAAAGGGTGAGAGAATCTGGAATTTGTTCGATAAAAAAAAGGAGTAGAAATGCTTCCTTTGGCTGCTGATTTGTTGTTGCGGTGGGCTTTTATTACATCATAGAACTAATGGAAGGATCATCCTCTTAGGTGCTTACTTGTATACATTAAATTTTGTGCTTCTTTGATAGTGATCTCTTCTTTGCTATAGTGACTTTCCTAATAAAAAAACACACATAACATGGAAGGCCTTATTTTGTGCAAATTTTTTGACTCTTTAAACTTTGGATTTATAGATTGAAACTTGGTGGTTCATATTTGACAAGTTAAACCATTTTTTTAATTCTAGCACTTTGATTCTAGCTGTACAGATGATGTTTGTTGTGCTTGAACATAACTGGAAATTGTTCTTAATCTATTATTTTTACCAAATAAACCCTACCCTAAATCATGTAACTCATGATATGTGACTAATAGGCTACCTTAACTGGTTGGCTTGGTGATCTGCTGGTTGTTTTTTCTTGATACTCATGTACATGGAATTAGATAAGGGTGGAATCATGCTCATTACCCTCGGCTAGGGGTTTTCTTCTGGCAATGGTTTTTTGGTGAAGAATTGTAGCACTACATCTCTTTAAAACCTTGATTGTTGTTCAGTCTTATAAACTATGCCTTATGGTCGTAATCAGATCTTGACTTGGGATTATTGGTTATGCTTGTATAGCTTATGTTGTTTTAGCTTTGGAAGATTGATTCTACTTGATCTGAAGCTATCATCATATGGAATGATTAATGTTATTTACTTGTAGATAGGATTGAGCTATAAAAACGTGGAGGATGGTTGGACTGGTTGAGCTCTGGTCTTTTTTTTTTTTTTGGGATAATCACCTTGGCAAACAATCTTTTATTGAGCATATTGGCTGGATCATTTCTTTGGCTTGATCAAACATGATGCTGCTAATTAAATAACCTATGGACATGTTTAAGCTATGAAAACCCGGAAGATGAATGACTGGTGGAACTATGGCCTTTTTTGGATAATTACATCTGGATGTTTGGCTTCTTTTGAGCATACTAGCTGGTTGCACAAGCTAGAAATATTATGGCTCTAATGTGGTGGGAGTACTTACTTGGTTTGTCACTCTTTGACATAGTTTTTCCACATGGTTTGGTTGTTATTTACCTTTACTAAATATTGAACTCTA